>NC_069503.1:993177372-993507372 GCF_027579735.1 Bombina bombina
AAAAAAAAAAACTTTTTTGACTGTGAAACATCAGTCTGCTTGTGTAATCTAATTGAAGTTGCCTGCCTGCCAGCGTGTGTGCCAGGCTCACATCATATACTGTGCCCACTTGCCCAGTGCCACCACTCATATCTGGTGTAACAGTAGTGTAAATTTAAAAAAAAAAACTTTTTTGACTGTGAAACATCAGTCTGCTTGTGTAATCTAATTGCAGTTGCCTGCCTGCCTGCCAGCGTGTGTGCCAGGCCCACTTGCCCAGTGCCACCACTCATATCTGTTGTAACAGTAGTGTAAATTAAAAAAAAAAAACTTTTTTGACTGTGAAACATCAGTCTGCTTGTGTAATCTAATTGCAGTTGCCTGCCTGCCAGCGTGTGTGCCATGCTCACATCATATACTGTGCCCACTTGCCCAGTGCCACCACTCATATCTGGTGTAACAGTAGTGTAAATTTAAAAAAAAAACTTTTTTGACTGTGAAACATCAGTCTGCTAGTGTAATCTAATTGCAGTTGCCTGCCTGCCAGCGTGTGTGCCAGGCTCACATCATATACTGTGCCCACTTGCACAGTGCCACCACTCATATCTGGTGTAACAATAGTGTAAATTTAAAAAAAAAAACTTTTTTGACTGTGAAACATCAGTCTGCTTGTGTAATCTAATTGCAGTTGCCTGCCTGCCAGCGTGTGTGCCATGCTCACATCATATACTGTGCCCACTTGCCCAGTGCCACCACTCATATCTGGTGTAACAGTAGTGTAAATTTAAAAAAAAAACTTTTTTGACTGTGAAACATCAGTCTGCTAGTGTAATCTAATTGCAGTTGCCTGCCTGCCAGCGTGTGTGCCAGGCTCACATCATATACTGTGCCCACTTGCCCAGTGCCACCACTCATATCTGTTGTAACAGTAGTGTAAATTTAAAAAAAAAAAAACTTTTTTGACTGTGAAACATCAGTCTGCTAGTGTAATCTAATTGCAGTTGCCTGCCTGCCAGTGTGTGTGCCAAGCTCACAGCGTATACTGTGCCCACTTGCCCAGTGCCACTACTCATTTCTGATGTAACAGCAGTGTAAATTTAAAAAAAAAAAACTTTTTTGACTGTGAAACATCAGTCTGCATGCGTAATCTAATTGCAGTTGCCTGCCTGCCAGAGTGTGTGCCAGGCTCACATCATATACTGTGCCCACTTGCCCAGTGCCACCACTCATATCTGGTGTAACAGTAGTGTAAATTTAAAAAAAAAAAACTTTTTTGACTGTGAAACATCAGTCTGATTGTGTAATCTATTTGCAGTTGCCTGCCTGCCAGTGTGTGTGCCAGGCCCACTTGCCCAGTGCCACCACTCATATCTGTTGTAACAGTAGTGTAAATTTAAAAAAAAAAAAAAACTTTTTTGACTGTGAAACATCAGTCTGCTAGTGTAATCTAATTGCAGTTGCCTGCCTTCCTGCCAGCGTGTGTACCAGGCTCACAGCGTATACTGTGCCCACTTGCCCAGTGCCACCACTCATATCTGGTGTAACAATAGTGTAAATTTAAAAAAAAAAACTTTTTTGACTGTGAAACATCAGTCTGCTTGTGTAATCTAATTGCAGTTGCCTGCCTGCCAGCGTGTGTGCCATGCTCACATCATATACTGTGCCCACTTGCCCAGTGCCACCACTCATATCTGGTGTAACAGTAGTGTAAATTTAAAAAAAAAACTTTTTTGACTGTGAAACATCAGTCTGCTAGTGTAATCTAATTGCAGTTGCCTGCCTGCCAGCGTGTGTGCCAGGCTCACATCATATACTGTGCCCACTTGCCCAGTGCCACCACTCATATCTGTTGTAACAGTAGTGTAAATTTAAAAAAAAAAAAAACTTTTTTTGACTGTGAAACATCAGTCTGCTAGTGTAATCTAATTGCAGTTGCCTGCCTGCCAGTGTGTGTGCCAAGCTCACAGCGTATACTGTGCCCACTTGCCCAGTGCCACTACTCATATCTGATGTAACAGCAGTGTAAATTTTAAAAAAAAAACTTTTTTGACTGTGAAACATCAGTCTGCATGCGTAATCTAATTGCAGTTGCCTGCCTGCCAGAGTGTGTGCCAGGCTCACATCATATACTGTGCCCACTTGCCCAGTGCCACCACTCATATCTGGTGTAACAGTAGTGTAAATTTAAAAAAAAAAAACTTTTTTGACTGTGAAACATCAGTCTGATTGTGTAATCTATTTGCAGTTGCCTGCCTGCCAGTGTGTGTGCCAGGCCCACTTGCCCAGTGCCACCACTCATATCTGTTGTAACAGTAGTGTAAATTTAAAAAAAAAAAAAACTTTTTTGACTGTGAAACATCAGTCTGCTAGTGTAATCTAATTGCAGTTGCCTGCCTGCCTGCCAGCGTGTGTACCAGGCTCACAGCGTATACTGTGCCCACTTGCCCAGTGCCACCACTCATATCTGGTGTAACAATAGTGTAAATTTAAAAAAAAAAACTTTTTTGACTGTGAAACATCAGTCTGCTTGTGTAATCTAATTGAAGTTGCCTGCCTGCCAGCGTGTGTGCCAGGCTCACATCATATACTGTGCCCACTTGCCCAGTGCCACCACTCATATCTGGTGTAACAGTAGTGTAAATTTAAAAAAAAAAACTTTTTTGACTGTGAAACATCAGTCTGCTAGTGTAATCTAATTGCAGTTGCCTGCCTGCCTGCCAGCGTGTGTGCCAGGCCCACTTGCCCAGTGCCACCACTCATATCTGTTGTAACAGTAGTGTAAATTTAAAAAAAAAAACTTTTTTGACTGTGAAACATCAGTCTGCTAGTGTAATCTAATTGCAGTTGCCTGCCTGCCAGCGTGTCTGCCAGGCTCACAGCGTATACTGTGCCCACTTGCCCAGTGCCACCACTCATATCTGGTGTAACAGTAGTGTAAATTTAAAAAAAAAAAAAACTTTTTTGACTGTGAAACATCTGTCTGCTTGCATTATCTAATTGCAGTTGCCTGCCTGCCAGAGTGTGTGCCAGGCTAACATCATATACTGTGCCCACTTGCCCAGTGCCACCACTCATATCTGGTGTAACAGTAGTGTAAATTTAAAAAAAAAAACTTTTTTGACTGTGAAACATCAGTCTGCTAGTGTAATCTAATTGCAGTTGCCTGCCTGCCAGCGTGTTTTCCAGGCTCACATCATATACTGTGCCCACTTGCCCAGTGCCACCACTCATATCTGGTGTAACAGTAGTGTAAATTTAAAAAAAAAACTTTTTTGACTGTGAAACATCAGTCTGCTTGTGTAATCTAATTGCAGTTGCCTGCCTGCCTGCCAGCGTGTGTGCCAGGCCCACTTGCCCAGTGCCACCACTCATATCTGTTGTAACAGTAGTGTAAATTTTAAAAAAAAAACTTTTTTGACTGTGAAACATCAGTCTGCTAGTGTAATCTAATTGCAGTTGCCTGCCTGCCAGCGTGTCTGCCAGGCTCACAGCGTATACTGTGCCCACTTGCCCAGTGCCACCACTCATATCTGGTGTAACAGTAGTGTAAATTTAAAAAAAAAACTTTTTTGACTGTGAAACATCTGTCTGCTTGCGTTATCTAATTGCAGTTGCCTGCCTGCCAGAGTGTGTGCCAGGCTCACATCATATACTGTGCCCACTTGCCCAGTGCCACCACTCATATCTGGTGTAACAGTAGTGTAAATTTAAAAAAAAAAAACTTTTTTGACTGTGAAACATCAGTCTGCTTGTGTAATCTAATTGCAGTTGCCTGCCTGCCAGCGTGTGTGCCAGGCCCACTTGCCCAGTGCCACCACTCATATCTGTTGTAACAGTAGTGTAAATTTAAAAAAAAAACTTTTTTGACTGTGAAACATCAGTCTGCTAGTGTAATCTAATTGCAGTTGCCTGCCTGCCAGCGTGTGTTCCAGGCTCATAGCGTATACTGTGCCAACTTGCCCAGTGCCACCACTCATATCTGGTGTAACAGCAGTGTAAATTTAAAAAAAAAACTTTTTTGACTGTGAAACATCAGTCTGCTTGCATAATCTAATTGCAGTTGCCTGCCTGCCAGAGTGTGTGCCAGGCTCACATCATATACTGTGCCCACTTGCCCAGTGCCACCACTCATATCTGGTGTAACAGTAGTGTAAATTTAAAAAAAAAAACTTTTTTGACTGTGAAACATCAGTCTGCTTGTGTAATCTAATTGCAGTTGCCTGCCGGCGTGTGTGCCAGGCCCACTTGCCCAGTGCCACCACTCATATCTGTTGTAACAGTAGTGTAAATTTAAAAAAAAAAACTTTTTTGACTGTGAAACATCAGTCTGCTTGTGTAGTCTAATTGCAGTTGCCTGCCTGCCAGTGTGTGTGCCAGGCCCACTTGCCCAGTGCCACCACTCATATCTGTTGTAACAGTAGTGTAAATTTAAAAAAAAAAAAAACTTTTTTGACTGTGAAACATCAGTCTGCTAGTGTAATCTAATTGCAGTTGCCTGCCTGCCAGCGTGTGTGCCAGGCTCACAGCGTATACTGTGCCCACTTGCCCAGTGCCACCACTCATATCTGTTGTAACAGTAGTGTAAATTTAAAAAAAAAAAAACTTTTTTGACTGTGAAACATCAGTCTGCTAGTGTAATCTAATTGCAGTTGCCTGCCTGCCAGCATGTGTGCCAGGCTCACATCAGATACTGTGCCCACTTGCCCAGTGCCACCACTCATATCTGGTGTAACAGTAGTGTAAATTTAAAAAAAAAAAAAACTTTTTTGACTGTGAAACATCTGTCTGCTTGCATTATCTAATTGCAGTTGCCTGCCTGCCTGCCAGAGTGTGTGCCAGGCTCACATCATATACTGTGCCCACTTGCCCAGTGCCACCACTCATATCTGGTGTAACAGTAGTGTAAATTTAAAAAAAAAAACTTTTTTGACTGTGAAACATCAGTCTGCTAGTGTAATCTAATTGCAGTTGCCTGCCTGCCAGCGTGTTTTCCAGGCTCACATCATATACTGTGCCCACTTGCCCAGTGCCACCACTCATATCTGGTGTAACAGTAGTGTAAATTTAAAAAAAAAACTTTTTTGACTGTGAAACATCAGTCTGCTTGTGTAATCTAATTGCAGTTGCCTGCCTTCCTGCCAGCGTGTGTGCCAGGCCCACTTGCCCAGTGCCACCACTCATATCTGGTGTAACAGTAGTGTAAATTAAAAAAAAAAAACTTTTTTGACTGTGAAACATCAGTCTGCTAGTGTAATCTAATTGCAGTTGCCTGCCTGCCAGCGTGTCTGCCAGGCTCACAGCGTATACTGTGCCCACTTGCCCAGTGCCACCACTCATATTTGGTGTAACAGTAGTGTAAATTAAAAAAAAAAAACTTTTTTGACTGTGAAATATCTGTCTGCTTGTGTTATCTAATTGCAGTTGCCTGCCTGCCAGAGTGTGTGCCAGGCTCACATCATATACTGTGCCCACTTGCCCAGTGCCACCACTCATATCTGGTGTAACAATAGTGTAAATTTAAAAAAAAAAAACTTTTTTGACTGTGAAACATCAGTCTGCTTGTGTAATCTAATTGCAGTTGCCTGCCTGCCAGCGTGTGTGCCAGGCTCACATCATATACTGTGCCCACTTGCCCAGTGCCACCACTCATATCTGGTGTAACAGTAGTGTAAATTTAAAAAAAAAAACTTTTTTGACTGTGAAACATCAGTCTGCTTGTGTAATCTAATTGCAGTTGCCTGCCTGCCTGCCAGCGTGTGTGCCAGGCCCACTTGCCCAGTGCCACCACTCATATCTGTTGTAACAGTAGTGTAAATTTAAAAAAAAAAACTTTTTTGACTGTGAAACATCAGTCTGCTAGTGTAATCTAATTGCAGTTGCCTGCCTGCCAGCGTGTCTGCCAGGCTCACAGCGTATACTGTGCCCACTTGCCCAGTGCCACCACTCATATCTGGTGTAACAGTAGTGTAAATTTAAAAAAAAAACTTTTTTGACTGTGAAACATCTGTCTGCTTGCGTTATCTAATTGCAGTTGCCTGCCTGCCAGAGTGTGTGCCAGGCTCACATCATATACTGTGCCCACTTGCCCAGTGCCACCACTCATATCTGGTGTAACAGTAGTGTAAATTTAAAAAAAACAAACTTTTTTGACTGTGAAACATCAGTCTGCTTGTGTAATCTAATTGCAGTTGCCTGCCTGCCAGCGTGTGTGCCAGGCCCACTTGCCCAGTGCCACCACTCATATCTGTTGTAACAGTAGTGTAAATTTAAAAAAAAAAACTTTTTTGACTGTGAAACATCAGTCTGCTAGTGTAATCTAATTGCAGTTGCCTGCCTGCCAGCGTGTGTTCCAGGCTCATAGCGTATACTGTGCCAACTTGCCCAGTGCCACCACTCATATCTGGTGTAACAGCAGTGTAAATTTAAAAAAAAAACTTTTTTGACTGTGAAACATCAGTCTGCTTGCATAATCTAATTGCAGTTGCCTGCCTGCCAGAGTGTGTGCCAGGCTCACATCATATACTGTGCCCACTTGCCCAGTGCCACCACTCATATCTGGTGTAACAGTAGTGTAAATTTAAAAAAAAAAACTTTTTTGACTGTGAAACATCAGTCTGCTTGTGTAATCTAATTGCAGTTGCCTGCCTGCCTGCCGGCGTGTGTGCCAGGCCCACTTGCCCAGTGCCACCACTCATATCTGTTGTAACAGTAGTGTAAATTTAAAAAAAAAAACTTTTTTGACTGTGAAACATCAGTCTGCTTGTGTAGTCTAATTGCAGTTGCCTGCCTGCCAGTGTGTGTGCCAGGCCCACTTGCCCAGTGCCACCACTCATATCTGTTGTAACAGTAGTGTAAATTTAAAAAAAAAAAACTTTTTTGACTGTGAAACATCAGTCTGCTAGTGTAATCTAATTGCAGTTGCCTGCCTGCCAGCGTGTCTGCCAGGCTCACAGCGTATACTGTGCCCACTTGCCCAGTGCCACCACTCATATTTGGTGTAACAGTAGTGTAAATTAAAAAAAAAAAACTTTTTTGACTGTGAAATATCTGTCTGCTTGTGTTATCTAATTGCAGTTGCCTGCCTGCCAGAGTGTGTGCCAGGCTCACATCATATACTGTGCCCACTTGCCCAGTGCCACCACTCATATCTGGTGTAACAATAGTGTAAATTTAAAAAAAAAAAACTTTTTTGACTGTGAAACATCAGTCTGCTTGTGTAATCTAATTGCAGTTGCCTGCCTGCCAGTGTGTGTGCCAGGCTCACATCATATACTGTGCCCACTTGCCCAGTGCCACCACTCATATCTGGTGTAACAGTAGTGTAAATTTAAAAAAAAAAAACTTTTTTGACTGTGAAACATCAGTCTGCTTGTGTAATCTAATTGCAGTTGCCTGCCTGCCTGCCAGCGTGTGTGCCAGGCCCACTTGCCCAGTGCCACCACTCATATCTGTTGTAACAGTAGTGTAAATTTAAAAAAAAAAAACTTTTTTGACTGTGAAACATCAGTCTGCTAGTGTAATCTAATTGCAGTTGCCTGCCTGCCAGCGTGTCTGCCAGGCTCACAGCGTATACTGTGCCCACTTGCCCAGTGCCACCACTCATATCTGGTGTAACAGTAGTGTAAATTTAAAAAAAACAAACTTTTTTGACTGTGAAACATCAGTCTGCTTGTGTAATCTAATTGCAGTTGCCTGCCTGCCAGCGTGTGTGCCAGGCCCACTTGCCCAGTGCCACCACTCATATCTGTTGTAACAGTAGTGTAAATTTAAAAAAAAAAACTTTTTTGACTGTGAAACATCAGTCTGCTAGTGTAATCTAATTGCAGTTGCCTGCCTGCCAGCGTGTGTTCCAGGCTCATAGCGTATACTGTGCCAACTTGCCCAGTGCCACCACTCATATCTGGTGTAACAGCAGTGTAAATTTAAAAAAAAAACTTTTTTGACTGTGAAACATCAGTCTGCTTGCATAATCTAATTGCAGTTGCCTGCCTGCCAGAGTGTGTGCCAGGCTCACATCATATACTGTGCCCACTTGCCCAGTGCCACCACTCATATCTGGTGTAACAGTAGTGTAAATTTAAAAAAAAAAACTTTTTTGACTGTGAAACATCAGTCTGCTTGTGTAATCTAATTGCAGTTGCCTGCCTGCCTGCCGGCGTGTGTGCCAGGCCCACTTGCCCAGTGCCACCACTCATATCTGTTGTAACAGTAGTGTAAATTTAAAAAAAAAAACTTTTTTGACTGTGAAACATCAGTCTGCTTGTGTAGTCTAATTGCAGTTGCCTGCCTGCCAGTGTGTGTGCCAGGCCCACTTGCCCAGTGCCACCACTCATATCTGTTGTAACAGTAGTGTAAATTAAAAAAAAAAAAAACTTTTTTGACTGTGAAACATCAGTCTGCTAGTGTAATCTAATTGCAGTTGCCTGCCTGCCAGCGTGTGTGCCAGGCTCACAGCGTATACTGTGCCCACTTGCCCAGTGCCACCACTCATATCTGTTGTAACAGTAGTGTAAATTTAAAAAAAAAAAAACTTTTTTGACTGTGAAACATCAGTCTGCTAGTGTAATCTAATTGCAGTTGCCTGCCTGCCAGCATGTGTGCCAGGCTCACATCAGATACTGTGCCCACTTGCCCAGTGCCACCACTCATATCTGGTGTAACAGTAGTGTAAATTAAAAAAAAAAAAAACTTTTTTGACTGTGAAACATCAGTCTGCTTGTGTAATCTAATTGCAGTTGCCTGCCTGCCAGCGTGTGTGACAGGCCCACTTGCCCAGTGCTACCACTCATATCTGGTGTAACAGTAGTGTAAATTTTAAAAAAATAACTTTTTTGACTGTGAAACATCAGTCTACTAGTGTAATCTAATTGCAGTTGCCTGCCTGCCAGCATGTGTGCCAGGCTCACATCATATACTGTGCCCACTTGCCCAGTGCCACCACTCATATCTGTTGTACCAGTAGTGTAAATTTAAAAAAACAAAACTTTTTTGACTGTGAAACATCGGTCTGCTTGTGTAGTCTAATTGCAGTTGCCTGCCTGCCAGCGTGTGTGCCAGGCCCACTTGCCCAGTGCTACCACTCATATCTGTTGTAACAGTAGTGTAAATTTAAAAAAAATAACTTTTTTGACTGTGAAACATCAGTCTGCTTGTGTAATCTAATTGCAGTTGCCTTCCTGCCAGCGTGTGTGCCAGGCCCACTTGTCCAGTGCCACAACTCACATCTGGTTTAACAGTAGTGTAAATTAAAAATAAAACTTTTTTGAATGTGAAACATCAGTCTGCTTGTGTAATCTAATTGCAGTTGCCTGCCTGCCAGCGTGTGTGCCAGGCTCACATCATATACTGTGCCCACTTGCCCAGTGCCACCACTCATATCTGGTGTAACAGTAGTGTAAATTTTTTTAAAAAACTTTTGGACTGTGAAACATCAGTATGCTAATGTAATCTAATTGCAGTTGCCTGCCTGCCAGCGTGTGTGCCAGGCTCACAGCATATACTGTGCACACTTGCCCAGTGCCACCACTCATATCTGTTGTAACAGTAGTGTAAATTTAAAAAAAAAAAAACCTTTTTGACTGTGAAACATCAGTCTGCTTGTGTAATCTAATTGCAGTTGCCTGCCTGCCAGCGTGTGTGCCAGGCCCACTTGCCCAGTGCCACCACTCATATCTGGTGTAACAGTAGTGTAAATTTAAAAAAATAAAACTTTTTTGATTGTGAAACATCAGTCTGCTTTTTTGTGTCAGGTTCACAGCGTATACTGTGCCCACTTGCCCAGTGCCACCACTCATATCTTGTTTAATAGTAGTGTAAGTGTACATTTAAAAAAAAAAACTTTTTGGACTGTGAAACATCAGTCTGCTTTTTTGTGTCAGGCTCACAGCTTATACTGGGCGCACTTGCCCAGTGCCACCACTCATATCTTGTTTAATAGTAGTGTAAGTGTACATTTAAAAAAATAAAAAACTTTTTGGACTGTGAAACATCAGTCTGCTTTTTTGTGTCAGGCTCACAGCTTATACTGGGCCCACTTGCCCAGTGGCACCACTCATATCTTGTTTAATAGTCGTGTAAGTGTACATTTAAAAACAAAAAAAACTTTTTGGACTGTGAAACATCAGTCTGCTTTTTTGTGTCAGACTCACAGCTTATACTGGGCCCACTTGCCCAGTGCCACTACTCATATCTTGTTTAATAGTAGTGTAAGTGTACATTTAAAAAAATAAAAACTTTTTGGACTGTGAAACATCAGTCTGCTTTTTTGTGTCAGGCTCACAGCGTATACTCTGCCCACTTGCCCAGTGCCACCACTCATATCTTGTTTAATAGTAGTGTAAGTGTACATTTAAAAACAAAAAAAACTTTTTGGACTGTGAAACATCAGTCTGCTTTTTTGTGTCAGGCTCACAGCGTATACTGTGCCCACTTGCCCAGTGCCACCACTCATATCTTGTTTAATAGTAGTGTAAGTGTACATTTAAAAAAATATAAACTTTTTGGACTGTGAAACATCAGTCTGCTTTTTTGTGTCAGGCTCACAGCATATACTGTGCCCACTTGCCCAGTGCCACTACACATATCTTGTTTAATAGTAGTGTAAGTGTACATTTAAAAAAATAAAAACTTTTTGGACTGTGAAACATCAGTCTGCTTTTTTGTGTCAGGCTCACAGCGTATACTGTGCCCACTTGCCCAGTGCCACCACTCATATCTTGTTTAATAGTAGTGTAAGTGTACATTTAAAAAAATAAAAACTTTTTGGACTGTGAAACATCAGTCTGCTTTTTTGTGTCAGGCTCACAGCGTATACTGTGCCCACTTGCCCAGTGCCACCACTCATATCTTGTTTAATAGTAGTGTAAGTGTACATTTAAAAAAAAAAACTTTTTGGACTGTGAAACATCAGTCTGCTTTTTTGTGTCAGGCTCACAGCTTATACTGGGCGCACTTGCCCAGTGCCACCACTCATATCTTGTTTAATAGTAGTGTAAGTGTACATTTAAAAAAATAAAAAACTTTTTGGACTGTGAAACATCAGTCTGCTTTTTTGTGTCAGGCTCACAGCTTATACTGGGCCCACTTGCCCAGTGGCACCACTCATATCTTGTTTAATAGTCGTGTAAGTGTACATTTAAAAACAAAAAAAACTTTTTGGACTGTGAAACATCAGTCTGCTTTTTTGTGTCAGACTCACAGCTTATACTGGGCCCACTTGCCCAGTGCCACTACTCATATCTTGTTTAATAGTAGTGTAAGTGTACATTTAAAAAAATAAAAACTTTTTGGACTGTGAAACATCAGTCTGCTTTTTTGTGTCAGGCTCACAGCGTATACTCTGCCCACTTGCCCAGTGCCACCACTCATATCTTGTTTAATAGTAGTGTAAGTGTACATTTAAAAACAAAAAAAACTTTTTGGACTGTGAAACATCAGTCTGCTTTTTTGTGTCAGGCTCACAGCGTATACTGTGCCCACTTGCCCAGTGCCACCACTCATATCTTGTTTAATAGTAGTGTAAGTGTACATTTAAAAAAATAAAAACTTTTTGGACTGTGAAACATCAGTCTGCTTTTTTGTGTCAGGCTCACAGCATATACTGTGCCCACTTGCCCAGTGCCACTACACATATCTTGTTTAATAGTAGTGTAAGTGTACATTTAAAAAAATAAAAACTTTTTGGACTGTGAAACATCAGTCTGCTTTTTTGTGTCAGGCTCACAGCGTATACTGTGCCCACTTGCCCAGTGCCACCACTCATATCTTGTTTAATAGTAGTGTAAGTGTACATTTAAAAAAATAAAAACTTTTTGGACTGTGAAACATCAGTCTGCTTTTTTGTGTCAGGCTCACAGCATATACTGTGCCCACTTGCCCAGTGCCACTACACATATCTTGTTTAATAGTAGTGTAAGTGTACATTTAAAAACAAAAAAACTTTTGGACTGTGAAACATCAGTCTGCTTTTTTGTGTCAGGCTCACAGCTTATACTGGGCCCACTTTCCCAGTGCCACCACTCATATCTTGTTTAATAGTAGTGTAAGTGTACATTTAAAAAAAAAAAAAAACTTTTTGGACTGTGAAAATTCAGTCTGCTTTTTTGTGTCAGGCTCACAGCGTATACTGTGCCCACTTGCCCAGTGCCACCACTCATATCTTGTTTAATAGTAGTGTAAGTGTACATTTAAAAACAAAAAAAACTTTATGGACTGTGAAACATCAGTCTGCTTTTTTGTGTCAGGCTCACAGCGAATACTGTGCCCACTTGTCCAGTGCCACCACTCATATCTTGTTTAATAGTAGTGTAAGTGTACATTTAAAAACAAAAAAAACTTTTTGGACTGTGAAACATCAGTCTGCTTTTTTGTGTCAGGCTCACAGCGTATACTGTGCCCACTTGCCCAGTGCCACCACTCATATCTTGTTTAATAGTAGTGTAAGTGTACATTTAAAAAAAAATGACAGGCAGAGGCAGGCCACCCCGCAGGTGCCGTCGTGGTCATGGTGCTGTGATTCCCTTTGGCCATAGAATAATGCCCAGTGTTCAGAGGCCACGTACCATGAACTAAAAGTTCTGAGGAGGACATAGTTGACTTTTTAACACAGGACACCCAATCTTCTATAGCTTCCGCTCCGATCCTTGACGCACCGTCCTCCTCCAGCTTATCTTCGGGCACCTCTCAAGTTACCACTCCCCCGCCTGCTGCCACCACCAACACTAGCACCACAGCCGCTTCACTTGATCTGTCAGAGGAGTTATTTACACAGCAGTTGGAAGAAATGAGTGATGCGCAACCATCATTGACAGAGGATGTAGATAACAGTGATATGTCTCAGTCAGGCAGCATTACAGACATGGACGTACGGTGTGATGATGATGATGTTGTACCCACTGCTGCTTCCTTTGTTGATTTGTCAGATACAAGTAAGGCGGTTGATGATGACGATGCGTCCGTGGATGTCACGTGGGTGCCCGCTAGAAGAGAAGAAGAACAGGGGTAAAGTTCAGATGGGGAGACAGAGAGGAGGAGGAGACAAGTTGGAAGAAGGGGGAGGTCGTCGCAAGGAGCTAGTAGCACAGTCAGACAGCATGCATCGGCACCCGGGGTCAGCCAGACAGCACGCCAATCAACGCATGCTGTTGCCACCACCAGAATGCCGTCATCGCAGAGCTCAGCTGTGTGGCATTTTTTTTGTGTGTCTGCCTCTGACAACAGCGATGCCATTTGCAACCTGTGCCAAAAGAAACTGAGTCGTGGGAAGTCCAACACCCACCTAGGTACAACTGCTTTGCGAAGGCACATGATTGCACATCACATACGCCTATGGGATCAACACATGAGTACAAGCAGCACACAAACTCAAAGCCGCCATCTTCCTCCTAGTCCAGCATCTTCAGCCACTGCTGTCCTCCTTGCCCCCTCTCAACCATCCGCCACTCCGTCTCTCTTCCGGAGCAGTTCCTGCTCATCTGCCCACAGTCAGGTGTCTGTCAAGGATATGTTTGAGCGTAAGAAGCCAATGTCACAAAGTCACCCCCTTGCCCGGCGTCTGACAGCTGGCTTGTCTAAACTCTTAGGCCGCCAGCTTTTACCATACAAGCTGGTGGAGTCTGAGGCATTAAAAAAATTTGTAGCTATTGGGACACCGCAGTGGAAGGTACCCGGCCGAAATTTCTTTGCACAAAAGGCAATCCCCAACCTGTACTCGATTGTGCGAAAGGAAGTAATGGCATGTCTGGCACACAGTGTTGGGGCCATATGACCACTGATAGCTGGTCTGCAAAGCATGGTCAGGGCAGGTATATCACCTACAATGCGCATTGGGTAAACCTGCTGACAGCTGCCAAGCATGGAATGCGTGGCTCTGCAGAGGAGTTGGTGACACCGCCACGACTTGCAGGCAGGCCTGCTGCCACCTCCTCTACTCCTCCTACTCTATCCTCTTCCATAACCTCCTCGGCTGAGTCCTCTTCTGCTGCTGCGTCTTGCTCCACATCAACGGCACCTCCCCAGCTCCCCAGGTACTATTCCACATCCCGGATACGGCAGTGTCACGCCGTCTTGGTATTGACTTGCCTGAAAGCAGAGAGTCACACTTGACCAGCACTCCTGTCCGCCCTGAACGCACAGGTGGATCAGTGGCTGACTCCGCACCAACTGGAGATTGGCAAAGTGGTTTCTGACAACGGAAGTAATTTGGTGGCGGCATTGAAATTGGGCAAGTTGACACATGTGCCGTGCATGGCACATGTGTGTAATCTGATCGTACAACGCTTTGTGCATAAGTACCCATGCTTACAGGACGTCCTGAAGCAGGCCAGGAAGGTGTGTGGCCATTTGAGGCATTCCTACACGGCCATGGCGCACTTTTCAGATATCCAGCGACGAAACAACCTGCCAGTGAGGCGCTTGATTTGCGACAGCCCGACACGTTGGAATTCAACACTCCTAATGTTCGACCGCCTGCTCCAACAAGAAAAAGCAGTTAACGAGTATTTGTATGACCGGGGTGCTAGGACAGCCTCTGCGGAGCTGGGAATTTTTTTGCCACGTTATTGGGCGCTCATGCGCAATGCTTGTAGGCTCATGCGTCCTTTTGAGGAGGTGACAAACCTAGTCAGTTGCACTGAAGGCACCATCAGCGACATCATACCATTTGTTTTCTTCCTGGAGCGTGCCCTATGAAGAGTGCTGGATCAGGCCGTGGATGAGCGTGAAGAGGAAGAGGAAGAGTTGTGGTCACCATCACCACCAGAAACAGCCTTATCAGCATCGCTTGCTGGACCAGCGGCAATGCTGGAAGAGGATTGTGAGGAAGAGGAGTCAGAGGAGGAATGTGGCTTTGAGGAGGAGGAGGAGGAAGACCAACCACAACAGGCATCCCAGGGTGCTTGTTGTCACCTATCTGGTACCCGTGGTGTTGTACGTGGCTGGGGGGAAGATACCTTCAATGACATCACTGAGGACGAGGATCGGGACTTGAGTAGCTCGGCATCCAACCTTGTGCAAATGGGGTCTTTCATGCTGTTGTGCCTGTTGAGGGATCCTCGTAAAAAAAAGCTGAAGGAGAACGACCTGTACTGGGTGTCCATGCTACTACACCCCCGGTATAAGCATAAAGTGCCTGAAATGTTACAGAATTACCGCAAGTCGGAAAGGATGCAGCAGTTCCAAAATAAATGAAAAAGTATGCTTTACACAGCGTATAAGGGTGATGTCACAGCACAACGGGAATCTAACAGGGGAAGAGGTGAAAGTAATCCTCCGACTCCCACGACCACGCCGGCAAGGACAGGACGCTTTACAGACGTGTTGTTGATGGAGGACATGCAGAGCTTTTTAAGTCCTATGCATCGCCACAGCCCTTCGGGGTCCACCCTCAGAAAACGACTCGACCGACAGGTAGCAGACTACCTCGCCTTAACTGCAGATCTCGACACTCTGAGGAGCGATGAACCCTTTGACTACTGGGTGTGCAGGCTTGACCTGTGGCCTGAGCTATCCCAATTTGCAATAGAACTTCTGGCCTGCCCCGCTTCAAGTGTCCTGTCAGAAAGGACCTTCAGTGCAGCAGGAGGTATTGTCACTGAGAAGAGAAGTAGCCTAGGTCAAAAAAGTCTAGATTACCTCACCTTTATTAAGATGAATGAGGGATGGATCCCGAAGGGACTGACATTGGGCGACACATTCGAGTAAAAAAGGCCTGATGAGATGAGCTGCCTTGGGCTAAAAATGGTCCACACGCTGCTGTATTTTATATTCGAATGCCGGATGACTTGAGTGACTTATCCGCCACCAACTAGGGTTCAAGCCGCAATATTTTAGGGCACTTTCTGCCTGGGAAACAAACATCAATTTTTCTGGCCGCTGCTACAGCAGCGGCTGCAACAATACCTAATTTTTCAGGCATGTGTACATGCCAAATTTTTCTGGCCTCTGGTGCTGCACTGTGGCTTGAAAACCCACACCACTCATATCTGGTGGCACAGTAGATTGCATGCGCAGTGCCCCAAATTTGAAGTAGGAGGACCGACCAAGCATCTTTTTCCATCTCCCGGTTCCTAAAATCCATGCCATATACACGTCCCCTGATAGGGGACGTAACAGGGGTTAAACTGATCAGAATAGTACTACTTAACACACCACTCCTATCTGGTGGCACAGTAGATTGCATGCGCAGTGACCCAAATTTGAAGTAGGAGGACCGACCAAGCATCTTTTTCCATCTCCCGGTTCCTAAAATCCATGCCATATAGACGTCCCCTGATAGGGGACATAACAGGGATTAAACTGATCAGAATAGTACTACTTAACACACCACTCATATCTGGTGGCACAGTAGATTGCAAGCGCAGTGCCCCAAATTTGAAGTTGGAGGACCGACCAAGCATCTTTTTCCATCTCCCGGTTCCTAAAATCCATGCCATATACACGTCCCCTGGCGCCGCAACTGCCTCTGGGAACCTTACCATGGGTCCCAGACCGCACGTCTTGTAATTCTCTGTCTGGGAAATTATCCATCTATCAAATCTATCTATTTATCTATCAAATCTATCTATCTATCGTATCTATCAAATGTATATTGCATCTATTGATCTATCTATCTAATCTATGTATCTATCTATCTATCTATCTATCTATCTATCAAATCTATCTATCTCGTGGCCGGACTGTTTTGTGACAGCCACTTGTGTTTCGGCCAAATGTCCGTCGGACAAATGTCCGTCGGCTAAATGTCCGTCGGCTAAAAGTCCGGCCATGATTGCACGTGCAGTGCCCCAAATTTGAAGTAGGAGGACCAACCAAGCATCTTTTTCCATCTCCCGGTTCCTAAAATCCATGCCATATACACGTCCCCTGATAGGGGACGTAACAGGTATTAAACTGATCAGAATAGTACTACTTAACACACCACTCATATCTGGTGGCACAGTAGATTGCACGCGCAGTGCCCCAAATTTGAAGTAGGAGGCCCGACCAAGCATCTTTTTCCATCTCCCGGTTCCTAAAATCCATGCCATATACACGTCCCCTGGCGCCACAACTGCCTCTGGGAACCTTACCATGGGTCGCAGACCGCACGTCTTGTAATTCTCTGTGTGGGAAATTATCTATCTATCTATCAAATCTATCTATTTATCTATCAAATCTATCTATCTATCTATCTATCTATCTATCTATCTATCTATCTATCGTATCTATCAAATGTATATTGCATCTATTGATCTATCTATCTAATCTATGTATCTATCTTTCTATCAAATCTATCTATCTCGTGGCTGGACTGTTTTGTGACAACCACTTGTGTTTCAGCCAAATGTCCGTCGGCTAAAAGTCCGGCCATGATTGCACGCGTAGTGCCCCAAATTTGAAGTAGGAGGATCGACCAAGCATCTTTTTCCATCTCCCGGTTCCTAAAATCCATGTCATATACACGTCCCCTGGTGCCGCAACTGCCTCTGGGAACCTTACCATGGGTCCCAGTCTGCACGTCTTGTAATTCTCTGTCTTGGAAATTATATATCTATCAAATCTATCTATTTATCTATCAAATCTATGTATCTATCTATCTATCTATCTATCTGTCTATCTATCTATCTATCTATCTATCTATCTATCTATCTATCTATCTATCTATCTATCTATCTATCATATCTATCAAATGTATATTGCATCTATTGATCTATCTATCTAATCTATGTATCTATCTATCAAATCTATCTATCTTGTGGTTGTGCAAATGGACTGTTTGCGGTTGTTTGCGGTGCGTTAAACGGGGAGTTTGGTCTGTCACTGTGAAGTGGGCGTAACCCTTACACTATCTGATCGATACAACATCATACCTGATGTTTTAAAGCACGTTATGCCAAACAATTTAGGAATGTTAGGTGATTTATGCCCTTTATGGATTAAAACCAGACTCTGCTTCAACTATGTAATTTTCCGTGGGAGTTTTGCCATGGATCCCCCTCCGGCATGCCACAGTCCAGGTGTTAGTCCCCTTGAAACAACTTTTCCATCACTATTGTGGCCAGAAAGAGTCCCTGTGGGTTTTAAAATTTGCCTGCCTATTGAAGTCAATGGCGGTTCGCCCAGTTCAACCGTTCGCGAACAGTTGCGGATGTTCGCGTTCGCCATTAGCGAAAATTTTCAGTTTGCGACATCACTATTCCTCAGGCTTAAAAATGAAAGGCAAACACAGACTTATAGTTGAACATAAAACCCACCCAATAATTAAATTCAAAGGTGAGACAGGGAATGCTCGCCATAGTTAAAGACGTGTTTGTTTCATAGTTACTAAAATCATAAGGAACAAAGTAGTATCAAGAAACAAAGTGGTTTGCAGTGCACCTGTCAATTGGTACATTCTACCAACTCTAGCATTGGTGCACGCCATAAAAAGTTAAAAAGTGATGTACTTAATTCTACAGTCAAATGAAATTAGTCAATACTATTACATAAAAAAGTGTGACATACAATATTGGCATGGCATAAAAAGGAGTATCTCCTATCTATTAAAATATCATAATGTCATGTGACGGTGATTATAAAAACTAATTCTAAATAAGATTAGTGAGTGCATTACATGATATAATATAAAATAAAATTTCTGAGTATAATATGTGTACTATTGCATAAGACTACAATGGTGTCATATGATAGTGTCATATGATGGTGATGTGTGAATCACATCAAAATTCATAATGATCCATGGTGATCTGGTGTGTTCCAGTCTGCGACACGTGCACTACATGTAATGCCCTCCTAAATGTGAGTTGCCACTAGACATGTGCGTTTCGTTTTGGCCAAATTTTTACCAATTCGGAGATTCAAATGCATTCGAATTTCCGAATCAGTACCATAATTAAAATCCCGAAACATTCCAAAAGTGAAGAAATCAGTTTCTGAATTTTCGGATCCATTCTTTAATCATATTCGGAATTTTTCATTGTTCTACTCTAAACAGCAGTTCCCTGACATCGCCGACACTAACTAAATCACTAAATAATCCTATTAACCCCTAAAATGCTGTTCCCCAACATCGCCTACATTAACTAAACCTATTAACCCCTAAATCGCCGTTCCCAAACATTGCCAAAACTAACTAAACCTATTAACCCCTAAACCGCAGTTCCCCGACATTGCCGACACAAACTAAACCTATTAACCCCTAAACTGCCTTTTCCAAACATCGACAACATTAACTAACACTATTAACCCCTAAACCGCAGTTCCCAAACATCTCTGACACTAACTAAACCTATTAACCCCTAAGCCGCAGTTCCCCAACATTGCCGACACTAACTAAACCTATTAACCCCTAAACCACAGTTCCCAAACATTGCGGACACTAATTAAACCTATTAACCCCTAAACCACCGTACACCCACATCGCCAACAGTAACTAAACCTATTAACCCCTAAACCACCAGCCCCCACATCGAGACAACCTAAATTAAAATATATTAACCCCTAAACCTAACACCCTTTAACTTTAACATAATTAAGAAAGACCAAAATTAAAGTTACAATTATTAACTAACTACCTATTTAAAAATAAATACAAACTTACCTGTGAAATAAAAAATAAAATATAAAAAGCTAGCTACAATATAACTATTTACTAACTACCTAGTTATTATTCAAATCAGCCAATAGGAATGAGAGCTGCTTAAATCCTATTGGCTGTTTAAATCAGCCAATAGGATTTAAGCAGCTCTAATTCCTATTGGCTGATTTTTTTATTTCACATATATGTTCACATTTATTTTATAGTTATATTGTAACTTTTAATTTAAAGTTAGGGGGGGTGTTAGGTTCATGGGATAATAGTTTAATTTAGTGTTTTGCTATGTGGGGAGCCGGCAGTTTAGGGGTTAATAAATTTAGTTTATTAGTTGCAATGGGGGAGGCCGGTGGTTTAGGGGTTAGTAGGTTTATTATAGTAGTAGCGATTTGGGTGGGCGGCAGATTAGGGGTTAATAGGTTTATTATAGTAGTAGATAAGATTAAACTATAAATTAACCTAACATAACTATTCTAATAAAATTTAAAAAATACAAATTAAAAAACCTAAATTACAAATGTAAATAAACCTAATACTATGAAAAAAAAATAAAAAAAATCTAACATTACAAAAAATAATAAACACTAAAAATACAAAAAATAAAAAACTCTAAGATTACAAAATAATAAATGAAATTATCAAAAATAAAACCAATTACACCTAATCTAATAGCCCTATAAAAATAAAATGCTGTTCCCCAACATCGCCGACACTAACTAAACCTATTAACCCCTAAACCGCAGTTCCCCACATTGCCGACACAAACTAAACCTATTAACCCCTAAACTGCCTTTCCCAAACATCAACGACATTAACTAACCCTATTAACCCCCAAACTGCAGTTCCCAAACATCTCTGACACTAGCAACCTATTAACCCCTAAACCGCAGTTCCCCAACATTGCCGACACTAACTAAACCTATTAACCCCTAAACCACAGTTCCCAAACATCGCGGACACTAATTAAACCTATTAACCCCTAAACCGCTGTACACCCACATCGCCAACAGTAACTAAACCTATTAACCCCAAAACCACCGGCCCCCACATCGAGACAACCTAAATTAAACTATATTAACCCCTAAACCTAACACCCTTTAACTTTAACATAATTAAAAAAGACCTAAATTAAAGTTACAATTATTAACTAACTACCTATTTAAAAATAAATACAAACTTACCTGTGAAATAAAAAATAAAATATAAAAAGCTAGCTACAATATAACTATTTACTAACTACCTAGTTAAAATAAATACAAACTTACGTGTGAAATAAAAATAAAACCTAAGCTTACACTAAAACCTAACATTACAAAAATATAAAACATAACATTACAAAAATAAAAAAACTAACATTACAAAAAAAATAATAAACACTACAATTACAAAAAATAAAAAAGACTACCATTACTAAAAATAGCAAACAAATCTATTCAAAATAATAAAAATTATTCCTATTCTAATACCCCGTTTTAGAAAAAAAAATAAAAAAATAAAAAAACCCTAATCTATAATAAACTACCAAGGGCCCTTAAAAGGGCCTTTTGTAGTGCATTGCCCTAAAGTTAACAGCTCTTTTGCAAACAAATAAAAACAAACACCCCCTAACATTACAAACCCCCACCCCTCCAAACCCACAAAATAAAAAAACCTAACTAAAAAAAAACCCTAATCTACCCATTTCCCTGAAAAGGGCATTTGTATGAACATTGCCCTTAAAAGGGCATTCAGCTCTTTTACTGACCTTAAAAGGGCATTCAGCTCTTTTACTGACCTTAAAAGGGCATTCAGCTCTTTTACTGACCTTAAAAGGGCATTCAGCTCTTTTTCGGCCCATTAAAATAAAAAAGCCCTAATCTAAACCCCCCCCCAAAAAAAACCTAACACTAACTCCAAAATCGGTACTCACAGTTGCTGAAGTCTGGCGAAAGATCTTCATCCTAGTGGCGAATCATCTTCATTCAGGCGGCTCCATCTTCATTCATCGCGGGACCGGAATCTTCTTCATTCCTGTGGAGGCGGAGCGGTCGATGCGCTTAGGTCCAGGCGAAGGTCCATTGGTCAGACATGGAGGTCCTCTTCATGTGATCGTCCGCCGCACACTGAGGATTTAATGCAAGGCACCCCTTTTATATTGGGGTACTGTTGCATTCCTATTGGCTGAAAAATTAAAATCAGCCAATAGTAATTAGAGCTGCTTAAAGTTAAGGCAAACTTTGGTGAATGAAAGCCCGTTTTTTAAAAATACTATTAAAAACAGGGGCACTTTCATTCATCAAAGATTACAAAGCAGTCGTTTTGATTAAAAACTTACCTTTTTTCTTTTCACAGCCAGAGCAGCTTCCCCCTCCTGGAAATCCTCTCTTCACATGTCAGCAATGACTAATCCTGCTTCCTCCAATCACAGCATGGCCTCAGGCAATGACTACCCTGGGAAGAAAGCCGTGATTGGAGGAAGCCGGATTAGTCATTGCTGACGTGTGAAGAGAGGATTTCCAGGAGGGGGAAGCTGCTCTGGCTGTGAAAAGAAAAAAAGGTAAGTTTTTAATCAAAACGGCTGCTTTGTAAACTTTGATGAATGAAAGTGCCACTGTTTTTAATAGTATTTTTAAAAAATGGGCTTTCATTCACCAAAGTTTACCTTCACTTTAAATTCTATTGGCTGATTTGAACAGTCAATAGGATTTAAGCAACTCTCATTCCTATTGGCTGATTCAAATCAGCCAATAGGAATGAGAGCTGCTTAAATCCTATTGGCTGTTTAAATCAGCCAATAGGATTTAAGCAGCTCTAATTCCTATTGGCTGATTTTTTTTATTTCACATATATGTTCACATTTATTTTAAATATAGATATATTGTAACTTTTAATTTAAAGTTAGGGAGGGTGTTAGGTTCATGGGATAATAGTTTAATTTAGTGTTTTGCAATGTGGGGGGCAGGTGGTTTAGGGGTTAATAGGTTTTGTTTATTAGTTGCAATGTGTAGCTTAGGATTTTTTTAGACTTAGGTTTTTTTATTTTGAGGGGTTGGTTGGGTGGGGGGGTTTGCTTTTAGTGGGGACTTTGCAATTTTTTAATGTAAAAGAGCTGTTTATCTTAGGGCATCGCCCTACAAAAGGCCCTTTTAAGGGCTATTGGTAGTTTATTGTTAGGGGGTGTTTTTATTTTGTGGGGCTTTTTTATTTTTATAGAGCTATTAGATTAGGTGTAATTGTTTTAATTTTTGTTAATTTCGTTTATTATTTTTTGTATTCTTAGAGTTTTTTATTTTTCGTATTTTTAGTGTTTATTATTTCTTGTCATGTTAGATTTTTTATTTTTTTGTAGTATTAGGTTTATTTAAATTTGTAATTTTTTTTTTAATTTGGTAGTATTTTTTTTATTTTATTAGAATAGTTATGTTATGTTTTATTTTTCGTATTTTTAGTGTTTATTATTTCTTGTAATGTTAGATTTTTTATTTTTTCATAGTATTAGGTTTATTTAAATTTGTAATCTAGTTTTTTTTAATTGGTAGTATTTTTTTATTATTAAAATAGTTATGTTAGGTTAATTTATAGTTTAATCTTATTTTTTTATTTCACAGGATATTTTTTATTTATTTTAAGATAGTTATATTGTAACTTTTAATTTAAAGTTAAAGGGGGTGTTAGGTTTAGGGGTTAATAGTTTAATTTAGTGTTTTCCTATGTGGGGGCGGCGGTTTAGGGGTTAATATGTTTATTTGATTAGTTGCGATAGTGGGGGGCTGGCAGTTCAGGGTTTAATATGTTTAGTTTATTAGTTGCGATGTAGGGGGATGGCAGTTTAGGGGTTAATAGGTTTTTATGGTGTTGGTGATGTGGATGGGCAGCGGATTAGGGGTTAAAAGGTTTATTTAATAGTCGAAATGTGGGTGGGCAGCAAATTAGGGGTTAATAGGTTTAATATAGTATTTGCAATGCGGAAGAGTGGCAGTTTAGAGGTAAATAGGTAGTTTATGGGTGTAAGTGTACTTTGTAACATTTTAGTCTCAGATCGCGGAATGGCTCACAGTGGTATAAGCTGTAACGAAAGCATTTTAGCCAGACTGCACAACCTGTAATATGGCGCTGGAAAATTACGCAATCAAATGTCATTCCTCAGGCTTAAAAATGAAAGGCAAACACAGACTTATAGTTGAACATAAAACCCACCCAATAATTAAATTCAAAGGTGAGACAGGGAATGCTCGCCATAGTTAAAAACGTGTTTGTTTCATAGTTACTAAAATCATAAGGAACAAAGTAGTATCAAGAAACAAAGTGGTTTGCAGTGCACCTGTCAATTGGTACATTCTACCAACTATAGCATTGGTGCACGCCATAAAAAGTTAAAAAGTGATGTACTTAATTCTACAGTCAAATGAAATTAGTCAATACTATTACATAAAAAAGTGTGACATACAATATTGGCATGGCATAAAAAGGAGTATCTCCTATCTATTAAAATATCATAATGTCATGTGACGGTGATTATAAAAACTCATTCTAAATAAGATTAGTGAGTGCATTACATGATATAATATAAAATAAAATTTCTGAGTATAATATGTGTACTATTGCATAAGACTACAATGGTGTCATATGATAGTGTCATATGATGGTGATGTGTGAATCACATCAAAATTCATAATGATCCATGGTGATCTGGTGTGTTCCAGTCTGCGACACGTGCACTACATGTAATGCCCTCCTAAATGTGAGTTGCCACTAGACATGTGCGTTTCGTTTTGGCCAAATTTTTACCAATTCGGAGATTCAAATGCATTCGAATTTCCGAATCAGTACCATAATTAAAATCCAGAAACATTCCAAAAGTGAAGAAATCAGTTTCTGAATTTTCGGATCCATTCTTTAATCATATTCGGAATTTTTCATTGTTCTACTCTTAACAGCAGTTCCCTGACATCGCCGACACTAACTAAATCACTAAATAATCCTATTAACCCCTAAAATGCTGTTCCCCAACATCGCCTACATTAACTAAACCTATTAACCCCTAAATCGCCGTTCCCAAACATTGCCAAAACTAACTAAACCTATTAACCCCTAAACCGCAGTTCCCCGACATTGCCGACACAAACTAAACCTATTAACCCCTAAACTGCCTTTTCCAAACATCGACAACATTAACTAACACTATTAACCCCTAAACCGCAGTTCCCAAACATCTCTGACACTAACTAAACCTATTAACCCCTAAGCCGCAGTTCCCCAACATTGCCGACACTAACTAAACCTATTAACCCCTAAACCACAGTTCCCAAACATTGCGGACACTAATTAAACCTATTAACCCCTAAACCGCCGTACACCCACATCGCCAACAGTAACTAAACCTATTAACCCCTAAACCACCAGCCCCCACATCGAGACAACCTAAATTAAAATATATTAACCCCTAAACCTAACACCCTTTAACTTTAACATAATTAAGAAAGACCAAAATTAAAGTTACAATTATTAACTAACTACCTATTTAAAAATACATACAAACTTACCTGTGAAATAAAAAATAAAATATAAAAAGCTAGCTACAATATAACTATTTACTAACTACCTAGTTATTATTCAAATCAGCCAATAGGAATGAGAGCTGCTTAAATCCTATTGGCTGTTTAAATCAGCCAATAGGATTTAAGCAGCTCTAATTCCTATTGGCTGATTTTTTTATTTCACATATATGTTCACATTTATTTTATAGTTATATTGTAACTTTTAATTTAAAGTTAGGGGGGTGTTAGGTTCATGGGATAATAGTTTAATTTAGTGTTTTGCTATGTGGGGAGCCGGCAGTTTAGGAGTTAATAAATTTAGTTTATTAGTTGCAATGTGGGAGGCCGGTGGTTTAGGGGTTAGTAGGTTTATTATAGTAGTAGCGATTTGGGTGGGCGGCAGATTAGGGGTTAATAGGTTTATTATAGTAGTAGATAAGATTAAACTATAAATTAACCTAACATAACTATTCTAATAAAATTTAAAAAATACAAATTAAAAAACCTAAATTACAAATGTAAATAAACCTAATACTATGAAAAAAAAATAAAAAAAATCTAACATTACAAAAAATAATAAACACTAAAAATACAAAAAATAAAAAACTCTAAGATTACAAAATAATAAATGAAATTATCAAAAATAAAACCAATTACACCTAATCTAATAGCCCTATAAAAATAAAATGCTGTTCCCCAACATCGCCGACACTAACTAAACCTATTAACCCCTAAACCGCAGTTCCCCACATTGCCGACACAAACTAAACCTATTAACCCCTAAACTGCCTTTCCCAAACATCAACGACATTAACTAACCCTATTAACCCCCAAACTGCAGTTCCCAAACATCTCTGACACTAGCAACCTATTAACCCCTAAACCACAGTTCCCCAACATTGCCGACACTAACTAAACCTATTAACCCCTAAACCACAGTTCCCAAACATCGCGGACACTAATTAAACCTATTAACCCCTAAACCGCTGTACACCCACATCGCCAACAGTAACTAAACCTATTAACCCCAAAACCACCGGCCCCCACATCGAGACAACCTAAATTAAACTATATTAACCCCTAAACCTAACACCCTTTAACTTTAACATAATTAAAAAAGACCTAAATTAAAGTTACAATTATTAACTAACTACCTATTTAAAAATAAATACAAACTTACCTGTGAAATAAAAAATAAAATATAAAAAGCTAGCTACAATATAACTATTTACTAACTACCTAGTTAAAATAAATACAAACTTACGTGTGAAATAAAAATAAAACCTAAGCTTACACTAAAACCTAACATTACAAAAATATAAAACATAACATTACAAAAATAAAAAAACTAACATTACAAAAAAATAATAAACACTACAATTACAAAAAATAAAAAAGACTACCATTACTAAAAATAGCAAACAAATCTATTCAAAATAATAAAAATTATTCCTATTCTAATACCCCTTTTTAGAAAAAAAAACAAAAACAAAAAAAAACCCTAATCTATAATAAACTACCAAGGGCCCTAAAAAGGGCCTTTTGTAGTGCATTGCCCTAAAGTTAACAGCTCTTTTGCAAACAAATAAAAACAAACACCCCCTAACATTACAAACCCCCACCCCTCCAAACCCACAAAATAAAAAAACCTAACTAAAAAAAACCCTAATCTACCCATTTCCCTGAAAAGGGCATTTGTATGAACATTGCCCTTAAAAGGGCATTCAGCTCTTTTACTGACCTTAAAAGGGCATTCAGCTCTTTTACTGACCTTAAAAGGGCATTCAGCTCTTTTTCGGCCCATTAAAATAAAAAAGCCCTAATCTAAACCCCCCCCCAAAAAAAACCTAACACTAACTCCAAAACCGGTACTCACAGTTGCTGAAGTCCGGCGAAAGATCTTCATCCTAGTGGCGAATCATCTTCATTCAGGCGGCTCCATCTTCATTCATCGCGGGACCGGAATCTTCTTCATTCCTGTGGAGGCGGAGCGGTCGATGCGCTTAGGTCCAGGCGAAGGTCCATTGGTCAGACATGGAGGTCCTCTTCATGTGATTGTCCACCGCACACTGAGGATTTAATGCAAGGCACCCCTTTTATATTGGGGTACTGTTGCATTCCTATTGGCTGAAAAATTAAAATCAGCCAATAGTAATTAGAGCTGCTTAAAGTTAAGGCAAACTTTGGTGAATGAAAGCCCGTTTTTTAAAAATACTATTAAAAACAGGGGCACTTTCATTCATCAAAGATTACAAAGCAGTCGTTTTGATTAAAAACTTACCTTTTTTCTTTTCACAGCCAAAGCAGCTTCCCCCTCCTGGAAATACTCTCTTCACATGTCAGCAATGACTAATCCTGCTTCCTCCAATCACAGCATGGCCTCAGGCAATGACTACCCTGGGAAGAAAGCTGTGATTGGAGGAAGCCGGATTAGTCATTGCTGACATGTGAAGAGAGGATTTCCAGGAGGGGGAAGCTGCTCTGGCTGTGAAAAGAAAAAAAGGTAAGTTTTTAATCAAAACGGCTGCTTTGTAATGAATGAAAGTGCCACTGTTTTTAATAGTATTTTTAAAAAATGGGCTTTCATTCACCAAAGTTTACCTTCACTTTAAATCCTATTGGCTGATTTGAACAGTCAATAGGATTTAAGCAACTCTCATTCCTATTGGCTGATTCAAATCAGCCAATAGGAATGAGAGCTGCTTAAATCCTATTGGCTGTTTAAATCAGCCAATAGGATTTAAGCAGCTCTAATTCCTATTGGCTGATTTTTTTTATTTCACATATATGTTCACATTTATTTTAAATATAGATATATTGTAACTTTTAATTTAAAGTTAGGGAGGGTGTTAGGTTCATGGGATAATAGTTTAATTTAGTGTTTTGCAATGTGGGGGGCAGGTGGTTTAGGGGTTAAAAGGTTTTGTTTATTAGTTGCAATGTGTAGCTTAGGATTTTTTTAGACTTAGGTTTTTTATTTTGAGGGGTTGGTTGGGTGGGGGGGTTTGCTTTTAGTGGGGACTTTGCAATTTTTTAATGTAAAAGAGCTGTTTATCTTAGGGCATCGCCCTACAAAAGGCCCTTTTAAGGGCTATTGATAGTTTATTGTTAGGGGGTGTTTTTATTTTGTGGGGCTTTTTTATTTTTATAGAGCTATTAGATTAGGTGTAATTGTTTTAATTTTTGTTAATTTCGTTTATTATTTTTTGTATTCTTAGAGTTTTTTATTTTTCGTATTTTTAGTGTTTATTATTTCTTGTCATGTTAGATTTTTTATTTTTTTGTAGTATTAGGTTTATTTAAATTTGTAATTTTTTTTTTAATTTGGTAGTATTTTTTTTATTTTATTAGAATAGTTATGTTATGTTTTATTTTTCGTATTTTTAGTGTTTATTATTTCTTGTAATGTTAGATTTTTTATTTTTTCATAGTATTAGGTTTATTTAAATTTGTAATCTAGTTTTTTTTAATTGGTAGTATTTTTTTATTATTAAAATAGTTATGTTAGGTTAATTTATAGTTTAATCTTATTTTTTTATTTCACAGGATATTTTTTATTTAGATAGTTATATTGTAACTTTTAATTTAAAGTTAAAGGGGGTGTTAGGTTTAGGGAATAATAGTTTAATTTAGTGTTTTCCTATGTGGGGGCGGCGGTTTAGGGGTTAATATGTTTATTTGATTAGTTGCGATAGTGGGGGGCTGGCAGTTCAGGGTTTAATATGTTTAGTTTATTAGTTGCGATGTAGGGGGATGGCAGTTTAGGGGTTAATAGGTTTTTATGGTGTTGGTGATGTGGATGGGCAGCGGATTAGGGGTTAAAAGGTTTATTTAATAGTCAAAATGTGGGTGGGCAGCAAATTAGGGGTTAATAGGTTTAATATAGTATTTGCAATGCGGAAGAGTGGCAGTTTAGAGGTAAATAGGTAGTTTATGGGTGTAAGTGTACTTTGTAACATTTTAGTCTCAGATCGCGGAATGGCTCACAGTGGTATAAGCTGTAACAAAAGCATTTTAGCCAGACTGCACAACCTGTAATATGGCGCTGGAAAATTACGCAATCAAATGTCATTCCTCAGGCTTAAAAATGAAAGGCAAACACAGACTTATAGTTGAACATAAAACCCACCCAATAATTAAATTCAAAGGTGAGACAGGGAATGCTCGCCATAGTTAAAGACGTGTTTGTTTCATAGTTACTAAAATCATAAGGAACAAAGTAGTATCAAGAAACAAAGTGGTTTGCAGTGCACCTGTCAATTGGTACATTCTACCAACTCTAGCATTGGTGCATGCCATAAAAAGTTAAAAAGTGATGTACTTAATTCTACAGTCAAATGAAATTAGTCAATACTATTACATAAAAAAGTGTGACATACAATATTGGCATGGCATAAAAAGGAGTATCTCCTATCTATTAAAATATCATAATGTCATGTGACGGTGATTATAAAAACTCATTCTAAATAAGATTAGTGAGTGCATTACATGATATAATATAAAATAAAATTTCTGAGTATAATATGTGTACTATTGCATAAGACTACAATGGTGTCATATGATAGTGTCATATGATGGTGATGTGTGAATCACATCAAAATTCATAATGATCCATGGGGGCCTAGTTATCAAGCCGTCAACCTCAAATACGCTGGAATTCCGCAGCGTATTTGTGGCGAGGCTGATTCGCCTTAGTTATCAAAGGCTCGAGACCGGCAAAAGTAGAATTTTGTGACGTAAACTTCGATCCGCCGGACTCAGTCCGACACAGATCGATTCTTACGTCACTCCAGATGTTCCGCACACAAGTGCGGCACAATCTCACTACTTTTGCTAGTTATCAAAAAACTAGCAGGTACGCTCGGCACTTTTACGGCCCAGCGTACCTGGTTTTCAAAGCGCCAGCCTGGAGGCGGCGGATCCCATAGGAATCAATGGGAGTCTGACCATAGCGAAAGTACAAGTTCGCTGCTGACAGACATCCCATTGATTCCTATGGGAGCTGTCTACACCTAACACCCTAACATGTACCCCGAGTCTAAACACCGCTAATCTGACCCCCCCTACACCGCCGCAACTAAATAAAGTTATTACCCCCTAAACCGCCGCTCCCGGAGCCCACCGCAAGCTACTCTATACATATTAACCCCTAGACCGCCGCTCCCGGAGCCCACCGCAACTATAATAAATGTATTAACCCCTAAACCGCCGCTCCCTGAACCCGCCGCAACCTATATTAAATGTATTAACCCCTATCCTGCCCCCCCTACACCGTCGCCACCTATAATAAATTTATTAACCCCTAATCTGCCCCCCTACACCGTCGCCACCTATAATAAATTTATTAACCCCTATCCTGCCCCCCACTACGCCGCCGCCACTGTAATAAAATTATTAACCCCTAAACCTAAGTCTAACCCTAACCCTAACGCCCCCCTAACTTAAATATTAATTAAATAAATCTAAATAAATTAACTCTTATTAACTAAATGAATTCTATTTAAAACTAAATACTTACCTTTAAAATAAACCCTAATATAGCTACAATATAAATAATAATTATATTATAGCTATCTTAGGATTTATATTTATTTTACAGGTAACTTTGTATTTATTTTAGCTAGTTAGAATAGTTATTAAATAGTTATTAACTATTTAATAACTACCTAGCTAAAAGAAATACAAAATTACCTGTAAAATAAATCCTAACTTCAGTTACAATTAAACCTAATACTACACTATCATTAAATTAACTAAATAAACTACCTACAAATAACTACAATTAAATACAATTACATAAACTAACTAAAGTACAAAAAATAAAAAAATCTAAGTTACAAAAAATAAAAAAATAAGTTACAAACATGTTAAAATATTACAACAATTTTAAGCTACTTACACCTAATCTAAGCCCCCTAATAAAATAACAAACCCCCCCAAAATAAAAAAAATCCCTACCCTATTCTAAATTAAATAAATTTCAAAGCTCTTTTACCTTACCAGCCCTTAAAAGGGCCATTTGTGGGGGCATGCCCCAAAAAGTTCAGCTCTTTTGCCTGTAAAAGAAAAATACAACCCCCCCCCAACATTAAAACCCACCACCCACATACCCCTAATCTAACCCAAACCCCCCTTACAAAAACCTAACACTAATCCCCTGAAGATCATCCTACCTTGAGTCGTCTTCACTCAGCCGAGCCACCGATGGAACTGAAGAGGACATCCGGAGCGGAAGAAGTTAATCCTCCAAGCGGCGCTGAAGAAATCTTCCATCCGATGAAGTCATCATCCAGGCGGCGCTGAAGAAGTCTTCGATCCGGCCGATGTCATCTTCAAAGAGGCGCTGAAGAGGTCTTCTATCCGGGCGAAGTCATCTTCCAAGCCGGGTCTTGAATCTTCCTTCCGCCGACGCGGAACCACCTTCTTCACCGACGGACTACGACGAATGACGGCTCCTTTAAGGGACGTCATCCAAGATGGCGTCCCCTCAATTCCGATTGGCTGATAGGATTCTATCAGCCAATCGGAATTAAGGTAGGAAAAATCTGATTGGCTGATGGAATCAGCCAATCAGATTGAGCTCGCATTCTATTGGCTGTTCCGATCAGCCAATAGAATGCGAGCTCAATCTGATTGGCTGATTGGATCAGCCAATCGGATTGAACTTGAATCTGATTGGCTGATTCCATCAGCCAATCAGATTTTCCTACCTTAATTCCGATTGGCTGATAGAATCCTATCAGCCAATCGGAATTGAGGGGACGCCATCTTGGATGACGTCCCTTAAAGGAGCCGTCATTCGTCGTAGTCCGTCGGTGAAGAAGGTGGTTCCGCGTCGGCGGAAGGAAGATTCAAGACCCGGCTTGGAAGATGACTTCGCCCGGATAGAAGACCTCTTCAGCGCCTCTTTGAAGATGACATCGGCCGGATCGAAGACTTCTTCAGCGCCGCCTGGATGATGACTTCATCGGATGGAAGATTTCTTCAGCGCCGCTTGGAGGATTAACTTCTTCCGCTCCGGATGTCCTCTTCAGTTCCATCGGTGGCTCGGCTGAGTGAAGACGACTCAAGGTAGGATGATCTTCAAAGGATTAGTGTTAGGTTTTTGTAAGGGGGGTTTGGGTTAGATTAGGGGTATGTGGGTGGTGGGTTTTAATGTTGGGGGGGGGTTGTATTTTTCTTTTACAGGCAAAAGAGCTGAACTTTTTGGGGCATGCCCCCACAAATGGCCCTTTTAAGGGCTGGTAAGGTAAAAGAGCTTTGAAATTTATTTAATTTAGAATAGGGTAGGGTTTTTTTTTATTTTGGGGGGGTTTGTTATTTTATTAGGGGGCTTAGATTAGGTGTAAGTAGCTTTAAATTGTTGTAATATTTTAACATGTTTGTAACTCATTTTTTTATTTTTTGTAACTTAGCTTTTTTTATTTTTTGTACTTTAGTTAGTTTATGTAATTGTATTTAATTGTAGTTATTTGTAGGTAGTTTATTTAGTTAATTTAATGATAGTGTAGTATTAGGTTTAATTGTAACTTAAGTTAGGATTTATTTTACAGGTAATTTTGTATTTCTTTTAGCTAGGTAGTTATTAAATAGTTAATAGCTATTTAATAACTATTCTAACTAGCTAAAATAAATACAAAGTTACCTGTAAAATAAATATAAATCCTAAGATAGCTATAATATAATTATTATTTATATTGTAGCTATATTAGGGTTTATTTTAAAGGTAAGTATTTAGTTTTAAATAGGATTCATTTAGTTAATAAGAGTTAATTTATTTAGATTTATTTAATTAATATTTAAGTTAGGGGGGCGTTAGGGTTAGGGTTAGACTTAGGTTTAGGGGTTAATAATTTTATTACAGTGGCGGCGGCGTAGTGGGGGGCAGGATAGGGGTTAATAAATGTATTATAGGTGGCGACGGTGTAGGGGGGGCAGATTAGGGGTTAATAAATTTATTATAGGTGGCGACGGTGTAGGGGGGCAGGATAGGGGTTAATAGGTTTAATATAGGTTGCGGCGGGTTCATGGAGCGGCGGTTTAGGGGTTAAACTATTTATTTAGTTGCGGAGAGGTGCGGGATCAGCAGGATAGGGGTTAATAATTTTATAATAGAGGGCGACGGTGTAGGGGGGGCAGGATAGGGGTTACTAGGTATACTGTAGGTGGCAGCGGTGTCCGGGAGCGGCGGTTTAGGGGTTAATACATTTATAAGAGTTGCGGCAGGGTCTAGGAGCGGCGGTTTAGGGGTTAATACATTTATAAGAGTTGCGGCGGGGTCTAGGAGCGGCGGTTTAGGGGTTAGTAACTTTATTTAGTTGCGGGGGGCTCCGGGGGCGCCGGTATAGGGGGTAGAACAGTGCAGTTTAGTGTGAGTGCTTAGTGACAGGCTAGCAATAAAGCTGGGAAAAAGCCGAAGGGCAGCGAGATCGGATGAGTGATAACTGTCACAGTCCGCTGCTCATCGCCCCGCGGCTTTTTGACAGCTTTATTTGATAACTTAGGCGTATTTTTTCAGGTCCGCGGCGGCGAAGGTAGGCGAGCTTAGGCGGGCGTATTGGGCCGGCGAAGCAAGAAAAGTAGACGGCTTGATAACTACCCCCCATGGTGATCTGGTGTGTTCCAGTCTGCGACACGTGCACTACATGTAATGCCCTCCTAAATGTGAGTTGCCACTAGACATGTGCGTTTCGTTTTGGCCAAATTTTTACCAATTCGGAGATTCAAATGCATTCGAATTTCCGAATCAGTACCATAATTAAAATCCCGAAACATTCCAAAAGTGAAGAAATCAGTTTCTGAATTTTCGGATCCATTCTTTAATCATATTCGGAATTTTTCATTGTTCTACTCTAAACAGCAGTTCCCTGACATCGCCGACACTAACTAAATCACTAAATAATCCTATTAACCCCTAAAATGCTGTTCCCCAACATCGCCTACATTAACTAAACCTATTAACCCCTAAATCGCCGTTCCCAAACATTGCCAAAACTAACTAAACCTATTAACCCCTAAACCGCAGTTCCCCGACATTGCCGACACAAACTAAACCTATTAACCCCTAAACTGCCTTTTCCAAACATCGACAACATTAACTAACACTATTAACCCCTAAACCGCAGTTCCCAAACATCTCTGACACTAACTAAACCTATTAACCCCTAAGCCGCAGTTCCCCAACATTGCCGACACTAACTAAACCTATTAACCCCTAAACCACAGTTCCCAAACATTGCGGACACTAATTAAACCTATTAACCCCTAAACCGCCGTACACCCACATCGCCAACAGTAACTAAACCTATTAACCCCTAAACCACCAGCCCCCACATCGAGACAACCTAAATTAAAATATATTAACCCCTAAACCTAACACCCTTTAACTTTAACATAATTAAGAAAGACCAAAATTAAAGTTACAATTATTAACTAACTACCTATTTAAAAATAAATACAAACTTACCTGTGAAATAAAAAATAAAATATAAAAAGCTAGCTACAATATAACTATTTACTAACTACCTAGTTATTATTCAAATCAGCCAATAGGAATGAGAGCTGCTTAAATCCTATTGGCTGTTTAAATCAGCCAATAGGATTTAAGCAGCTCTAATTCCTATTGGCTGATTTTTTTATTTCACATATATGTTCACATTTATTTTATAGTTATATTGTAACTTTTAATTTAAAGTTAGGGGGGGTGTTAGGTTCATGGGATAATAGTTTAATTTAGTGTTTTGCTATGTGGGGAGCCGGCAGTTTAGGGGTTAATAAATTTAGTTTATTAGTTGCAATGTGGGAGGCCGGTGGTTTAGGGGTTAGTAGGTTTATTATAGTAGTAGCGATTTGGGTGGTCGGCAGATTAGGGGTTAATAGGTTTATTATAGTAGTAACGATGTAGGTGGGCGGCGGATTAGGTGTTAATAGGTTTATTATAGTAGTAGATAAGATTAAACTATAAATTAACCTAACATAACTATTCTAATAAAATTAAAAAAATACAAATTAAAAAACCTAAATTACAAATGTAAATAAACCTAATACTATGAAAAAAAAATAAAAAAAATCTAACATTACAAAAAATAATAAACACTAAAAATACAAAAAATAAAAAACTCTAAGATTACAAAATAATAAATGAAATTATCAAAAATAAAACCAATTACACCTAATCTAATAGCCCTATAAAAATAAAATGCTGTTCCCCAACATCGCCGACACTAACTAAACCTATTAACCCCTAAACCGCAGTTCCCCACATTGCCGACACAAACTAAACCTATTAACCCCTAAACTGCCTTTCCCAAACATCAACGACATTAACTAACCCTATTAACCCCCAAACTGCAGTTCCCAAACATCTCTGACACTAGCAACCTATTAACCCCTAAACCGCAGTTCCCCAACATTGCCGACACTAACTAAACCTATTAACTCCTAAACCACAGTTCCCAAACATCGCGGACACTAATTAAACCTATTAACCCCTAAACCGCTGTACACCCACATCGCCAACAGTAACTAAACCTATTAACCCCAAAACCACCGGCCCCCACATCGAGACAACCTAAATTAAACTATATTAACCCCTAAACCTAACACCCTTTAACTTTAACATAATTAAAAAAGACCTAAATTAAAGTTACAATTATTAACTACCTATTTAAAAATAAATACAAACTTAACTGTGAAATAAAAAATAAAATATAAAAAGCTAGCTACAATATAACTATTTACTAACTACCTAGTTAAAATAAATACAAACTTACGTGTGAAATAAAAATAAAACCTAAGCTTACACTAAAACCTAACATTACAAAAATATAAAACATAACATTACAAAAATAAAAAAACTAACATTACAAAAAAAATAATAAACACTACAATTACAAAAAATAAAAAAGACTACCATTACTAAAAATAGCAAACAAATCTATTCAAAATAATAAAAATTATTCCTATTCTAATACCCCGTTTTAGAAAAAAACCAAAAAAAAAAAAAACCCTAATCTATAATAAACTACCAAGGGCCCTTAAAAGGGCCTTTTGTAGTGCATTGCCCTAAAGTTAACAGCTCTTTTGCAAACAAATAAAAACAAACACCCCCTAACATTACAAAACCCCACCCCTCCAAACCCACAAAATAAAAAAACCTAACTAAAAAAACCCTAATCTACCCATTTCCCTGAAAAGGGCATTTGTATGAACATTGCCCTTAAAAAGGCATTCAGCTCTTTTACTGACCTTAAAGCTCTTTTACTGACCTTAAAAGGGCATTCAGCTCTTTTTTGGCCCATTAAAATAAAAAAGCCCTAATCTAAACCCCCCCCAAAAAAAACCTAACACTAACTCCAAAATCGGTACTCACAGTTGCTGAAGTCCGGCGAAAGATCTTCATCCTAGTGGCGAATCATCTTCATTCAGGCGGCTCCATCTTCATTCATCGCGGGACCGGAATCTTCTTCATTCCTGTGGAGGCGGAGCGGTCGATGCGCTTAGGTCCAGGCGAAGGTCCATTGGTCAGACATGGAGGTCCTCTTCATGTGATCGTCCGCCGCACACTGAGGATTTAATGCAAGGCACCCCTTTTATATTGGGGTACTGTTGCATTCCTATTGGCTGAAAAATTAAAATCAGCCAATAGTAATTAGAGCTGCTTAAAGTTAAGGCAAACTTTGGTGAATGAAAGCCCGTTTTTTAAAAATACTATTAAAAACAGGGGCACTTTCATTCATCAAAGATTACAAAGCAGTCGTTTTGATTAAAAACTTACCTTTTTTCTTTTCACAGCCAGAGCAGCTTCCCCCTCCTGGAAATCCTCTCTTCACATGTCAGCAATGACTAATCCTGCTTCCTCCAATCACAGCATGGCCTCAGGCAATGACTACCCTGGGAAGAAAGCCGTGATTGGAGGAAGCCGGATTAGTCATTGCTGACGTGTGAAGAGAGGATTTCCAGGAGGGGGAAGCTGCTCTGGCTGTGAAAAGAAAAAAAGGTAAGTTTTTAATCAAAACGGCTGCTTTGTAAACTTTGATGAATGAAAGTGCCACTGTTTTTAATAGTATTTTTAAAAAATGGGCTTTCATTCACCAAAGTTTACCTTCACTTTAAATCCTATTGGCTGATTTGAACAGTCAATAGGATTTAAGCAACTCTCATTCCTATTGGCTGATTCAAATCAGCCAATAGGAATGAGAGCTGCTTAAATCCTATTGGCTGTTTAAATCAGCCAATAGGATTTAAGCAGCTCTAATTCCTATTGGCTGATTTTTTTTATTTCACATATATGTTCACATTTATTTTAAATATAGATATATTGTAACTTTTAATTTAAAGTTAGGGAGGGTGTTAGGTTCATGGGATAATAGTTTAATTTAGTGTTTTGCAATGTGGGGGGCAGGTGGTTTAGGGGTTAATAGGTTTTGTTTATTAGTTGCAATGTGGGAGGCCGGCGGTTTAGGGGTTAGTAGGTTTATTATAGTAGTAGGGATTTGGGTGGGCAGCAGATTAGGGGTTAATAGGTTTATTATAGTAGTAGCAATGTAGGTGGGCGGCGGATTAGGGGTTAATAGGTTTATTATAGTAGTAGATAAGATTAAACTATAAATTAACCTAACATAACTATTCTAATAAAAAATAAATAAAAATACTAAAAAAATATTCTAAAAAAAAATACAAACTAAAAAAACTAAATTACAAATTTAAATAAACCTAATACTATGAAAAAAAAATCTAACATTACAAAAAATAATAAACACTAAAAATCCAAAAAATAAAAAACACTAAGATTACAAAATAATAAATGAAATTATCAAAAATAAAACCAATTACACCTAATCTAATAGCCCTATAAAAATAAAATAGCCCCACAAAATAAAAACACCCTCTAACCTAACAATAAACTACCAATAGCCCTTAAAAGGGCTTCTTGTAGGGTATTCCCCTAAGTTAAACAGCTCTTTTACATTAAAAAATTACAAAGTCCCCCATAAAAGTAAAAACCCCCCACCCAACCAACCCCCAAAATAAAAAAACTAAATCTAAAAAAATCCTGAGCTACCCCATTACCCATTCAGCTCTTTTACTGCCCTTAATAGGGCATTCAGCTCTTTTAATGTCCAAAGCCCTAATCTAAAAAAAAAAACACCCCAAAAAAAACAACTAACACTAACCCCAGAATATCTACTCACAGTTCCTGAAGTCCGGTTATCCAACCTCATCCAGGCGGCGAGACGTCTTTATCCAGGCGGCAACATCTTCCTTCATCGCGGGACCATCTACTATCTTTATCCCGGTGGTGCGGAGCTGTGGAGGTGTGGAGAGGAGCTGTCCAGGACCGGCGATAACATTCAGCACGGAGCGTCCTCTTCATATGATCACCGCCGTACACTGAAGCTTGAATGCAAGGTAACCATTTAAAAACGGGATACCTTGCATTCCTATTGGCTGACATTTTCAAATCAGCCAATAGGATGAGAGCTACTGAAATCCTATTGGCTGTTCAAATCAGCGAATAGGATTTCAGTAGCTCTCATCCTATTGGCTGATTTTAAAATATCATCTAATAGGAATGCAAGGTACCCTATTTTTAAATGGGTACCTTGCATTCAAGCTTCAGTGTACGGCAGTGATCGTATGAAGAGGACACTCCGCGCTGGGTGTCATTGCCAGTTCTGGACAACTCCGCCCCTCCATAGCTCCGCACCACCGGGATGAAGATAGAAGATGGTCCCGCGATGGAGGAAGATGTTGCCGCCTAGATGAGGATGGATGACCGAAATTCAGGAACTGTGAGTAGATATTCTGGGGTTAGTGTTATTTTTTTATTTTTTCGGAGTGGGTTTTTTATTTAGATTAGGGCTGAATGCCCTTTTAAGGGCAATGTCCATACTAATACCCCCTTAGGGGCAATGGGTAGCTTAGGATTTTTTTAGACTTAGGTTTTTTATTTTGAGGGGTTGGTTGGGTGGGGGGGTTTGCTTTTAGTGGGGACTTTGCAATTTTTTAATGTAAAAGAGCTGTTTATCTTAGGGCATCGCCCTACAAAAGGCCCTTTTAAGGGCTATTGGTAGTTTATTGTTAGGGGGTGTTTTTATTTTGTGGGGCTTTTTTATTTTTATAGAGCTATTAGATTAGGTGTAATTGTTTTAATTTTTGTTAATTTCGTTTATTATTTTTTGTATTCTTAGAGTTTTTTATTTTTCGTATTTTTAGTGTTTATTATTTCTTGTCATGTTAGATTTTTTATTTTTTTGTAGTATTAGGTTTATTTAAATTTGTAATTTTTTTTTTAATTTGGTAGTATTTTTTTTATTTTATTAGAATAGTTATGTTATGTTTTATTTTTCGTATTTTTAGTGTTTATTATTTCTTGTAATGTTAGATTTTTTATTTTTTCATAGTATTAGGTTTATTTAAATTTGTAATTTAGTTTTTTTTAATTGGTAGTATTTTTTTATTATTAGAATAGTTATGTTAGGTTAATTTATAGTTTAATCTTATTTTTTTATTTCACAGGATATTTTTTATTTATTTTAAGATAGTTATATTGTAACTTTTAATTTAAAGTTAAAGGGGGTGTTAGGTTTAGGGGTTAATAGTTTAATTTAGTGTTTTGCTATGTGGGGGCGGCGGTTTAGGGGTTAATATGTTTATTTGATTAGTTGCGATAGTGGGGGGCTGGCAGTTCAGGGTTTAATATGTTTAGTTTATTAGTTGCTATGTAGGGGGATGGCAGTTTAGGGGTTAATAGGTTTTTATGGTGTTGGTGATGTGGATGGGCAGCGGATTAGGGGTTAAAAGGTTTATTTAATAGTCGAAATGTGGGTGGGCAGCAAATTAGGGGTTAATAGGTTTAATATAGTATTTGCAATGCGGAAGAGTGGCAGTTTAGAGGTAAATAGGTAGTTTATGGGTGTAAGTGTACTTTGTAACATTTTAGTCTCAGATCGCGGAATGGCTCACAGTGGTATAAGCTGTAACGAAAGCATTTTAGCCAGACTGCACAACCTGTAATATGGCGCTGGAAAATTACGCAATCAAATGTCATTTTTTGAGTGCGGAATGGAGGGTTGCATTAAGGCTAAAATGCTTGCATTACAGCCTATACCGCTGCGACTTGTAATACGCGTTACTGGCCATTCCATGTATAATGGCCAATTTTTCAGTGGTAAAGTCGTACCGCAAAACTCATAATTTAGCCGATTATAATTTATTCAATCATTTCAGCCAGGGCTTGTAATTTGGGTTTATGGTCTGCCATGAAAAGGGGTAGCTACTTCCTTGCACACTCTGGAAGGGGCTGGTCAGAAACCTGAAAAAATATGTCATGGTGATTTCAGCAAAATAATGTTGTTATTCTACATGGAAGGCTGTGGGCAACAGTGTGTTTGACCATATTTCTGCCATCTCCCTGGAACAGAGGCTATCCTGGTAAAGTTATAGGTTCTGTGAGAATTTCTCCTTTTTTATTTTAAACTATTGCTTTGTGTAATTGTGTTTGTTAACTCCTTTTTTGTTCATAATAAATGTTCCTTTATTACGTTTTTGCCTTTGTTTAATATTTAAACCAAATTACCGAAGATACTAGTAATAGCAGTACTGTGTTTTTTAGATTGATTTTTGCCAAATTGTGTTTTGGGATTTTTAATCTGTTTCCCATAAAATAATTTTAAGGTGCTGGCAGCATAGGGATAGTTTAGTGTTGTTAGCATTAAAGGGCAGTTTGGGCATAGCTTAGTACAGACTAGAGAGTGTTTGTTAACCCTTACACTCACTGAACTAACTCATAGGCTTTCCTGGAGTGGTTAGACTGTGACAAACTGGTTAAGGTGGAAAAGGGTTAGTTAACCCTTTCTGTGACAAACTGGTGACTGTTGAAGGGTTGGTTAAACTCTGTGCGTCACACGTGCCATTAACCACCTCCTGCTCTGACCCACACAATGCATTAACCATGATTGCACCAATTCTCTCATTTCCTTAACTAGTACTAACTCTAACCTACAGCATTAACTCCTGATAACACAATAACTTTCTAGAAATTAGCTCCGACCAAATTAACCATCACTGCCTGTGCAAAGCAATATTTTGCAGTCTGTTCTAAAAGCCAAAGTTTATACTCTTACTAGAGTTAAAGGGACAATAATGTCATAATTAGACATACATGATTTAAACAGAGCATACAATTTTAAACAACTTTCCAATTTACTTATATTGTTAAATTTGCTTCCTTCTCTTGAAAGGTTTATCTAGGAAAGCTCAGGAGCATGAGCAAAGAATCTAGGTTTTAGCTGCTGATTGGTGGCTGCATAAGAGAATGAAGCAAATTTGATAATAGAAGTAAACTGAAAGGTTATTTAAAATTGTATGTTCTATCTAAATCATGAAATTATTTTTTGGGGTTTCATGCCCCTTTAACAACAGCAACTACACTATACCCTATAATGCAACTTTTCCTCCTATGTGCTGGAACCCCTACCACATCATTAATTTTTAATTGCCAGTCATCCATTGTATCATCAATCTCATTGCTAGAGCACCTTCACATTATTACCCTTATCTATCAGATCTTTACAGCATATTCTATTTTTTAATCTGCCCTTAATGATCCCCCAATGTAATATATCTTACAACTGATTTAACACTTACAGACCAACATAACAACCTCAACCAATAAATAACCACCCACCATAAACACCTTTTACTCAACAACTCTGTCATTCATTAGTCATCTTTATCCATGAAGTCCAGGGCAAGATTCTTTCTGCATTTTCATTATTCCCCTGCTTTTTTTCTAATAAAGTCTCCTTTCCCACTAACAGATCTGTTGTCTACAGCCCTGCTAAAATCCCGATTTGATGAGTATAGTAAGTGTAGTGTAGTATATGAAACTGCTGGTTTTAATTATTTAAACACTATTTCTTTCATGTAATTGGCAAGAGTCCATGAGCTAGTGACGTATGGGATATGCATTCCTACCAGGAGGGGGCAAAGTTTCCCAAACCTCAAAATGCCTATAAATACACCTCCCACCACAACCACAACTCAGTTTTACAAACTTGCCTCCTATGGAGGTGGTAAAGTAAGTTTGTGCTTAGTTTTTATGATTTCTGCTATGATAAGCGCTTCTAAGCATTTTGAATTCCAATTCCTCTCAGAGTACAGTGTTTGTCAGAGGGATGTGAAGAGAGTATCGCCTATTAATATTATGGTTTCTCTCACGGGAAATCTTTTCAAGGGTTCTCTGTTATCGGTCGTAGGGATTCATCTCCTACCTCCTTTTTCAGATCGATGATATACTCTTATATACCATTACCTCTGCTAATAGTTTTCAGTACTGGTTTGGTTGTCTGCTATATGTGAATGGGTGTCTTTCGGTAAGTATGTATCATTGTTTAAGACACTCTCAGCTATGGTTTGGCGCTTTATGTATTAATATTAAGTTTATATGTATTTTACTTATATTTGGCATGAGTCAGGTCTATGTATATTTCCCTTTGCAGTCTAACCAGTTTCAGTATAGGAATCATGTTTGGGAAGTTTATTTAAACTTTTTTTCTTACCTGGGGTTTCAGTATTTTTCTAATTTGACTTGTTTTTAAAAAAAAATTTCGCGGGCAAATCTAGGCTCGCGAGGACGCAAAATGTTATTATTTATTGCGTCATTCCTGGTGCAAAATTTTTTTGGTGCGAAGTAGCGCCTTAGATGCCGCAAATTTAATAATTTCCTGCGTCTTTGTTGATGCTAGTTGTTTTGGCGCAAAGTCACGTTTGTTGTAATGCGAGTTGCGTTATTTACTGGTGTTGGTTTTGCGCCAAATTTTTTTTAACTTCCTTTTGTGTAATGCGTCATTCTTGGTGCCAAAATTTTGTTTTTTTACCCTTCTCCCTCTATTGCTCGCTGTTTTCATGATTTTTGAAAGCTATTATGCCTGTTTTTTATTTTAATTTTTTGTTTTAAATAATACTATCTTTGCTTTTTTCTATCTACTGAAACTGTTACATTGTGAAAATTGAATGTTTTTCCTAATGTTATTTTTCTTTTTCTGTTACATTTTGTGAGATGTCTCATTCTGATCCTGACTCTGATGTTAATGTAGAAACTATGATGCCCTGAAACACAATTCTTCAAAGCTAAGTATGTTTTTTTATTATTAAGCTGTTGATATTTTCTTCAGCTCAATTATGTGGCATTTATTTATCATATTTTATGCTAATCATGTTTCTATATGTACAATGACATTTACTGTTTTTACTTTCTCAGTTCATGTACTTGATTTCATCTGCAAATATCATATGTTATTGCTTTTATCATAAAAGGTTATGACTGCTATTATGCCTTTAAGTAAACTTATAAGGTCTTTTCAAAATTGTTAAGATTTAATTAATTTTATTCTGACCGACAGCATATTATAGTTTATTCTACTGATGAAGGTTTATTTGGCTCAAAAGATCCTGTATCAGAGACAGTTTTGTTAAAAATTCTCCTTATTTTTCATTTGAACATTTTTTGTTCTTTATTAAGGACATTTTGTTATTTTAGCTTTTAGGAGCCTAGTCCTCCTATTAACTATAACCTAGATTACGAGTTTTGAGTTGCAGCTTGTAACGCTGAAAATATGGCATTTTCAGTGTTAAAACAGCACTGCATCTATTACAAGTCGTGTCGGTATAGGTGTAACACATACCTTTTAGCCTGTAACGCAACATCAGTCCCGCAATAAAAATTTTCATGGGATTCCCATATCGCCGGTATTGCGAGTTTTGCGGTGAGGCTAAAAAGTGAGCGTTACACCCTAAAATTACAAGATCTGTATTGCCATCTAAAGTCAGTAGTTACGAGTATTACGCTACAAAGCTGTAACATGAAACTCATAACTAATGTGTTAAAAAGTACACTAACACCCATAAACTACCTATTAACCCCTAAACCGAGGCCCTCTCGCATCACAAACACTATTTTAAATGTATTAACCCCTAATCTGCCGTTCCCGACATTGCCGGGCACAATTTTTTTAATTAACCCCTATTTTGCCGCTCCTCGACATTGTCACCACTATAATAAACATATTAACCCCTAAACCGCCACCCTCCCGCATCACAAACACTATTTAAATATTATGAACCCCTAATCTGCCGTCTACCCACATCGCCCCCACTCTACTAAAGTTATGAAGCCCTAAACTACAAGCCACTATAATAAACCTATTAACCCCTAAACCAAAAGCCTCCCACAATAAAATATACTAAACTAAACTATTAACCCCTAAACCGAAAGCCCCCACATTGCATTAAACTAATTTAAACTAGTAACCCCTAAACTTAACGCCCCCCCCTAACTTTAGATTAAAATGACAAATTCCATATCTTAAATTAAATTAAAACTTAACTGTCAAATTAAAAAAAAACTAAATTTAAACTAACAATTAAACTAATATAATAATTAAACTAATATTAAACTAACTAACAATTAAATTAAACTAAACTACACATTAAAAAAATCCACTACTCTAAAAATTACAAAGTATTGTAGGGTTACTTCTTTTGTTTCTTAGCTCTGCTCTGGCTGATAAGGGTGCAGCACACGTTTTCTTCAGGGCCCTGGGGTGACCACTGAAATCACACACACATGCAACTGAGTGTTTTCACAAGATTCCCATTTATTGAAAAAATACACAAAGACTTTATAGGGAATTATACGTCATACATGAGGTCACAGGAAATATATAAAAAACGTAGTTAACTTCACATCTGCATAAGGGGCCCACAGGAAATAAGAATGTTGTTATAGCACTTAAAAGAATATGCCCATATAAGCATATTGTTGAGAGGATCTTATATTAGAACCATATGTTACAACTTATACAAAAAGAAACTTGTGGAATGCTGCAATGAGATACTGTGTGCTGCATTATAAACATTTGATACTAGATTTAAGGCTACCCTCAATATGCTTAATATGTGAGATTCAAATTACCCATATAACATAATATATATAATATATATATATATATACATATATATATATATATATATATATATATATATATATATATATATATATATACATATATATACACATATATATACATACACACATATATACCCATCATTCCCCTCTTTGATCACATCTTGATCACATAACCTGTAATGTTCCTACAATATAAACTATCTGAGTCTACCTCTAATTAAATTTTGCAGTTGAACTTTTTCTGCATCTTGTATCATACCTGATATTTTCTTTCGTAAAGTACAAGACATGTAACAGTTAAACAATGTTAATAATAGTAAACAAATAGGTGTAATAATAATAAGTGTTCAGCATCTTGAGGCGAGTAATAACATGCCGTTATTAATACTATTGGGATACACACAAAGATCAATATCCCCATTAGGAAAAGGAAGATCTTGCAGGAATGTCTTGGATCCATGATTGAGATCGTCATCCTGGTCTTTGTGAGGAGTGATCGATACCTTATCACCCACTTCTCCTTTGTGAGGGGTGACCGATAGCTTGTCACCCGCTTCTCCTCTCTTTGGACAGAGTTTCACTCGTGAAGCGTGTATCCAGATGTCCTTGTCGTCAGTCAGTACGGCAGTCCTGGTTACAGCGATCACAGTGACTGGCTTGCTGAACGGGAAACCTCCTTTCTTTGCTTTATTCAGCTGGTGAATGCAGACCAGATCTCCAGGCTTGAAAGGATGGGTTGGTAAATGGGAAAGGGAAGAGGTAAACGGGAAGACACCTCACCATAGATGCCATTCAATTTATCAATCAATTGTTTTACATATTGTTCCTTAATACAATCTAAATCACCATTTTTAATGATAAGTGGGCCTTTTACCTATGGAGTCGGGAATGGTCTAACCATTAGGACCTCAAATGGAGACAACCTGGTTGTCCGATTTGGGGTCATTCTGATTTCTGCTAAAATTGCAGGTAAATAGTTTTGCCATTTAACCCATGTACCTGCTGTTGCCTTTAAAAGTTTTTCCTTGATATTGCGATTCATTCTTTCTACAATCCCTGAGCTTTGAGGATGGTAGGGAATGTGAAAGTTCCAATTAATCTGTAACCATTCTACTAACTCATGTGTGATTTTACTAATGAACGCTGGACCGTTATCAGAATTAATCTGAAGCGGACAACCAAATCTGGGAATTATTTCAGTAGCTAAAATAGCGACTGTTTTTGTATCTTCCCTCTGGGTAACAAAAGCTTCTGGCTACTTAGAAAATTGGTCAACTATTACAAGCAGATATAATTGTTTAGTGCCAGTTTTTGGAATATGTGTAAAATCAATTTGTAGATGTGTGAATGAGGCTGTAGGTGGGGGTAAGTGGTCATGCTGGGCTTTATTGGAGATGGTTGCATTGGTCTCTAAGCAATATACACATCTATTAATATATGCCTTGCAATGATCACCTATACCTCTAATGTAGAAAGATTGCTTCAACAAGTTAGTTGTTGGTTTTATACCTAGGTGTCCAACACCATGGGCTTGTGCTATAAAGAGTGGTGCACTGCCTTCCGGTATGCCCACCTTCCCCTCTTTAGAAAACAAACCATTCTCATCTAAAGTTAACCCATTAGTAGTCCAGAAAGACATGTCACTAGGAGTGGCATGTCCCTGGAGTTCAAGAAGCATATGGTCTGTAGGACATGAAGGTGGGGCTAAAACAGCATACATACGGATGGTGGATCCGGGTGTATGAGAAACATAAGCAGCCTCTTTAGCAATTTTATCTGAAAGCGCATTACCCAAGGAAATAGGGTCAGACTTGTATGTATGTGCACGGCAATGTATGATCGCTATGTCCTTTGGGAGTTGTATGGCCTCTAAAAGGTCATTAATCAGGTCTGTATGAGAGATGGTCTTGCCATCTGCTGAAACAAAACCACGTTGTTTCCATATCATACCAAAATCATGCACAACCCCAAAAGCATAGCGAGAGTCAGTGTAAATGTTAACAGATTTATTTTCAAACAATTTACATGCTTTTGTAAGTGCTATTAATTCTGCAGCTTGTGCAGAAGGATAAGGAATGGGGCCTGCATCTAGAACAATGTCTGGTAGTTGCACAACGGCATAGCCTGTCTTATAAATGCTGTCACTAGGTTGGGAACAAGAACCATCAACAAACACATTATCAGCATGGTCAAAAGGTTTATCCATCAAGTCAGGTCTTGGTATGGTAATGTGGTGTATTACCTCTATACAGGCATGGTCTGTTGGAAAGTCTGGTGATCCTGTAAGTAAGGCACTAAGTATTTGAGTTGGCCCTGAGGATACACTACTATATTTAATAGTCAGATTTGTATTATTCAGTAATATACATTCATAACCAGAAAGTCTTTGAGAAGTCATGTGTTGGGTAGTGACATTTTTTACAAGATGTAAAACTTGGTGACTAGTGTGTAGTACTATTGGATGGCCTAATGTGATTGTTTCAACCATCTCTACAGCCATGGCGCAAGCCGACAATGCTCGGAGACACGCCAGCATCCCTTGTACCGGTATTGGGACTACTTTGGAAAAGAAAGCTACGGGACGCATATTGCCTCCACCATGCTCTTGGGCACAGACAGCAGCCATGGTTTTACAATTGTCCCTCGCATACAAATGAAATGGTTTACAATAATCAGGTAGTCCTAAAGCAGGGGAACTAATAATGCTAGTCTTCAGAGCTATGTAGGATTTAGTCATGTCTGTGGTCCATTGTATAAGTTCAGGGCTATCCCCTTTTGTGGCTTGCCTTAGAATGGAATCATGATGGGAGCACTCAGGAATCCATTGTCTGCAATAATTAATCATACCTAGAAAGGTGAGCATGTCCTTTCTAGTAACTGGCTTTGGGATCTGTTGAATCGCTTGGATTCGTTTGGGACTAATGGACCTGTTGCCTTGGGAAAGCACAAAACCAAGGTAATCCACTTTTGTCACTCCTACTTGTAGCTTATGTTTTGCTATTTTATGACCTTCAGCAGCAAGATGTTTTAACAGACTTATTGTATCTACTGTATTTGCCTCCTGGTTAGGACTACACAACAGTAGGTCATCGACGTACTGAAGTAGGACGGAACCTTGGCTGGGCGTCCATGACCGTAAGGTACGTTGGAGCACCAGCGAGTAGACCGCAGGTGAGGCCACATAGCCTTGAGGGAGGCATTCCAGGTAAGCTGACGCCCATCATAATAAAAAGCCAAAAGTAGCTGTGACTCAGGGTCCAATCGGACTGAAAAGAATGCGTTAGCTAAATCAATGACTGTAAATATACAGGCATCATGTGGAATGGCTGTGAGTAAGGTTGTAACATCTGGGACTATTGGGGCAATTGGGATTACTATTTCATTAATTGCCCTTAGGTCTTGTACTAACCTATATTCATTGTCTTTCTTTGGGATCGGATTTATGGGGGTATTATAGGGAGAAACTACTGGATGGAGGATTCCTTGTTTAAGGAATTCCTCTATCATGGGTCTTATCCCTTCTTTCTTTTCTCTAGACAATGGATATTGTTTAATAAACACTGGAGTAGTATTAGGTTTTAATCTGGCTTTATATGGGGTACACTGAACTAAACCAACGTCAAGTTTTGAAGATGCCCATACAGAGGATGGGACATCTGTCAATATGTCATTATAAAAACACTGGTTAGTGGACCCTAGACTAACGTCTAACCCACCCTGTCTAGTGACAGCTACTTTCACTCCAAGGAGACCCATAAGATCACGACCCAAAAGGTTAAGGGGACAACCAGTTATAATACGAAATGGGTGCAAAAGTTGTTGGCCAGTACAGGGTACCCTAACGAAGGTTCAGATTTTCCAGTAATGCCATCATACATATCTGAGCATAAGGCAGAGCATGTAGCTCCTGTGTCTACTAGAAATGGTAGGGGTTCTCCCTCCACTTCTAGGACTTAGTACAGTTGCTCATGATAACTTGTTGACACCACTGGAAAAATTGGAGTGCTACCTTCTAGGCACCCCTATGGCCATTGTATGTTGTGTTTGGGTGCCTCCATGGGTGCAGGGGCTATGTAAGGCTGTCTGTTATACTGTTGGGGATTGTAAGGGGGGGCAGAATTATTAGGGGGTTTTGGGCATTCATTATTCCAATGTCCCTGTTCCCCACAGTTAAAACAATGTGTTCTGTTTGAAGTATAATTCCCTCTAGCTCTTCCTCTAGCTCTCCCTCTACCTCTCACATACATTCTATTACTCCCTGTATTATCCCTTTCCCTGGCCTGGAATGGATCACAATGTTGTAAACTCTGCTTTTGATAAAAAGCAGCGTTTTTCCCTCTAATTTCCTGATGTCAAAACAACCTGCCCCTTCTTTTTCATGAATTCTTTTCAAGAATTCTGCTGGAGTTAACTCCGGCCAATCAGAGACAAGTTGCTTCACCAACAAGGAAAGCTGAGGTTGCATATTACTAATGCAAGTCTGGACCTTCAGAGAGCCCATTGCATCTCCTGATTCCATTCCAGCCTCTTCCTTCCAGCATTTATAAAAACGCTTAACAAATTCTACTACTGTTTCCTTTGTATTCTGTTTGCACACTAGTGCAATTGACATACTTTGTTTATCCTTCCATATTCTATGCATTTCTATACTTAATTCTGTCCACATTTCATCAAGTCCCTCACGTGTGTTTAGGGCATAGTTAATTGTTGGATCTCGACTCAATTTACTAATACTCTTTACATTACCCCACTCCCAACCTGATTCAGGGTCATAGTCTAGAAGTGCATCAATGATAATTCTTATGTCTGTCTGTGTCATGTTTTGTCCTTGTAACATTCTTTTTTAATACATAATACAAGCTGATGGATGTTGACGGGGGTTTGGGGCTCCCTTGGTAATTTCCCTTAATTCACCCGGGGACAAAGGTTTAATAATTAATTGGTCTCCCACAGTAAGAAATGGCATACTAGCTTCTGGTACAGCTGCCTCCTCCCCCTCTACTTCTTCATTCCCTCTTTTATATTGTGGGGTTATTGTAGGGGGGTAGGAAGGTGTTACTGGTTCAACCTTAATCGGGGGTTTGGCCATAATTGAGGGTTTAGTGACCTGGTATCGGGGAGTTACAGAAGGTCCTGGCAAGGTCCATTCCTGGGGTACCTGAGCAGAGGCAATAGCAATAGTCTCTAGATCTATGTCACTAGGGGATGGGAGGCTAGGATATAGTCTGTTATATGATGGCAAAGGTTGGTGAGGGGCATTATATGGGGCAGGGGGGGGTGAATATGCTGTCTGTCTTTGCTTCCCACTTTTACCCTTCTTTTTATTCCCATCTATATCAATATATTGCCAGTATGGAGCAACAGTCAGCCAATTTTCCCCACCCTTTTTAATATAATCCATATTCCATCTTGGGTCACCTTTATACCATGGAAATACCTCTTCATCACCTAGACACAACCCTTTTACCATATTCATATGAAATTTATCATTATACCCCTCTCTGGGGAATGGATCAGAGCTTCTCATAGCTTCTGTCCAATCTGCCATATTCTGAACCCAAGGAATAATATACATAAACCCATCGGGCGACACCCTTCCCACATAATCTTTACATGTTTCTCCTGGCATAGGTGATGGAAATTGTTTAGACTGGGATTTGCCCATTCTCAACTCCTAACTTATCCTTTAAAACTTTTACAACAAAATATAATACAATATAAAAAAAATAAAAAATAAAAAAATATTAAAAAATAATAAAAATAAAAAAATGCAATACCTTTACCTTTAAGAGCAATTAATTTTTGAATCTTTTTGCAAAAACCACATTAACTAGAATGGTTGTACTCCGCTACCAATTATTGTGCTTAATGCTTAAGTTTACAACAAGAGAGAGAAAAAAAAATATCACTATGCTGATTCTTTCAGTAGTTTCTGGCTTTAATTATCTCTAGGTCAAAGGTCACCCTTCACCAGAAAAAATGTAGCGTTCAGAAACAGCAATACATATTAGCAACAGTTTACTTTCTTAATACTTTATACAATAAGCAGTATTTTACTTCCTTAACACTTTATACAATAAACAGTATTTTGCCATACAGCATATTTAAAAAGCAAGCAGCATAAGAATTCATATAAACAATGCAGTATTTATCTTATAACTTTAAAGCAATCTTTATAGGATAAAAAATCTCCTTATCTCTATATATATGGAGGACTTTATAGGATAAAAAATCTCCTTATCTCTATATATATGGAGGATTTATTTGATTTCAGAGATAAAATTTATCTCGATATGGATGTTGAGAATTTTACAGGGGACAATACGGTGGGAAGTACATCCAATCTCTCAGACATTATGCATAGTTTAGAAATAGCGATGACAAAAGAGCTCAAACAAAAAATGGAATTAGTCTTTTTAAATAGATACACAACTAAAGGTCTAATACCAAAGGGTTTACAATTTAATAAAACCTGTACCTTTACTTTGAGCCAAAAATTACAATTGGAATGGTCTGATACACTAAATAAGGCATCTAATAGTCTCTTAGATATTTTAAAAAGATCACGTAAAGAATCCTTAGTATCAATTGAAAACGAAATACTTAGTTTAAAAGAACAACTAGAAGTATTGAAGGAGGATAGGGAATTTTAAGAGAAACAAAAAGTGATCATTAACAAACTAGACAATTTAAATAAAGATCTTTTAAAGTCTAAATGGGGCAAGATGGAGAGAGATATTAAGGAAAGTAATGAAAAAACAGAGGCTAGTAATGAACAAACAACTAAAAATAACAAAACCAGCACAAGAGTGCAGGGCACACATACACATAAAAATAAGCCAAATGTTGATTCTAACACCAGACCATTTTATAATCAAAGTAATAACTATCAGGAGGAAAAATTCCAAGAAAGAATTAATGGCTATAATTACAACCATAGTAGAGATAACTAAAGAAACAACCATTACAATAGAGGTTATCACAACAATTACAATCACTATGGGTCTAACCAATACTATAATAGGCACTACTCCCAACATAGATATAATCATAATGATTATAATAATTTCAATCAAAGAGAGTATCAGCCAAGGCATAATGAATGGGAATATCCCAGGAGGAGAAATACTGTGAGACATGATAATTTTAGACAGGAAAATTATAGACATGATTATAAGGAGAATGAAACACCAACGTACAATAGATTTGACCCTTTAAGAGCAGAACCTACTGTTTCCAAGACACTAACTACTGAAGAGAAATCTTTTTTAGACTACAGCCCTCCAAGAGAGGGCACATCAAGAGACACCCCAAGATTAAATCTAGACCAAACCCAAAGAAGAAAAAGAGGGCTCGAGGAAAGAGAGGAGGAGGAACACGTAAATGTAGCCAAAAGGGTAAGATAGTTAATAATGAAAAGAAAGGGATTTTTAATCTGAGCCAATTTAAGTTAAATAGTGAACAAGAGAAACTCCTGAATTTGGGATTATCCTATGCCCCTACGGTAAGGATGAACAAGTTTATTACCCATATTCATGTAAAGAAGTTCGTTAGAAATTTGACCATTAAAAGATTCTTTATGAAAACCCCTTTAGAGAAACAAGCGATTAATGATCATGAAGTAACAGATAATTTTCGACATACTAGTCTGAAGTCAAAGTCAAGATTTAACCCCACTTTTGCCAAAGGCAATTTTTTAGAAACGTTTGAAAAGATAGTGACCAATGATATAAGGAAATGTAGTCTCCCCAAATTAAGAAAACAAAATATAAGCAAAAAAGAAAGAGAGACTCTGAGTGAGTTACAAACTAATAATCAAATCACCATAAAGCCGGCGGACAAGGGTGGAGGGGTAGTAATAATGGACACAACAAAGTATATGGCAGAAGCCTACAGACTCCTCAATGATAAGAAAACATATAGATTGTTAACCAGTGACCCAACAAAAAGATACAAAATAATTCTTGATAAAATGCTAGTAGAGGGAAATAAAAAAGGAATCCTGAATGATAAAGAATTTTCATATCTAACATTGGACCACCCTAGAATCCCTATTTTTTATTTCCTACCGAAGGTCCACAAGTGTCTGATTAACCCCCCGGGGAGACCAATAGTGTCTGGGATTAACTCCATATCAGCAAATGTGTCCCAATATATTGACAAATTTCTTCAGCCCTATGTATCTAATTTGGATTCATATCTCAAAGACTCCACTCAAGTGCTGAATTGTCTTAAATCGATAGAATGGAGTAGTGACATGATAATGGCGACATGTGATGTGTCGTCATTATATACCATAATTAAGCACGAACAAGGTATACAAGCTGTCAGACACTATTTAGAACAGGATTCTAATATGAGGGATGAACAAAGAAAATTTATCTTAAATAATATCAGGTATATATTGGAGCATAATTATTTTTCGTTCGACAACAAATTTTTCCTGCAGATAGAAGGGACCGCGATGGGTACGAGGTTTGCACCGAGCTATGCCAACCTCTTTATGGGTGTCTGGGAAGAGCATTTCTTTAATAGTAGAGATCTCGGTGCAAACCTCGTACTCTATAAGCGTTATATAGATGACCTATTAATTATATGGAAGGGTCCTGAGCAAGATTTGATAAAACTCTTTGAAGAGATGAACGACAATAATAATGGTCTTAAGTTTGTGAGTCAATATAGTAAAGAAAAAGTGGTGTTTTTAGATTTAGAAATTATGGTAATAGACCAGAAATTGGAAACACAAACTCACTTTAAAGAGGTAGATTGCAACAATCTGCTACATGCGGATAGTTGCCACTTGAAGCAATGGAAGGACAATATCCCGTTCGGCCAAAGCTTACGGATAAGGAAAAACTGCTCACGTATTGAGGACAGGTAGTAGTCCTAGCAGATAAATTCACTGTAAAGGGTTATGAGGAGGAAAAGATTACAGGGGCAATAAAAAAAGCACAGATGAAGAATAGGGATGATCTTCTAAATTATAAAACAAAGGAAATTATTAAAGGAGACGAAATCAATGTTCCATTTGTAACGGATTATAACGCAGACCATTATCTGATTAAAAAAATTATTAAAAGGAACTGGCACTTATTAAAAGAGGATAATATCATAGGGAATCAGTTGGCGGACAGACCGACCTTTATTTTTAAGAGAGCAAAGAATTTTAAAACAACTCTGGCCCCTAGTGAAATACGAAAGAAGACAAGAGACCAAAAACAATTAGATCTGGAGGGTAGAAGTGTAGCAGGTTTCTTTCCCTGCTACACATGTAAAGCATGCACACATAGTTCAAAATTGAAGAATCTTAAAATCAATAGTTTGGGTGAAGATATCACGATAAAGGGAATTATTAGATGCACTCATAAGAATGTCATATATGTATTGAAATGCACATGCAACTTGTTCTATTTCGGAGAAACCAAGAGGAGTCTCCGGGATAGAATAAGAGAACACCTTCTTTGTATAGAAAAAGAAAAAGAGGACACACATTTATATAAGCACTTTAAGGAAGTTCACCATGGTAATACTAGGGATTTAAAATATTGGGGTATTCTTAAAATAAACAATCATTGGAGAGGTGGTAATATTGAAAAAACCCTCCTTATAAGGGAAGCAGAATATATCTATAAGTATGAGACCCTATATCCTAAGGGATTAAATTCTGAATTAGATCTCTCTCCCTTTATATTTGAATGATTAATTATTTTAAATTTTATTACACATGTATAGTTGTTAGATTATTTTCTTCACTTGTAAGATTATATATTAACTTTGCACTTTATTATGAGAATTATGTAATTTTATTCAGTTAGCACATTTTATGGTATACTCATGTATTTACATTTGATATATTTACACAGTTTTTTATTAGGAAGCCTTTGAGCCAATTTGTAGTGATATATGTAATAAAAATTTGTTATATATCTCTTATTAATCACATATAGATTCTCCGTTAAATATTTATGAATATTCTATTTATTATTCTATTGCGGTCCTTTTTCTGGTACAACTGCGAGGTCCCTTTAGTAGCAAGATTGTGTGATTTCATTTAAAAGGTCAGAAGAGAAAAATACCACCTTAAAAAGAAGTTGCTACTGAAAGTCAAATACCACCTTAAAGCAAATCTGCTAATTGAAACCACCACCAATCAGACTGAATGATACCCCTTTAAATAAGGTCATTCACACTTGCCACCACTATCTTGATAAAGCCCATAGGAGGGCGAAACGCGTCGTATGTGTTGGCAGTGTTGTTGTTTTTATTTCTGTGACAACAATCTACATATCTTTTGATTCCTACTTAATAACCCGGGTTATACATTTTGGAACTATCTTCTCCTAAATAGGAGTAAATCATCTGTAGGACTTGTGTTTGGCAGCATTTCTGGGATATCCTTCACTTTGCCCAGTATCCAATCCCTTGCGTGCTATAAGCACTAAGTGCAGGGCTCATCTGAGAGGACCGTGACTACAGGTCATAGAAGTAAGCGCAGGAATCGGCTTCTTCTCCTAACCGGAACATCTTTCAGTGACGTCAGACGCCGGAAAGTTTCAGTCGGCCCCGCTCGAGGTGAATACCGGGCGAGGGGAAAAGACATCTACTTCACGGATAAGGATCTGGTAAAGTACACGGCTGAATGTTCTGCTAAAGTGATATCTTACACAGTAAGAGAACTTTGGAATTGCAAGTATATTATTATCCACTTACACTGTTTGGCAGCTATTGCTCTATCAATTTGGCAGCTTGGTGGTATTTGACTAGTGAGACGCTGACCACAGACTCAGTTACATTTTATATGGAGTAAAGACATTTCTATCTGACCCTACTAAAACGAACTGATTGGGACTGCTCTATACAAATTATATGGTTTTAAATCTGTGGAAGTTTTATCAATTGCATCTTTTAGTATTTTAGTTTTTATTTATTAGTATTTCGTTTTGGGGAGACGTCCCCTATACATATGTTATTGTATGCTTATGTGTTTTTATTAAATTTTAAGTGCTTGATACCTTTGGCTTTTCTTAGCGCCTCCCTTATTACCTGTATATTTTCAACTTTAAAGCAATGTTAGCCATACAGCATATTTCAAAAGCAAGCAGCAAGAAAATGTGTGGTTTAACCCTTCAGCCAGACTTAATATAACCTGATTTCTACCAAAGAAATCTATTATTCCCTTTTTATTTTTAATCTACCAAAGATTTAATTAGAATCTACCAAAGATTCATATATATATTTTACCTGATTTCTACCAAAGAAATCTACTATTCCTCTTTTTAGACAATAGTTAGAATCTACCAAAGATTCACATATATATTCCCAACTATTCCTATGTAAAATGAAACTTAAGGGGTCTCGTGGTGAGATAAAAAAGGTCAGAATAAAAAGGACTCTTTGTTCAACTCACCTTCTGAGAGTTCCCTGTTTCATCCCACTTGTCTGACACCAGCTTGTAGGGTTACTTCTTTTGTTTCTTAGCTCTGCTCTGGCTGATAAGGGTGCAGCACACGTTTTCTTCAGGGCCCTGGGGTGACCACTGAAATCACACACACACATGCAACTGAGTGTTTTCACAAGATTCCCATTTATTGAAAAACACACAAAGACTTTATAGGGAATTATACATCATACATGAGGTCACAGGAAATATATAAAAAACGTAGTTAACTTCACATCTGCATAAGGGGCCCACAGGAAATAAGAATGTTGTTATAGTACATAACAGAATATGCCCATATAAGCATATTGTTGAGAGGATCTTATATTAGAACCATATGTTACAACTTATACAAAAAGAAACTTGTGGAATGCTGCAATGAGATACTGTGTGCTGCATTATAAACATTTGATACTAGATTTAAGGCTACCCTCAATATGCTTAATATGTGAGATTCAAATTACCCATATAACATAATATATATATATATATAATTTATATATATATATATATATATATATATATATATATACATATATATATTTATATATATATATATATATATACATATATATATATATACATATACACATATATATATACGTACACACATATATACCCATCAAGTATCTAAATAAAAAAAAAATACTAAGTTACAAAAAAATAATACACTAAATGTCAAAAATAAAAAACGAAATTATCAAATATTAAAAAGAATTACACCTAATCTAATAGCCCTATCAAAATAAAAAAAAACACCCAAAATAAAAATAAAAACTACCAATGGCCCCTAAAAGGGCCTTTTGTGGGGCATTACCCGAAAGATATCAGCTCTTTTACCTGTAAAAAAAACACAAATAGCACCAAACAATTCACAAACAGCACAGGAAGAAGGTGCTGTTTGTGAATTGTTTGGTGCTATTTGCATTTTTGGACTGCATTACATACCTGCACCTGTTGTACCTGTTGAAATCAAACAAAATGGATAAACTGCCAAAAACAGATGGTACAAAGACTTTTACCTTTACAGAAGTGGATGCTGCTAGGATTACCACTTTAATAAGAGGGTCAAGAGATTTTCTCAAGGAAGCGCCTGTGGAGAGAAACACAAATGAATATGAAAAGCTGAGCAGGAGAAATATGGCATGGGAACTCCATGCAATAACATTAGCTGAATATTTCAATGTGAAACGTATTCCAAGGGGTCTACGAATTAATACTAAACCCACCTTAATGAAGGACCATACAGAGTATTGGAACATACACGGCTAGATTTGGAGTTTTGTCGGTAACGAGCCGAAAAACTAACGCCCGTGTTTTACTGGCCGCACCATAAAAATAACTCTGGTATCGAGAGTCCACATAAAGGCTGCGTTAGGCTCCAAAAAAGGAGCGTAGAGCATTTTTAACGCAGCTTCAACTCTCGATACCAGAGTTGCTTACGGACGCGGCCAGCCTCAAAAACGTGCTTGTGCACGATTCCCCCATAGGAAACAATGGGGCTGTTTGAGCTGAAAAAAACCCTAACACCTGCAAAAAAGCCGCGTTCAGCTCCTAACGCAGCCCCATTGTTTGCTATGCTTTAACCCTTCCTACGTCTGCACTTAACACTCTAACATGTACCCCGAGTCTAAACACCCCTAACCTTACACTTAGTAACCCCTAATCTGCCGCCCCCGCTATCGCTGACCCCTGCATATTATTATTAACCCCTAATCTGCCGCTCCGTAAACCGCCGCTACTTACATTATCCCTATGTACCCCTAATCTGCTGCCCTAACATCGCCGACCCCTATATTATATTTATTAACCCCTAATCTGCCCCCCACAACGTCGCCTCCACCTGCCTACACTTATTAACCCCTAATCTGCCGAGCGGACCTGAGCGCTACTATAATAAAGTTATTAACCCCTAATCCGCCTCACTAACCCTATCATAAATAGTATTAACCCCTAATCTGCCCTCCCTAACATCGCCGACACCTAACTTCAATTATTAACCCCTAATCTGCCGACCGGAGCTCACCGCTATTCTAATAAATGGATTAACCCCTAAAGCTAAGTCTAACCCTAATACTAACACCCCCCTAAGTTAAATATAATTTAAATCTAATGAAATAAATTAACTCTTATTAAATAAATTATTCCTATTTAAAGATAAATACTTACCTGTAAAATAAATCCTAATATAGCTACAATATAAATTATATTTATATTATAGCTATTATAGAATTAATATTTATTTTACAGGTAACTTTGTATTTATTTTAACCAGGTACAATAGCTATTAAATAGTTAATAACTATTTAATAGCTACCTAGTTAAAATAATTACAAAATTACCTGTAAAATAAATCCTAACCTAAGTTACAAATAAACCTAACACTAGACTATCAATAAATTAATTAAATAAACTACCTACAATTAACCTAACACTACACTATCAATAAATTAATTAAATACAATTGCTACAAATAAATACAATTAAATAAACTAGCTAAAGTACAAAAAAAAAAAACTAAGTTACAAAAAATAAAAAAATATTTACAAACATAAGAAAAATATTTACAAACATAAGAAAAATATTACAACAATTTTAAACTAATTACACCTACTCTAAGCCCCCTAATAAAATAACAAAGACCCCCCAAAATAAAAAAAATGCCCTACCCTATTCTAAATTACTACAGTTCAAAGCTCTTTTACCTTACCAGCCCTGAACAGGGCCCTTTGCGGGGCATGCCCCAAAGAATTCAGCTCTTTTGCCTGTAAAAAAAAACATACAATACCCCCCCCCAACATTACAACCCACCACCCACATACCCCTAATCTAACCCAAACCCCCCTTAAATAAACCTAACACTAAGCCCCTGAAGATCTTCATACCTTATCTTCACCCTGCCAGGTTCACCGATCCGTCCTGAAGAGCTCCTCCGATGTCCTGATCCAAGCCCAAGCGGGGGGCTGAAGAGGTCCATGATCTGGCTGAAGTCTTCATCCAAGCGGGAGCTGAAGAGGTCCATGATCCGGATGAAGTCTTCATCCAAGCGGGAGCTGAAGAGGTCCATGATCCGGATGAAGTCTTCTATCAACGGCATCTTCAATCTTCTTTCTTCCGGATCCATCTTGCAGACCTCCGACGCGGAACATCCTCTTCTCCCGACGCCTACTAACCGAATGACGGTTCCTTTAAGGGACGTCATCCAAGATGGCGTCCCTCGAATTCCGATTGGCTGATAGGATTCTATCAGCCAATCGGAATTAAGCCAGGAATATTCTGATTGGCTGATGGAATCAGCCAATCAGAATCAAGTTCAATCCGATTGGCTGATCCAATCAGCCAATCAGATTGAGCTTGCATTCTATTGGCTGTTCCGATCAGCCAATAGAATGCAAGCTCAATCTGATTGGCTGATTGGATCAGCCAATCGGATTGAACTTGATTCTGATTGGCTGATTCCATCAGCCAATCAGAATATTTCTACCTTAATTCCGATTGGCTGATAGAATCCTATCAGCCAATCGGAATTCGAGGGACGCCATCTTGGATGACGTCCCTTAAAGGAACCGTCATTCTGCAGTTGGACGTCGCCGGAAGAAGATGGGTCCGCGGTGGAGGTCTTCAGGATGGAGCCCGTCGTCATCGGATGAAGATAGAAGATGCCGATTGGATCAAGATTGTTGCCGGTCCGGATCGCCTCTTCTTCCCGGATAGGATGAAGACTTTGGAGCCTCTTCTGGACCTCTTCAGGCACCGGATGATGGATCGCCAACCCCCGCTTGGGTTGGATGAAGATTTTGGAGCCAGGACGGATCGGTGATACCTGATGAGGTGAAGACAAGGTAGGATGATCTTCAGGGGCTTAGTGTTAGGTTTATTTAAGGGGGGTTTGGGTTAGATTAGGGGTATGTGGGTGGTGGGTTGTAATGTTGGGGGGGGTATTGTATGTTTTTTTTTTACAGGCAAAAGAGCTGAACTTCTTGGGGCATGCCCCGCAAAGGGCCCTGTTCAGGGCTGGTAAGGTAAAAGAGCTTTTAACTTTAGTAATTTAGAATAGGGTAGGGCATTTTTTATTTTGGGGGGCTTTGTTGTTTTATTAGGGGGCTTAGAGTAGGTGTAATTAGTTTAAAATTGTTGTAATATTTTTCTTATGTTTGTAGATATCTTTTTTACTTTTTGTAACTTAGTTCTTTTTTATTTTTTGTACTTTAGCAAGTTTATTTAATTGTATTTATTTGTAGGAATTGTATTTAATTAATTTATTGATAGTGTAGTGTTAGGTTACTTGTAGGTAATTGTAGGTAGTTTATTTAATTAATTTATTGATAGTATAGTGTTAGTTTTAATTGTAACTTAGGTTAGGATTTCTTTTACAGGTAAATTTGTAATTATTTTAACTATTTTAGCTATTAAATAGTTCTTAACTATTTAATAGCTATTGTACCTGGTTAAAATAAATATTAAGTTACCTGTAAAATAAATATAAATCCTAAAATAGCTATAATATAAATATAATTTATATTGTAGCTATATTAGGATTTATTTTACAGGTAAGTATTTATCTTTAAATAGGAATAATTTATTTAATAAGAGTTAATTTATTTTGTTAGATTTAAATTATATTTAATTTAGGGGGGTGTTAGTATTAGGGTTAGACTTAGCTTTAGGGGTTAATCCATTTATTAGAATAGCGGTGAGCTCCGGTCGGCAGATTAGGGGTTAATAATTGAAGTTAGGTGTCGGCGATGTTAGGGAGGGCAGATTACGGGTTAATACTATTTATTATAGGGTTAGTGAGGCGGATTAGGGGTTAATAACTTTATTATAGTAGCGCTCAGGTCCGCTCGGCAGATTAGGGGTTAATAAGTGTAGGCAGGTGGAGGCGACGTTGTGGGGGGCAGATTAGGGGTTAATAAATATAATATAGGGGTCGGCGGTGTTAGGGGCAGCAGATTAGGGGTACATAGGGATAATGTAGCTGGCGGCGGCGTGCGGACGGCAGATTAGGGGTTAATAAGTGTAGGTAGCTGGCGGAGACGTTGTGGGGGGCAGATTAGGGGTTACTAAATATAATATAGGGGTCGGCGGTGTTAGGGGCAGCAAATTAGGGGTACATAAGGATAACGTAGGTGGCGGTCGGCAGATTAGGGGTTAAAAAAATTTAATCGAGTGGCGGCGATGTGGGGGGACCTCGGTTTAGGGGTACATAGGTAGTTTATGGGTGTTAGTGTACTTTAGAGTACAGTAGTTAAGAGCTTTATAAACTGGCGTTAGCCCAGAAAGCTCTTAACTACTGACTTTTTTCCTGCGGCTGGAGTTTTGTGGTTAGATGTCTAACGCTCACTTCAGAAACGACTCTAAATACCGGAGTTAGGAAGATCCCATTGAAAAGATAGGATACGCAATTGACGTAAGGGGATCTGCGGTATGGAAAAGTCGCGGCTGAAAAGTGAGCGTTAGACCCTATTTTGAGTGACTCTAAATACCGGCGGTAGCCTAAAACCAGCGTTAGGAGCCTCTAACGCTGGTTTTCACGGCTACCGCCAAACTCCAAATCTAGGTCACAGAGGCCATATTGAACAAATATTCTTACGATATTATGGTACTCACAGTAGATACGCTGCAACAGGAGATAGAAAAACAGCAAGTACTCATTGACCAGGGTAAATAGGAGCTGAGACAAATCTTAGCCTTTGAAGATTTTGAGAAGAAAATCAAGGAAGTCAATGATAGAATTGCTGCCCTAAAAAAGAGATCCAGGAACAAAAGAGGTTGAAGTTCCCGAGAGATGAATTAGACTACCAGCAAGGCAAAGTCTATAGATGGCACTCCGATGGCTCTGATTGGAGAGAGAGATCAGCTGGTTTCAGGGGAAGGAGATACGGTCGCAGACACAGACGTCATTCACAGGCGACAAGAGAAGGAGTAAGTAGCTCTGATTCATCTAGTGGCTTTAGTTTTTTGGATTTGAGTGGCGAAGCGGTGAAGTCATCAGATGAGGCCACAGGGGAGATCGCAAGTGCCGGAAGGGATGCAGCACGCCGCAAACAACCACCGAGAGAAACCAACAAGAAACCATCAACAGCAAGTAACTAATGTCATTAATGTGTCCAATATATCTTTTAAATAAGGGATTGACATTCTGCCCTACTAAGGACATTGACTTCTTCGAGTTTGATAAGGATATGTTTAGGTTTTTTTAGAACCTTAAAGTTAAAAGCTTTTTTTGCACATAAAGATTCATCAAATGTGATTAAAAATGTTACCATGAGGTCTCCTGAAGGGAAATTAAGTTTAAAAACTACTGGTTTGTACAAAAAAGTACCTTTGTACCTCCTGATAATAATAGCAGTGTTAAAACCTTTACAAAATTGGTTAAACATGACTTAGACAAATTAAGAGATACTGTAAAATGTCAGTCATGGAAATGCAAACCAAATTTGTCCCGGGAACAACGCATTGCTATTAATGATTTAAAATCTAAAGAGGTAACCATTAGAAGAGCAGACAAGGGAGGTGCCACGGTATTACTGAAAAATGATCTCTATATGACAGAAATAGAGGGCCAATTAAAATATACCACCACATATAGATCTTTGAATGGTAATCCATTCTAAAGAGGTAACCATTAGAAGAGCAGACAAGGGAGGTGCCACGGTATTACTGAAAAATGATCTCTATATGACAGAAATAGAGGGCCAATTAAAATATACCACCACATATAGATCTTTGAATGATAATCCAGTATTTAAGATACAAAATTAAATTAGGGGTATTTTGGATAAAGCGTTATCAAGAAATATAATAGATAAAGCTCTTTCTGATTATCTGTTTATAGAATGGCCTAAGACTCCTATTTTTTTATACGGTACCGAAGGTACATAAGAGTTTAGATAGACCCCCCATGATGCCACCATAGTGGCAGGGGTTAGGTCTATTTTTACTAACATTGCAACATATTTAGATAAACTGCTTCAACCAGAAGTTTTGAAATTAACGTCATATATTAAAGATACCAGTGATTTTCTAGGTAAGCTTAAAGATCTTTCTATGCAGAACACTAAATATATATTATTTACTTTAGACGTGTGTAGTTTATACACGGTCATAAATCATGAAAGTGGAATAGGATCTAGCATGTATGCTTTGAAAAGTACTGGTATATATACTGAACCTCAACTACAATTCATAGAAGAGCTGATGAGAATTGTGTTAAATCATAATTATTTCCTTTTTGCAGATGACTGGTACGAACAGGCAAGGGGTACAAAAATGGGTTCCAATGTCGCCCCATCATACGCCAACCTATTTATGGAACAAATTGAAGAAAAGTTTGTATATGATAATTTACTATTCAAGCACTATGGAGCAGCCTGGTGGAGCTTCATAGATGACGTGTTTGGCATAGGGTGGGGTGTCATTGGTACCCTTTTATCTTTTGTTGAACAGCTTAATAATGCAGTCAATGGTGTGAAATTTACTTTATCTTTCAGTGAGGAGAGAATTGTATTCTAAGATACTGAAATATATAGAATCCAAGTGGTTTACTAAGTGTAGATCTCCATAGAAAAACCACTGAAATACACTATTAGCATATGACAGCTATCATCCTGATCAGTTAAAGAACTCCCTTCCACGCAGACAGATGCTGTGAGTCAAAAGAATAGTAATGGACAGTTCTTTAGCTGAACAGAGATTCACAGAAATGGCCATGAAGTTTGAGGAAAGAGGATATCCAAGGTCTATGATTATTGATGAGAAAATGGCATTTAAAGACCTCCCTATAATGTTCTATAGAAACGTCCCTAATTTTTCATTTTTATTTTTTTCCGTTTCAAAGGCTTTATTGAAAATTTCAGTACACAAAACAGTATGTTAGTACAAGTAGACCAGAAACATATCATGTCAAAGGGAGTAAAATTAGTACATGTACACCATTATAAGTATCTAAATAATAGAGATACAATACAGTGTCGCTGTTATGGTACATATTAAGATTGAAACGTCTTTTTAACAAATATTGGTTCCTCCCATGATGCAAGGGGACACTCATGGACCCCGATAAGTTTGTACGATATAAAGGAGGAAAACTGATAATGTAGGAGATCACTTAAAGACCATTGAAATGATAACAGTGCCACTTTTGGGCATTAAACACATGAAAATAAATGTAACAGTATAAAGGGAACAGAAGGATAACATCACAAGTAAAGAACGAAGACACTTATAATCTACAGTACACGGTGGTAAATAATACAGTATAAGAAGAGCAATAGTATACGGCCAGCAGTATAAACGCATATATGACCTGTGAAGGAAATATAACCCCAGAGTAACTGTTAAATATGAAAATGTGCCTCATGCCCACAACAGGTGATCTATATGGGACTCTATATGTCGTAGGTACCTCCCCTATCAGATAGGGTTGTGAACTAGTCTGGGAATCAATAGCCAAGATAAGCCTCTTATCCCTGCCTTTTCATATTCAGAGAAGTTCCAGTATGGGGAAAATATATTTATGTTAGATATCTGAGTGGGTAGATGTAAAGGTGGACTAGGCTAAAAGAGAATAATATAACGAAGGGGCACTCATCCACAGAGAGCTAAATATATAAATAAAGACACAGTGAAAAGCAATATAGAAGGTGGTTCATATTTCTTATCTAGTTGGACATCCCTGAAGTAGTGTATATATGTGGTAAGTTAGTTGTGACTTAGGTGAGGAACACACTATGGAAATATAAAATAACCCCTCAGATAGCTCCACTCCTCCAGAGTACAGATGATTAGACATATAATCCATCTTATTTTAGGAATATAGTATCTGACGAGCATTACCATGAAAATACATAACTTTATCAGATATGAATCTGTCAAAGCTATATAGGTCATTACTGGTATGATAAAAGGAGGACACTGGCCACACTAGTCTAGCAGTACTGGGTGAAAGTTAACTGACAAAATAAAATGTAAGAATGATCAAAGTTCAAATGAGGTGCACAAACAGCCAGTTGTGAATACAAGTATTCTTTTCTTTGTTTTTTAATTAAGAAAAGAATACTTGTATTCACAACTGGCTGTTTGTGCACCTCATTTGAACTTTGATCATTCTTATCCTGCGGAACCGAGGTTGCACCAGTTTCCAGTGTGCTACATCTGCTATTCTCTAGCGCACCAATCCTGGTCTTGGCTGTTGCCGGGACACGCATAGCATTATCGAGGAGAAAGAAGTTCCGTGTACCGGAAGTTTTGCCCAGTGACGTCACACGCCATCACAGGTGGATCGAGCAGAGGGGACCGGAGCGGTCAGTGAGAGCGTCAAGTGCCGGACCAGCTCCTTGTGCACCTGGTTTGCACATACGGAGAGTCGTTTTTTCCTGCTATTCCACAGGTCAGGCTTAGTGATGCTGGACATTGCCTAACCAGGAGAGGGGTGAGAGATCTACTCGCTATTTTACAAGCACTTTACCAGTTAACATAGGTGCCGACACACATTGACTGTTAAAATAAAATGTAGTAGACCATGAAGCAGGTCACAGTGATACAGGGTTGGTTTTCAATATCAAGTGACCCCGTAGTATAATTGTCCAAGACAAGGCATCTGCCTGGCTAGTGGGGGAGTATGACAATATGAATATATAAAGTGAATCGTAGGTTAGGATATTGTCATCTCCTACACTTTTGAGACTCAGGGCTATAACAAAAGCACAGATATACAAAATGCTATCTTAAAATCAGTTACAAAAGGAGCTATGAAGTTCCCTAATTTAACAGATATGTAAGTCAAGAGTGATGTGAGCCCCAGAAAAGTACCCTGCCAAACCTATATCACATCTAAAAATACAGGCACTTTCCCTTGTTTAGGGTGTGCCAGTTGCAGTGCAGTTATTAATGGTAAAGATTTTGTTCATCCCCTAACGGGAGAAAGTTTAGGATTAAGAAACATTACACGTGTGACTCATCCTATGTCATTTACCTAATAAACAGCTAGATTACGAGTCTTGCATTAGCCTTAAAAACCAGCGTTGAGGGGTCCCAACGCTGCTTTTTAACGCCCGCTGGTATTTTACGTCAGGCAGGAAAGGGTGTACGGCTCACTTTTTTTCAGCGATTTTAGCTTACCGCAAATCCCCTTACGTCAATTGTGTATCCTATCTTTTTAATGGGATTTGCCTAACGCCGGTATTACGATCGCCTAAAAAAGTAAGCGGTAGACCCTCTCCTGGCAAGAGTCTTGATAAAGGTCCTGTGGGGACCGAAACGCGTAGACTACACATTGGTAAGCATCTTTCTGATTATTCTCATTTTAGAAAACTTTGCCACACTATGTTTTATTTCTGTTTTTAGGAATCAACGATACTTTCACAGCCGGATTGTTCAAAGGATTTCCCGGATAACCTTTTTTTCCAGCTACTACTATTTCTTCAACGGATAAACTTCTATAATGGAACTTTTCCAATAGACTGTAGTCTGTAATAGACTGGGGTTTTTTCACTAACCTGATCGGTGCATTGACATTTATCAGTTCTATTTTTATATTTTTATATTTTTCAATTTTATTTTTCCTCACTCAGTCAATTTTTCACTGTGTTTCACATATTTTCTATTTTTTGTCGACAGTTTTTTCTTTTTTCCCGTTGTCCCAACAGGAGTTCACAGAGATTTGTTTTCAAAGACACTACACGATACAAATTTATTATTATTTTATTTTTATCCCCAATTTTTTACTATTGTCCTGTTTCCCATCTTTGGCACAAACGTTGTTCGCACAAACGTTGTTCACATGTCTATTTTCATTGATATCTTCCACGCTTTAATTTGTCCACCTGCACATTAGCACTGTGAGATTTATTGTTATCTTTTGTTGAAAAGTCATTTTTCTTTTTAAAGTTTAAAGTTTGATTTACCATTGTACACGGTCTGGGGAATTAGCACTAGTTGTGTTGTCCACACCGTTCTCTCTGTATTTCTGTATTTCGCTCATTTAGAATGTTGTACTGATTGTAGATTTTCTATTGGTCAATATTTTATGTCATACTAACATAAACTGGTTAGCCAGATATCCCTGCAACAGGGGTTAGTTCATAGACCTTAATTCGAGTGCGGCTGATGTCAAGCACTCTGATTGTAGGATCTTTACTGGAGCTGACCCTTGGATATAGATCCATAATCCCATTGACATTTATCGTGCTTTATTTTCTGCACTTTACTTACCAAGCTTAGGCCCTAAACGGTGCCATTAACGCTTTTCTGCCTTCATTTAAAGGTTTATCAGTCTAGTGGTTTTAGTCCTTGCTCACCCACGGTCAGAAACACTAGGTTACACCCCTATTTAGATTAGACCTTTATTGCAATACTACTGTTGTCAACGGAGTAGACGTAATAGTCCACTCCATTTCCGGATTGTTTGCCCCCATCTTGGGATTATTTAACTTGTGATACTTATCTTTTTACAATTTTTTTGTGTTTATTTTAAATAATAGATCTTTATGTTTAAATGTTTTTTTAAAAATTTTATGCTATTTTACTCCTGTCCAGATCAATATTGATTTATTAGTACCTATTTCTAAAATAAATTTATTCAATCCTTTTTGGTGTGAGTGTGCAATTATCCTTAGGCCGGTTGGCGCTGTGATCACTTTCATTGTTTTGAGATTCTGTTCCTTTAGGGGATTGGTTAGGCCCCCTTTTGTGTTTCACAGCTTAGGATATATCTTAGCGCTGATATATCAATACATTTTTTTCCTCTCCTGGCAAGACTCCTACCGCATTTAAAAGTCAGTAGTTAAGAGTTTTATGGGCTAACGCCGGAACATAAAGCTCTTAACTAAAGTGCTAAAAGTACACTAACAAACATAAACTAACTATTAACCCCTAAACCGAACCCCCCCCCCCACATCGTAAACACTTAAATAAAATGTTTAACTCCTAATCTGCCGACCGGACATCTCCGCCACTTTAATAAATGTATTAACCCCTAACCGCCTCATTCACGCCTTGCAAACACTAGTTAAATATTATTAACCCCTAACTTGCCGTCCCTAACATTGCTGACACCTACCTAAATTTATTAACCCCAATCTTCCAAACCCAACGTCGCTGCTACTATATTAAGTTTATTAACCCCTAAACCTAAGTCTAAACATAAGTCTAACCCCCCCAATTTATAATTTAAATAAAACGAAATAAATTTACCATAATTAAATAAATGAATCCTATTTAAAACTAAATACTTACCTGTAAAATAAACCCTAAGCTAGCTACAATATAACTAATAGCTACATTGTAGCTAGCTTAGGATTTATATTTATTTTGCAGGCAAGTTTGTATTTATTTTAACTGAATAGTTATTAAATAGTTATTAACTATTTAATAACAACCTAGCTAAAATAAGTACAAAAGTACCTGTAAAATAAACCCTAAATTAAGTTACAATTACACCTAACACTACACTATACTTAAACTAATTACCTACACTACCTACAATTAATTACAATTAAATTAAATAAACTAAATTACGAAAAGAAAACCCCACTAAATTAAAGAAAATAAAAAAAGAATTACAAGAATTTTAAACTAATTACACCTAATCTAATCCCCCTAATAAAATAAAAAAGCCCCCCAAAATAATAAAATTCCCTACCCTATACTAAATTACAAATAGCCCTTAAAAGGGCCTTTTGCGTGGCATTGCCCCAAAGTAATCAGCTCTTTCACCTGTAAAAAAAAATACAATACCCCCCCAACATTAAAACCCACCACCCACACACCCAACCCTACTCTAAAACCCACCTAATCCCCCCTTAAAAAAACCTAACACTACCCCCTTGAAGATCACCCTACCTTGAGCCGTCTTCACCCAGCCGGGCACAAGTGGTCCTCCAGAGGGTCCGAAGTCTTCATCCTATCTGGCCAGAAGGGGACATCCAGACCGGCAGAAGTCTTCATCCAGGCGGCATCTTCTATCTTCATCCTTCCGGAGCGGAGCGGGTCCATCTTCAAGACATCCGACGCAGAGCATCCTCTTCATCCGACGGCCGACGACTGAATGACTGGTCCTTTAAGTGACGTCATCCAAGATGGCATCCCTTGAATTCCGATTGGCTGATAAGATCAGCCAATCGGAATTAAGGTAGGAAAAATCCTATTGGCTGATGCAATCAGCCAATAGGATTGACCTCGCATTCTCTTGGCTGATTGGAACAGCCAATAGAATGCAAGCTCAATCCTATTGGCTGATTGTCTCAGTCAATCGGATTGAACTTCAATCCTATTGGCTGATTGCACATATCCTTTTTTTTGCTCTCTCTCTCCATCCCTCTCTTTTGCTTTTTCTCTCCATCCCTCTGTTTTGCTCTCTCCCCCCTCTCTTTTGCTCTCTCCCCCCTCTCTCCCCCCGCTCTTTTGCTCTGTCTCTCTACCCTCTCTTTTGTTCTCTCTCCCCCCTCTCTTCTGCACTTTCCCCTCTCTTCTGCTCTTCACCCTCTCTTTAGCTCTTTCCTATCTCTTTTTGTCTCTACCTCTCTCTTTCTATTTCTCTCCCCTCTCTGTGGCACCGACCGCACCCGGCCACGCCTCACACCACGCCCTACCATGTCCAGTCCGCTGACCCCGTCCATGACCACGCCCCGGTCACGCCCATGCTCCCGCCAGCCCGCCCACTTTTGCCGCAAACAGCATGGATTGTCATGTCATGTGTTTGTCCTCGTGCTGTCTCTACTGTGCACGACAGCTTCTGACAAACACACTTGGCCTTTTATATAATAGAATTAGGCTTTTTATTTTGGGGTGTTTTTTTTTTAAATAGGAATAATCTTTATTTTTTTGGATATTTTTTTTTTTTGTAATGGTAGGTTTTTTTATTTTTTGTAATGGTAGTTTTTTTATTTTTAGTGATTTTAGTGTTTTAGTGTAAGGTAGCTTATGTTTTATTTCACAGGTAAGTGTATTTATTTTAACTAGGTAGTTATTAAATAGTTAATAACTATTTACTAACTAGTCTGTCTAGTTAAAATAAATACAAACTTACCTGTGAAATAAAAATAAATGTAAGCTAGCTACAATATAACTATTAGTTATATTGTAGCTAGCTTAGGTTTTATTTCACAGTTAAGTATTTAGTTTTAAATAGGTATTATTTAGTTAATAATAGTAACTTTAATTTAGAGCTAATTTCATTATGTTAAAGTTAATGGGTGTTAGGGTTAGGTTTAGGGTTAGGGTTACGTTAGGGTTAGGGTTGGGGGTTAATAGTTTAATTTAGGTTGTTGCGATGTGGGGGGCTGTCGGTTTAGGGGTTAATAGATTTATTTAGTTAATAATTGTAAGCTTAATTTGATCTATTTTAATTATGTTAAAGATAGGGGGTGTTAGGGTTAGGGTTACGTTAGGGTTAGGGTTAAGTTAGGGTTAGGGGCTAATAGTTTAATTTAGGTTGTTGCGATGTGGGGGACTGGCGGTTTAGGGGTTAATAGGTTAATAGCTTTATTTAGGTGGCGGTGATATCGGGAGCGGGGGAATAGGGGTTAATAACATGAATATAGTTGCTGCGATGTTGGGGTGCAGCGGAATAGAGGTTAATAACTTTAGTATAGTGGCGGCGATATCAGGGGTGGCAGATTAGGGGTTAATAATTTTATTTAGGTGGCGCCGATATCGGGAGCGGCAGATTAAGGGTTAATAACTGTAGGCAGGCGTCGGCGATGTCGAGGGCAGCAGATTAAGGGTGTTTAGACTCAGGGTTTTTGTTAGGGTGTTAGGTTTAAACTGTCTTTTTTCCCCCCATAGACATCAATGGGGCTGCATTACGGAGCCTTTGTTTCTGCGATCGCAGGTGTTAGACTTTTTTTTTGCCGGCTCTCCCCATTGATTTCTATGTATGTTTTTCTCATACATTCTCTTGGCATTCTTTTAGAATTCCAAGGATTTTACAGTTTCTTCAGGATGTTTGGATTAAGTTTGTCTGCAAATTGTTTGAAGGGACAAATTTCTGTTCTTTCTGTTTTATTTCTTAGAAAGATTGCTTAACTTCCTGATATTCACTGTTTTGTTCAGGCTTTGGTTTGTATCAAGCCTGTTAATTTATTAATTTCTCTTTTTGGAGTCTTAATTTGATTTAAGGATTTTGCAGGCTCTTTCTTTTGAGCCTATATTTTCTTTGAAGATTATTTACTTTCTTGGAAAGTGTTGTTTATCTTGGCTATCTCTTCTGCTAGAAGAGTTTCTGATTAATCAGCCCTCTCTTGTGTGTCTCCTTATCTGATTTTTCATCTAGATAAGTTGTTTTGTAGACTTCTTTTTTTCTCTTCCTAAGGTTGTGAATTTGAACAACATTAGTAGAGAAATTGTTGTTTCTTCTTTGTGTCCTAATCCTAAAGAATTCTTTCAGAGTTCTTTATATTCTTTGGATGTGGTAAGAGCGTTGTAATTCAATATCGAGGTTACTAGAATTTCAGAAGACTTCTAGTCTATTTGCTGTTTTCTGGTTCCAGAAAAGGTTTAAAAATCTCTGCCATTTCTTTGGCATCCTGATTAACGCTTTTGTTTCTCAAGGCTTATTTGGAGGCAGGGCAGGCTCCGCCTCAGAGATTTACAGCTCATTCTGCTAAGTTCAGTCGCCAATTCTGAGGCTTTTTCAGAATGAAGCTTTGGATGATCAAATTTGCAAAGCAGTCATTTGGTCTTCTTTGCATACTTTTATTGTTTTTACCATTCTGATGTATTTGCTTCTTCTGAAGCAGTCTTTGGTAGAAAAGTTCTTCAGGCAGCTGTCTCAGTTTGATTCTACTGCTTTTGATTTAAGTTTTTTTAAGAAAAACTTAATTATTGTGTGGATTTAATTTATCAGTGGAAATAGCTGTTGTTATTTTAACCCTCCCTCTCTAGTGACTCTTCTGTGGACTTCCACATCTTGGGTATTTCTATCCCATATGTCACTAGCTCATGAACTCTTGCCAATTACATGAAAGAAAACATAATTTATGTAAGAACTTACCTGATAAATTAATTGCTTTCATATTGGCAATAGTCCATGAGGCCCACCCTTTTTATGGTGGTTATGTTTTTTTTTGTTTTGTTATCACCTCACTACTTGGCTATTTGTTAAACTGAATTGTGCGTGTGGTGGGAGGTGTATTTATAGGCTTTTTGAGGTTTGGGAAACTTTGCCCCTCCTGGTAGGAATGTATATCCCATACGTCACTAGCTCATGGACTCTTGCCAATATGAAAGAAATTAATTTATCAGGTAAGTTCTTACATAAATTATGTTATCATTCTCATAAAATATGAAATTAATTTGAATACAAGAAAATAATGTATTGCCTTTTGCCATCATATTTATGATTCTTTAACGAAAACGTCTCATGCAAAAAGCCGAAGTTCACATATTGCGACCTTGTTAACGTATTTTGCCATAGACTTCAATGGAGTTTGAAAAGTAGAAAAAATCCTAACACCCTTACTCGCGCGTAAACCCGATCTCATTTTCTCAAGTGGGCTAGATACCAAACAAACCAACAGTGAAGTCTCAGGATTTTACAACAAAGAATAAATGTAATTGATGTTTCGGGGATGCTTCTCCCCTTCTTCATACTTCATACTTAATACATATTCCCTTATGTGAAGAACATAAGAATGTGAAATATTTACATTAAATACATAGTTAAACACTTTATTAAATATGAATATTGCATAAATATGATTTTTCAGCTACTTGACTGCAATGTATACATATGTATGTATGTGACGTTTTTATATATGTGTATATATGTCTGTAAATACATAAATACACATATAAATACATAAATACACATGTACACACATATATACCACTTGTAATCTAGCCCTTAAAGAGATGATTTTATAAATTTATATTGACCTAATTAACAACAAAACTCCAAAAGCACTCACTGTCAAACAATGGGATTTGAAAATTAAACTTCTGGCAAATAGCTACATTTGTAATGGAAACTAAGCAGGCTCATTACCACACTCTCTCTGGCATATCACCTTCTAATGTTAGTCACAGAATTATTGTTTGTCCTATGTTTTAGTTTTCCTTGTTCCATAACAAGGTCAGGTCAGCTATACATCTAATACTGGCAAGAATATGTTTTTCCTATCATAACATTATCACTGGAGACATGGCACATTGCTCTGTCTGACGAAACCCATGAAATAAATTTATTCAGCTGTCTTCCTAGTCTGCGTTGCATTAATTTGCACTTGGTAAGCTTAGAAAAGTATAAATGTTTAACAAGATATATCCATTATGTTTTGGAATGCACTTAGTTGCATATATCTAATAAAAAATGCACTTTTTTATTGCACTATTACAGATTTACAAGAAATATTAACCTTATTGTTAATGTTGTGAAGCAACATCTTTTAGTTATGGCATTAATTAAATTACATAACACAGAAAAAATAGCACTGAGGTACTATTATTATGATCAAAATTATGACTCTGTGTTCATTAAAGATTGTTCAGCCATTAAGATATCCAAAAGTATGAACTGCCTGATCCAAGAGGGATACAAAATAATATTCTGTTAATATTAGTCTGAAAAATGAAGATGCAGTATGTTATGTTAATTTGATTTAAAATGTCACTTTTATTTAAGGTGTTCTACAACAATGTTTATCAACTGCGGTCCACAAGTACCTCGAACAGGCCAGGTTTTCATTATAGCTGAACTAGTGCACAGGTGAAATAATCCTCTGATGGGTGAGAGCAAGTCAATATTACTGACCAGCTGATTACTTCACCTGTGCACTGACTCAGCTATAATGAAAACCTGGCCTGTTCAAGGTACTTGTGGACCGCAGTTGAGAAACACTGTTCTCCAAGATAACTGTAGGATGGCAACCTTAGTTCCTAGAAATTTAAACAAGAATCACTTTCTAAGTGAGCGCTTAGGAATTGATTAAAGACTTAAATTGTCAGTCCATAAATTAATTGTTATGCAGGTGTTGTATGTTGCTCCAGTTGTACTTTTTCACACTATGGAACACTACTTCTAAATCTGTAAAAATAGTTAAAATATGTTATTAATTACTGAATAACTTTAAAAGAATGCACAGTGCGCTTGATGTCTTGAGAATAGGACTGGCAGTTCAATCACTACCAGAAGCCTTGAATTATAGTTATTTATAGAAGCAGTAAGAAACATTTTGTACAATTTACCAAAATTAGAACTCCAAAATGTCAAATACTAGAAGACATGCTACACTCATGACAATAAATATTTCTAAAATTACTATTTTTATGTTACATGTTAGGAATTTAGAGCTGTGGAATCTGTTGGCTCTCTAAAAGTAACTGATAATAACCATTTAAAACTGTGCAAAGGGTACCAAATGTCAGTGGAAGCTTCTTGTGTATCAGAATGAGCACATCTATTATTCGTCTGGCAAAGTAACAGAAAATAACCTTCATTGTCTGTATCTAAACATAGTAACACACATGTGACATGTGAGTACCCCTTTTCACATTTATTTGAAGTCACACTGGGATCAGTCACATCTGCATTATGAGAAGCCCTATGTTTCTTTAACGGTTGTCACACCTAGAACCTCATTATTGCACACAGAAGGGAGCTGTTGCCGATATCAGTCAGCTGGAGACTGCAAAAGCCCAGCCTGCGTATATTGCACTCATCATAAGTGCAAACACCCTTGTGAGTAAGCATTTGTCACCATTCATTCACTTACTACTTTTTACCTTGAATAACTGCACTATGAGGCGATCTTCTTTATATCTTACTTAAATTCTGCATTTCCCTTATTAGTTTTGTGGCTCTTCTCTGCAATGTATTTTTTTGAGATTGGTCCCTAGAACTGCACTCCATACTCAAGGTGAGGTCTTACCAGGGAGTTATGTAGTGACAGAATTATGCTTTCCTCCCTTGCATCAATGCCTCTTTTAATACATGCTAGTATCTTATTAGCCTTAGAAGCAGCTGCCTTGCATTGTTCACCCATCTTTAGATTGGTATCTATTAGTACTGCTAAAATCCCTTTCCTCTTCTATTTTGCCAAGTCTAGATCAATTTAAATAATAGGTTTCCTGCTTTTTTTATTTAAAAAATATAGAACCTTACATTTTTGATTTTTTAATCTCATTTTCCATTTACCTGCTCGTTCTTCTAATTTTTGTAGATCCTCTTGTAAACCAATTTCATCCTGCACTGACCTAAGGACCTTACACAACTTTGTATTATCTGCAAAAATAAAGATGTAGCTATTTATTCCTTTACCCAAGTCATTATTCAAAATATTAAAAAAGAACAGGGCCCAGTACTGATCTCTGGGGGGGTCAGTTTTTTTTAACTATTCCTAATCCCTTAATTTTATTAATTAATCTCTCATGTGATACTGTGGCCTCTATTTACCAAAGTCTGGCGGACCTGATCCGACAGTGCGGATCAGGTCCGCCAGACTTCGCTGAATACGGAGAGCAATATGCTGGTGCAACGTTGCCCCCTGCAGACTCACGGCCAATCAGCCGCCAGCAGGGGTGTCAATCAACTCAATCGTACTCGATCGGGTTGAATTGTGGCGATTCCTGTCCGCCTGCTCAGAGCAGGCGGACAGGGTTATGAAGCAGTGGTCTTTGTGACCGCTGCTTCATAACTGCTGTTTCTGGCGAGTATGAAGACTCGCCAGAAGATAGATAGGCCCCTGTATCTATATTTTTACTTACTTCCTCATAGAATCTAATTAGATTAGTCTGACATGATCTATTTATCATAAAACCAAATTTGAACTCATAATCTAGTTTACACAAATATACTCATCAATATAATCCCTTATGATCCCTTCAAGTGTCTTCCTCACTATTGATGTCAGACTAACTGGTCTATAGCTTCCTGGATAAGTCCTGCTTCCCTTCTTAAAAAGTGGAACCACATCAGCCAGTCCAGGGGTAATATGCCTGAGAATAATGAGTCTTGAAAAATTAAGAGTAGAGGTTTGTCTATAACAGTGCTAAGTTCCCGTAAAACCCTTGGGTGTATTCCACCTGGGCCTGGAATTGTATTAATTTAATATTATCCATTTTTTTCCTGATATCCTCTAGAGATTTCCTAATTAATAGTAAGGGCTTGTATGTTTTAGTTTGTTTCAAAGAATCTCCAATTGGTTCCTCACTTGTGTATACTAAAGAAAAGAACTGGTTTAGTACCTCAGCCTTCTCCTAGTCACTGTTAATAATGCTGCCCTTCACATATTTTTATGTTCCTATATTTTCCTTCTTAGATTTTTTGCCATTTATGTACTTAAAAAAACCTTTTAGGGTTTGACTTATAATGCTTTGCAAATAATCTTTTATTTTTTTATGCTTTCTAACATTTCTTATATATTTGAAATGTTGTGTCTGTACTATTTTCTTTGAATAATTTAAATGGTTTTTTTCTAATTTCTCTTAACATATTTTTATTTAGCAACATTGACTTGGATTTATTTATTTTACTTTTATAACCATGTGTTATGTGTTGCTATATATATATTTATTTAACAAAGTTTTAAATGTTATCCATTTATCCTCTGCATTTTTATTATAGAATTCTTTTACCCAATTTATGTTATTTAACGATTTTCTTGAATCATTGAATTTTACTTTCTTAAAATTAAAAGTCTTTGTTGAACCCTTATAACACTGCTTATGGAGAGTGATTTCAAATGTGACCATGTTATGATCACTGCTACCCAAATGTTCTTTGACTTCTATGTTTGATATTATATCTGTATCGTTTGATAGCACTAAATCCAAAATAGCTTTATTCCTTGGCTCCACAATTAATTGTGGCATGAAGTTATCCTTGCGAACATTTAAAAATCTATCTCCCTTAGCTATATTAGTATTGGTGCTCTTTCATCCAAAATACTAGTTTCATTGGACAAGTTTATGTCATTTGTCTGGGTAGTTAAAATCTCCCATAATTACTGGACAGGTATTATTAGCAGCCTTTCCTATTTGCATTAGTAGTTGATTTTCCTCCAAGTCACTAATGATGGGGGTGTGTAACATATTCCTAGTAATATTGTATTAGGATTTTTTCCACACTCTTTATTTCAACCCACAGGGTCTCTACATTATCACCTGTATCATCATAAATATCTTCCCTTTTATTACTCTTGTGCCTTCTAAATAAAGTAAAACCCTCAAAGTTACCTGAATAGTCATGTAAATCATCCCACCAGGTTTCACTTATACTGATAATATTATAGTCCTCTTCTGCAACTAAGGACTCCAGCTCCCCCATTTTACTCATCATACTTTTTGCATTTACTGTCATACATTTACTTTTCATTTGCTTTCTGCTGCTACATGGTGCTCTTTCATCCACATTTTTTAATGTGACATTTCCTAAGTGTACCTTCTGTCATCCTTTGCTTGTGATGTTTTTGTTATCCTCACCCTTTACATTAGAAAATAGATGTATCTTAATATATGTTTTGCATGGTATACAACTCTTTGTTATATATATGTTTTAAACTTTTTAAAATTGAAATTGCTACTCATTAATGGGGTGTTTTTTTTTTTAGCTAAAATCAAGAAAGACTACAGGGGCAATCAGCCTTAAAATTACTATTGCTAAAACATTGTGGGTCTAATCCCTGAACTACTAAAAAGCATTATGGTACTTTACATAGAAATATTTGATACCATACTTCAATGGAGTTAAATTAATTTGTTACTTGGAAATCAAGAGGCTAGAATAAAAACTACACAAATATGTATTTTGTTATTCTAACATTTGCTATCTTTGGCATATGTCAAATAACATGAAATAGAGTTATGCTAGGCCATGCTCACTGTGGGTGCAGTGCTTGCCTGCTAATTCTCTTCATTCATAATTAGGGCAGAGAAACATACAACTATGCTAACAAGAGTATAAAACCCAAAGTTAAGATATAGAAAGGTAGATTTTGGTATTTTGACCTCTCAGATGGGGCTTTTTTTATATTATTCACTTAAAAGGTAAAATACTTTGGCTACAAACATAATATTTCTATAAAGGCATGGAACTGCTATTGGGAGATATACAGTATATAGTATAAGGCTGACAACAGGAGGTGACCCAGACTTGTGGGAAAGTAAGAAACAATCCCTATCATGAATGCTTATAAATCTAATTACAGAAATTAACACATTATTTAGCAGGTCAAGATTTAGGGGCCCATTTATCAAGCTCTGGATGGAGCCTGAGTGCCCGTGTTTCTGGTGAGCCTGCAGGCTCGCCAGAAACACCAGTTATGAAGCAGCGGTCTAAAGACTGCTGCTCCATAACCCTGTCCGCCTGCTCTGAGCAGGAGGACAGACATAGCTGAAAATTAACCCGATCGAGTACGATCGGTTTGATTGAGACCTCCTTGCTGGCAGCCGATTGGCCACGAATCTGCAGGGGGCAGCGTTGCACCAGCAGCTTACAAGAGCTGCTGGTTCAATGTTGAATATGGAGAGCGTATTGCTCTCCGTATTCAGCGAGGTCTGGCGGACCTGATCCGCATCAGGTTCGCCAGACCTTTGATAAATATCCCCCTTATACTTTACCTTTTTATTATTTTCATACAGTAAAATTAGTTTAAAAGAAAAAATATATATATATATTTTAATATCATTTAAAAGCAATGTGTCTTTTTAAGTGTTGCAATACTTTTTTTATTTGCTGAACAAACCAACATTTTTTTGAGGGAGCTGTTCCTTTCATCCAGTAAAAAATAATAATTACAGATACATAGTTGTTAGTTTCACTTCCTTTTATTTTCTTTCAAAATATGAACATATTATTTTTAACGAAAAAACATTTTATCTTTCATATGTATTATACAAACATTTTTAGTACAATGTTTATTTAATTTTCTGAAGATTTTTTAGAAATGTACATAGCAGGTGCTTAGGTGGAAGATATGTGTTAACAGATAGGATGTTTTTTTTAGATGAGTTGCATGTGCAGATGATGGAAATGGGTTAGAGAGCATATCTAGTTCATTTCATCTCAAACAGTTGGGCCTCAGGTCGTTTTCCATGTGGTTGGTAGTGTGCTGGTTGATTCTGCTAAGCTTTGACAGCACTTGTTATAGCAATTTTGCCCTGAATAATAATTACGGTATATTCCTGATATCTTTTAAAATCTATTTGCCTTAAGAATCCTGCTATATTTATGACAAAGAAATAACAGCAGTTACATGTGATGGATCTACTGCCTTTTATTATTTACTTTGCATTCGTGTTGACTGGGGGAACACTTGTTTGTTTTTCTCTTCCTTTAAACTGGTCTTCTTTGAAGATTTTCCCCCCAGATTCCTATTCTATTGGTTAGCAGCTATTTCCGTGGACTTAGGATAATATAAGGATGATTGGTAATAAAATGGCTAACAGTACCCAGATGAGGATTCACATTTTGTTTGCACTTTCTCTCCTTTTTGAAGGTGTAATTGAAGCTGAAGTATTCTTGGATATTTCAAGAATCAGTTTTGTCTTTGCTGTTTTTATGTAACAAAATTCTGAAAGGGATAGCCCTATGTTTAAAAAAAATGCATGCATGTATACACACTGAATAAATATATCCTTTAGTCATTATTGTTTCCTGTAATCTTCAGGAAGTGAGCAAATACATGTCTTGGAAACCTCTAACCCCTTTTACACATAATTAATGCATTTTATTTAAATTTGTACTATGTGTAATGTTACAGTTTTATATTTGTTATTATGACAATTTATACATTTAACTAAATCGTACTGAAATTTCGTGGCACTATACAAAAAAATTATGATAATAATAATAATAGCAATAATAATACTCGAGATGTAATGAGCCCCCTTGTTTTCCTAATTGTGTATATCATAATACTATTGATTGAAACACAATGTAAAAAGAGTTAAAAGCTGGAATAAAATGCATTTAATTTTGCTGATTATGGGCTAGATTACAAGTGGAGCACTATTTAGGGCTTTCGCTTGAGTGGAATCAATTTCATCCTTACAAACCGAAGTGAATGATCTCCCAATGCGAGCATCAACTTCAACATTATCAGTTCCATTCTTAAAACGAGTTATCCATTTGTTAACTGACAATTTCTTTTGAACATTGTCCTCATAAACTTTTCCTAAAGCATCAATGATGTCACCATTCTTCCACTAAAGGTTCATCTTGAATTTTATGTTTGTTCTTGCTTCAATTTTAGCAGAATTCATGTTGCTCTAATGGGTGCTTTCTACAAACTTACGTCTTCTTCCTAATGCCTCAAGTTGGCTCCTGTTTAGACATGTTATACCACGCTAGTATATATTTCCTTTTGGTGGAAAGAAATTGATAACCATGCATATATTTTTTTCCTAATACACATTTTCCATAAATTTTTTTTAAGCCCCCTTGGCGCGCATACTTATATCTGTATATACATTCATATAGATATATACTGTATGTATAGATATATATTTTACATTAACATCACCAGATATACATAAATATACCATATATACTCGCTTCCAATACGTTCCTATAGATAGGTCGCACTCGCACCAGCTAGATAAGCCGTAATAGGTATATAGGTTGCACCTCGTAGATAGATCGCAACAGGTAGAAAGTTACACACTGTCCTCTTTTTCTTGATTTTGCTGGTGGGACCGCAAAAATCGGGCTTGGCCTCGGTGCTCGCGCACCATACCATTGCTGAAGAGGTCTGGAGTTCCAGGGGAGGGCTCGCACAAGTGGCAGAACAAAGAGCTCTATGAACCCCGGGAGAGGTGGCCGCCCCCACACTCTACTGGAGGTCCAGGGGGGACTCGCACAAGTTAACGGACAATTAGCTCTATGAGCCCCGGGAACATTGACGGGATACACCGGGAGGGAGAGGGGACCGTCCGCGCACTCTCATGTAACAACTCCCTGGCCAGCATGGAGCTCCAGGGGATGCCCTATAGAGCACCAAAATAAGCGTTCACTTGTCTACTCCAGAGGGTCCATTTGAAACGCGCACAAAGTCTGGCATGAGAAACACCCTGAGGAGCAAACCCATTTCGAGTGTGGGACCGTGGGGCTCCTGCTCGGCCTCAAGGGCACAGTACCATCGCTTAAGAGGTCTGGAGGTCCAGGGGTGACTCGCACACAAGTTAACCAACAATTGGCTCCATGACCCCCGGGAATATTGACTGGACGCACCGGGAGGCAGAGGGGGCTGCCTGCGCACTCTCCTGGGACTCCTCCCTGGCCAGCATGGAGCTCCAGGGAATGCCCTATAGAGCAGCAAAATACGCATACGCTCGTCTACTCCAGAGGGTCCCTTGGAAACACGCGAAAAGGCTGGCATGAGAAACACCCTGAAGAGCGAACCCGTTTCGAGCTTGGGACAGGGGAGCACCTGCTCGGCCTCAAGGGCGCAAGCGCAATACCATCGCTTGAGAGGTCTGGAGGTCCAGGGGTGACTCACGCACAAGTTAACCAACAATTGGCTCCATGACCCCGGGGACATGAACCAGACGCACCGGGAGGGAGAGGGGGCCGCCGCGCACTCTCCTGGAACTCCTCCTTGGCCAGCATGGAGCTCCAGGGGACGCCCTATAGAGCACCGACATACGCATCTACTCGTCTCCTCCTGAGGGTCCCTTGGAAAAACACGCAAAGGCTGGCATGAGAAACACCCTGATGAGCAAACCCATTTCGAGCGCAGGACCGTGGGACTCCTGCTCGATCTCAAGGACAATACCATCGCTTGAAAGGTCTGGAGGTCCATGGGTGACTCGCACACAAGTTAACCGACAATTGGCTCCATGATCCCCAGGAACATTGACCGGACGCACCGGGAGGGGGAAAGGGGGCCACCCGCACACTCTCCAGGAACTCCTCCCTGGCAAGCATGGAGCTCCAGGGGACGCCCTATAGAGCACCGAAATACGGGTCCACTCGACTACTCCGGACGGTCCCTCGGAAAAGAGTGCAAAGGCTGGCATGAGAAACACCCAGAGGATGCGAACCCTTTTCAAGTGCGGGACCGCAGGGCTCCTGCTTGGCCTCAAGGGCGCGAGCACAATATCATCACTTGAGAGGTCTGGAGGTCCAGGGGTGACTTGAACACAAGTTAACCGACAATTGGCTCCATGACCCCCAGGAACATTGACCGTGCGCACCAGGGGGGGAGAGGGGGCTGCCCGCGCACTCTCCTGGAACACCTCCCTGACCAGCATGGAGCTCCAGGGAATGCCCTATAGAGCACCGAAATACGCATCCCTTTTCAAGTGCGGGACCGCAGGGCTCCTGCTTGGCCTCAAGGGCGCGAGCACAATATCATCACTTGAGAGGTCTGGAGGTCCAGGGGTGACTCGCGCACAAGTTAACCAACAATTGGCTCCTTGACCCCCGGGAACATTGACCGGACACACGGGGGGGTCGAGGGGGCCGCCCGCACACTCTCCTGGAACTCCTCCCTGGCCAGCATGGAGCTCCAGGGAATGCCCTATAGAGCACCAAAATACGCGTCCGCTCATCTACTCGGGAGGGTCCCTTGGAAACGCACTCAAAGCCTGGCATAAGAAACACCCTGAGGAGCGAACCCATTTCAAGCACGGGACCGTGGGGCTCCTGCTCGGCCTCAAGGGCGCAAGCACAATACCATCGCTTGAGAGGTCTGGAGGTCCAGGGGTGACTCGCTTGAATTAACCAACAATTGGCTCCATGACCCACGGGAACATTGACCGGATGCACAGGTGGGGGGAGGGGGCCGTCTGAGTACTCTCCTGGAACTCCTCTCTGGCTAGCATAGAGCTCCAGGGGATGCCCTATAGAGCACCGAAATATGCGTCCACTTGTCTACTCAGGAGGGTCCCTTGTCCGACACTGCGCTCATAAACCGGGACCGACACTGCGCTCGACAACCTGGATGGCGGAACTCATGCTCGGCCTCAATGGCGCTTGCACCATACCATCGCTTAAGTGGGCTGGAGGTCAAGGTCAACTTGTCCGACACTGCGCTTAACAACCAGGACCTGGCACTGCACTCAACAACCGGGACCGTGAAACTCGTGCTCGGCCTCAAGGGTGCGTGCACCATATCATCACTTAAGAAGTCTGAAGGTCCAAGGGGGGACTCACATTAGTTGCCCGACAAGGAGTTCCACAAGCCGTTGGAACAATGCCCAGAATCCCGGGGGGGGAAGAGGGGGGCCGTTCCCACACTCCTGGAACTCCTTTCTGGCCAGCATTGTCTGGAGGTCCTGGGGGACTCACATAGGTTTCACGGTAATAAGTTCCACAAGCCAGGGGAACAATGACCGGACGAACCAGGAGGGAGAGGGGGGGCCGTGCCCACACTTGCAGTCTGTGTTTGAATCTGTGTTTCAAAAAATCTCCTTGAGGATGCCTCAAGCTTTTAGGCAAAATGTTAGGGGGGGCCTACAAAATGTTAGGGGTGGACTACAATAATATTGACCTTTTGGAAGTCTGGCTTGGCAAAAGGGGTACGTGCACAATCACTAACCTTTGGGTGACGGAAGTCAATGGTCGAAAACTTGCCCCGGTTTATGCGCAAAGGTTGGCATAAGACACATTCTGTTCAGCACCCCTCGGCCCCAGAGCATCCGGCTCACCCACCGCTCAGTAAGCGGATCCCACGAGGGAGAGGGAGAAGCCCTGCTGCCGCCGCCACCCCCAGGTGGAGGGAAACGGGAGGGAGCATGGCCTGGCCCCAGAGCATCCGGCTGACCCACCTCTCGGTACGAGGATCTCCGCGAGGGAGAGGGAGAAGCCCTGCTCCTGCCGCGCCCTCCAGGTGGAGGGAAATGGGAGAGAGCACTGCCCAGCCCCAGAGCATCTAGCTGACCCGCCACTCGGTAAACAGATCCCAGCAAGGGAGAGGGAGAAGCCCTGCTGCCGCTGCCACCTCCAGGTGGAGGGAAATGGGAGGGAGCACCGCCCGGCCCCAGAGCATCTGGCTGACCCGCCGCTCAGTACGTGGGTCCCTGGGAGGGAGAGGGAGAACCACCGTACTCGGGTCCCTGGGAGGGAGAGGGAGAACCACCGTACTCGGGTCCCCGGGAGGGAAAGGGAGAACCCCCTCCGCTGCCAGCTCCTCCAGGTGGACAGAAACGGGAGGGAGCGCCGCCCAGCCCCAGAGCATCTGGCTGACCCGCCACTCGGTATGCGGGTCCCTGGGAGGGAGAGGGAGAACCCCCGCTGCCAGCACCTCCAGGTGGATAGAAATGGGAGGGAGCGCCACCCAGCCACAGAGCATCCGGCTGACCCACCGCTTAATATGTGGGTCCCCCTGTAGGCAGAGGGAGAAACCCCTCCACCGCCAGCGCCTCCAGGTAGATGGAAATGGGAAGGAGCGCCGCCCAGCCCCAGAGCATCTGGCTGACCCGACGCTTGGTACACAGGTTTCCGGGAGGGAGAGGGAGAACGCCCGCCGCCGCCAGCACCTCCAGGTGGACGGAAACGAGAAGGAGTGCCCCTCAACCTCAAAGCATCCAGCTGACCCGCTTCTCGGTACGCAGTTCCCCTGGAGGGAGAACCCCCACCGCCGCCAGAGCCTCTAGGTGGACGGAAATGGGAGCATCTGGCTGACCCGCCGCTTGGTAGACGAATCAACGGGGGGAAGAGGGAGAACCCCTCTGCCGCCAGTGCCTCCAGGTGGATGGAAATTGGAGGAAGTGCCCCTCAGCCCCAAAGCATCCTGCTGACCCGCCGCTAGGTACGCATGTCCCCGGGAGGGAGAGGGAGAACCCCGTCACCAGCACCTCCAGGTGGATGGAAACAGGAAGGAGTGTCCCTCAACCCCAGAGCATCTGGCTGATCTGCCGCTCAGTACGCGGGTCCCCGGGAGGGAGAGGGAGAACCCCCGTCGCCGCCAGCGCCTCCAGATGGATAGAAACAGGAAGGAGCGCCCCTCAACCCCAAAGCATCTGGCTGACCTGCTGCTCGGTACGCAGGTCCCCGGGAGGGAGAGGGAGAACCCCCACCACCGCCAGAGCCTCTAGGTGGACGGAAATGGGAGGGAGCGTCCGTCAGCCTCAGAGCATCTGGCTGACCCACCGCTTGGTAGACGGATCCCCGGGGGGAAGAGGGAGAACCCCTCTGCCGCCAGTGACTCCAGGTGGATGGAAATTGGAGGAAGTGCCCCTCAGCCCGAGAGCATCCGGCTGACCCGCCGCTAGGTACGCAGGTCCCCGGGAGGGAGAGGGAGAACCCCCTCCACTGCCAGCAACTCCAGGTGGACAGAAACGGGAGGGAGCGCCGCACAGCCCCATAGCATCTGGCTGACCCGCCGCTCGGTATGCAGGTCCCGGGGAGGGAGAGGGAGAACCCCGCCACCAGCACCTCCAGGTGGATGGAAACAGGAAGGAGTGTTCCTCAACCCCAGAGCATCTGGCTGATCTGCCGCTCAGTACGCGGGTCCCCGGGAGGGAGAGGGAGAAACCCCTCCACCGCCAGCACCTCCAGGTAGATGGAAATGGGAAGGAGCGCCGCCCAGCCCCAGAGCATCTGGCTGACCCGACGCTTGGTACACGGGTCCCCAGGAGGGAGAGGGAGAACGCCCGCCGCCAGCACCTCCAGGTGGACGGAAACGGGAAGGAGCGCCCCTCAACCCCAAAGTATCCAGCTGACCCGCTGCTCGGTACGCAGGTCCCCGGGAGGGAGAGGGAGAACCCCCACTGCTGCCAGAGCCTCTAGGTGGACGGAAATGGGAGGGAGCGTCCCTCGGCCCCAGAGCATCCAGCTGACCCGCCGCTCGGTAGAGGGGTCCCCGGGGGGAAGAGGGAGAACCCCTCTGCCGCCAGTGCCTCCAGGTGGATGGAAATTGGAGGAAGTGCCCCTCAGCCCCAGAGCATCCGGCTGACCCGCCGCTAGGTAAGCAGGTCCCCGGGAGGGAGAGGGAGAACCCCCTCCGCTGCCAGCAACTCCAGGTGGACAGAAACGGGAGGGAGCGCTGCCCAGCCCCAGAGCATCTAGCTGACCCGCCGCTCGGTATGCGGGTCCCCGGGAGGGAGAGGGAGAACCCCGCCACCAGCACCTCCAGGTGGATGGAAACAGGAAGGAGTGTCCCTCAACCCCAGAGTATCTGGCTGATCTGCCGATCGGTACGCAGGTCCCCGGGAGGGAGAACCCCCGCCAGCACCTCTAGGTGGATGGAAACGGGAGCGCCCCTCAGCCCCAGAGCATCCGGCTGACCCGCCGCTTGGTAGGCATGTCCCGGGGGGGAGAGGGAGAACCCCTTCTGCCACCAGTGCCTCCAGGTGGACAGAAATGGGAGGAAGCGCCCCTCAGCCCCAGAGCATCTGGCTGACCCGCCTCTTGGTATGCAGGTCCCCGGGAGGGAGAACCCCCTCCACAGCCAGCACCTCCAGGTGGATGGAAATAGGAGGGAGCGCCGCCCGGCCCCAGAGGATCCAGCTGACCAACTGCTCAGTACACGGTTCCCTGGGAGGGAGATCCCCAGCCACCACGAGCGCCTCCAGTTGGATGTAAATGGGAGGGAGCGCCCCTCTGCCCCAGAGCATCCAGCTGACCCCCGCTTGGTGCGAGAGGTATGTAAAGCCCCTAATTTGCTGGACGTTGTGCCCCCTGGTGGCTTTGCTCCATTGACCATCCTGATCCATTTTAAAGGCATCTCTAACATAACTCCCTCATCCTGTCTACAGTAAATTGCAAGGGAGCGGTCTCCTTGTCCCGGCTCAAGGGGGTGGGCTCCCTGTGGTCTGTTCTGGCCCCTGCCTGGTTGTCCATTGGCCCTGTGGAATTAAGCCCCTGCCTGGTTGTCCGTTGGCCCTGCGGAATTAAGCCCCTGCCTAATTGTCCATTGGCCCTGCAGAATTAAGCCCCTGCCCTGTTGTCCGTTGGCCCTGCAGAATTAAGCCCCTGCCTGGTTGTCCATTGGCCCTGCGGAATTAAGCCCCTGTCCAGTTGTCCGTTGGCCCTGCGGAATTAAGCCCCTGCCCAGCTGTCCATTGGCCCTGTGGAATTAAGCCCCTGCCCGGTTGTCCGTTGGCCCTGCGAAATTAAGTCCCCTCCCTGGACTTAACAATCAGAGGACCTGTGCCCCGGCGGGCCCAGCAAAACTTGCCCCAGGGAGATGGCAAATGTCAAATGGAACTTGCCCCATCAGAGAGGAGGAAAATAATTTCAACCTCAAAAACTTGCCCCTCAGAAACGACAAGTTTACTTGATAAACTTGCCCCTCTGAGTCAGCAAAGGAAGAAGAGAAGGCAGAGAAGGGGTCAAGCAGTTTAAACACTCCAAACGTTCACCAGAAGGAAGCACTTTTCCCAGGGCACAGATCAGCATCCTGGGGGCACACACCGGGGGTAAGGGTCAGCACACGGGGAACCTCTCCAATCCTTCTCTCCCCCTCCGGCAGCTGTCCACTTCCTGAACCGTGTCCCATCAGCACTCCCCTCAATTCAAGTGCCACCTCGGTCACATTGCCCACCATTTGCCTCCCCGGTGGTGGGCGGTAAGGACAGCCCCCATTCGCTGGTGGAGTGCTTCTCCCGAACACAGGGTGGCGTCACAGGGCACCTGCCTTTGGGTGATTTGGGACAGCACAGGGATCCCCTTCCAGGGCCCCATCTCTGACCAGTCTATCACCCTTCAGCGGCCGCCCTCTCTCCATCCCCATCACGTCAGCACTCCCTTACTCTCGGGGTCCACCTCAGTTACACCACACCCCATTACCTCCAGTGACAGGCGCTCAGAATGATAATAGCTTGCCGTTGAGAACTTCTCCAAGGACAGGGCATCATCGTAGGGGCGGAGACCTGTGGGGGGCAGGTCGGCACAGGGGATACCCTTCTAGGGGCCCAATATATGACCCATCACTCCACCTCAGGCAACCGGCCCTCCTTCCATACCCCATACTGTCGGCACTCCCCTACGTTTGTGGGCCACCTCGACAAGACTGCCTCCGTTGTCTCCCAGTGGCAGGCAGTCGGGACAATCCTCATTCGCCAGTGGTGCACTTCTCCAAGGACAGGGGCAACATCAAGAGGATGCCTTCTGTGGGAAGGGCAGTCAAGAGCAGGGGATCCCCTTCCGGGGCCCCCCTCTCAGACCCATCTCTCCACCTCAGACGGCCGCCCACACTCCATCCCCATCCTTTCGGCACTCTCCGCTGTCACCACATCCCTATGCAGGGGAGCGCTTCTCCAAGGGCGAGGATTCGGAATCATTGAGGAGCAGCCGTCTTTGGTTAAAGCAGGCTGGCACAGGGGATCCCCTTCTGGTGGGACCCCTCTCCAACCAATCTCTCCACCTCGAGCGGCCGCACCACCTCCATCCCTGTCCCGGTAGGCACTCTCCTGCTCTCGGGGGCCACCTCGCTTACGCAGCTTTCGTTCCCTCCCGGTGGCAGGCGGTCAGGACAGTACTCTTTTACTTTGGAGTGTTTCTCCAAGGGCGGGGAATCGACAAAGAGTGGCCACCTTTCGGGGGAAGCAGGCCGGTGCAGGGGATCCCCTTTTGGGGGCCCCCTCTCCACCTCAGACGGCCGCCCCACCTCCATCCCGTCCCAGTAGGCACTCTCCTGCACTCATGGGCCACCTCGCTTAAACAGCCTCCATTCTTTCCCAGTGGCAGGAGGGCGGGACGGTTCTCTTTTGCCTTGGAGCATTTCTCAAAGGGCAGGGAATCATAAAAGAGTGGCCACCTTTGAGGGGAAGCAGGCCAGCACAGGGAATCCCCTTCTGGGGCCCCCTCTCCGGCCCATTTGTCACCCTTCAGCGGCTGCCCTCTTTACATCCCCATCAGGTCAGCACTCCCTTATGCTCATGTCAGCACTCCCTTACGCTCGGGGTCCACCTCAGTAACACCACACCCATTTCCTCCGGTGGCAGTTGCTCAGGATTTTCCTTGCTTGTCGTTGAGCACTTCTCCAAGGACGGGACATCATCAAAGTGGCGGCCACCTGTTGGGGGGGGCAGGCCAGCACAGGGGATCCTCTTCTGGGGGAGCCCTCTCTGACCCATCTCTACACCTCAAGCAGCCAGCCCTCTCTCCATACCCATCCTGTCAGCACTCTCCTACATTTGCGGGCCGCTTCGGTCACACTGTCTCCATTGTCTCCCGGTGGCAGGCAGTCGGGACAATCCTCAATTGCCAGGGGAGCACTTAGCCAAGGACAGGAGCATCATCAAGAGGGTGCCTTCTGTGGGGAGGGCAGTCCAGCAAAGGGGATCCCTCCCCTTCCGGGTGCCCCCTCTCAGACCCATCTCTCTTAATCAGACAGCCGGCCCTCTCTCCATACCCATCCTGTCGGTACTCCCCTATGGCTTTGGGCTGCCTCAGTCACACTGCCTCCATTGTCTCCCAGTGGCAGGCAGTCGAGACAATCCTTAATCGCCAGGGGAGCACTTTTCCAAGCATGGGGGCATCATCAAGAGGGTGCCTTCTGTGGAGAGGGAAGGCCAGTGCAGTGGATCCCCTTCCAGGGGCCCCCTCTCAGACCCATCTCTCCCCCTCAGACAGCTGCCCCCTCTCCATGCGCCCATCCTGTCAGCACTCTCCAATGCTCACTGGACACCTCTGGTACACCGCTGTCGCCGCATCCTGATGCAGGGGAGCAGTTCTCCAAGGGTGAGGGTTCAGAATCAAGGAGCAGCCACCTTTTGGGGGAAGTAGGCCTGCGCAGCAGATCCCCTTCCAGGGGCACCCTCTCCGACCTGTCTTTACAAATCAGGCAGTTGCCCCTACTCCACCCCGTCCCGGTAGGCTCTCTCCTGCCCTCACGGGCCACCTCGCTTATGCAGCCTCGGGGTCAGTGCTCGTTGGCAAGTATTATCTCTAGAATAACTTATTCTCAGTGCCCCGCCAGCGCTGTCGCCAACCTCAGCATGACCGATCCAATAACCGAGTTTATCTAGAGTTACCAAATAGGCCAAGATCCCCGATGTAAAGATCCCTCAGGGTCAGCCCTCATTGGCATACAATTGCTCTAGAATTACCAAAGTTATCCAAAGGAATGGTTGGAGCAATCAAAGGAACCATAACTGATTTCATGAGCCATTCGCAGTTTCACTGTACCGACCATGCGTACTGACTATGCTACTGGACGGATCAACCAGTTAGCGCCACCAAAGGCTTCAGAGGGATGCAGCAGGGATGGGGGCCCACTTCCTCTCTCTGCAAGCCCAGAAAGGACCATGAGCCAGCACCCACAGCACCCTCCCCATCCACCAACTTGGAGAGCAGACAGAGGAATGAGGCCTGCAGGGCCTGTCTTGGGTCCTAAAGGCTTAAAAGGGGTCCACAGCCATCTCCCGGAGGGGTGGCCTCTTAGGATGAGCAGCATACAGAGGGGAATGAGGGTGGCTCAGAATGGTAGCCCAGCATGGGGAGACAGAAAAGGGACTCCCCTCTTACTGGTCCATGCTGGTGGAACTACTCACAGCAGGCTGTCTGGGGTAGGGTCCAGGACACAGAAAACTCGCTTAAATTAGGCACAACTTGCCCAACCTAAAACTGGGAATGCAAAAAGAGGCAGGCCTGGGCCAGCAAAGGTCATGCTCAAAGCCGCAAGAGGGAACTCTTAAAGCCATATATATGCGGCCCCCATAAGGGACACACCAACCTCAGGGCCCTCCCTGGCTGGGGCAGTGGTGGCAAGATCGATCAAGTAAAGAGAGCACCTCACGGGGTAACACTCAATGGCTTCATCATGAAGCCCAAGGGGGGAACCAAAGTAGTAATAGGTAGCCCTGAGACATGGAGGGAGACCTCTGGAACTTCTTGCTCCTTTGAACCAGAGTGGAGAACCTATGACATTCAGCCAATGTCATGGAACTCAGACTCAGCCAGAATCAGAATCAATAAACCAATAGGTTGCCCGGCAATGAGTTCCACAAGTCAGGGGACCAATGACCGTACGTACCTGGAGGGAGAGGGGGGCCGTGCCCACACTTGCGGACCTCCTCTCTGGCTTGCAAGGAACACCAGGGGGCACCCTAGAGTACTGAAATATGGGTTTCAAAAAATCTCATCGAGCTTATAGGCAATATGTTAGGGGGCCCCTCCCCGGGGGCGGTGGTCTACAATTATACTGACCTCTTGGAACTCTGGCTTGGCAAAAGGGGTACATGCACAATCCCTCACCTTTGGATCATGAAAGTCAGGGGTACCTAACTTGCCCCGGGTTTCCCCAGGAGAGCTAAAGGAAGTGTCAGGGAGGGATCCTTGGAGCTCGAGGGTGAGTGCTTTTCCAAGGACGGGGGCAGCATCGCGGGGGCATCCGCCTGTGGGGGTAGCAGGTCGGCACAGGGGATCCCCTTCAGGGGGCCCCTCTCCGACCCATCTCTCCACCTCAGGTGATCGCCCCCTCTCCGTCCCCATCCCTGCAGCCCTCCCCTACACTCGAGGGCCGCCTTTTGGTCATGGATGTCAGGGGTACCTAACTTGCCTTGGTTTTCACCCACCTGTGCCAGGGACCCCTGTTCTATCCCACATGGTATGCAGAGTGAAAGGTCCCTTGTAAGTAGCGGCAGTGACCACTACCCCAAAGGTACCCTACACTCTCTCTACGGGAGAGGACAGGTTTCCAAGAGATATGTGTCAGGGGTACTTAACTTGCCACATAACCCTGTTCTATCCTGCATAGTATGGAGAGTGAAGGGCCCCTTGTAAGTAGCGGCAGTGACCACTACCCCAAAGGTACCCTACGCTCTCTCCAAGGGAGAGGACAGGTTTCCAAGGGATAAGTGTCAGGGGTACTTAACTTGCCATGGAACCATGTTCTACCCCGCATAGTATGGAGAGTGAAGGGCCTCTTGTAAGTAGCGGCAGTGACCACTACCCCAAAGGTACCCTATGCTCTCTCCACAGGAGAGGACATGTTTCCAAGGGATAAGTGTCAGGGGTACTTAACTTGCCACGGACCCCTGTTCTATCCCACATAGTATGGAGAGTGAAGGTCACCTTGTAAGTAGCGGCAGTGACCACTACCCCAAAGGTACCCTACACTCTCTCCATGGGAGAGGACAGGTTTCCAAGGGATAAGTGTCAGGGGTACTTAACTTGCCACGGACCCCTGTTCTATACCGCATAGTATGGAGAGTGAAGGGCCCCTTGTAAGTAGCGGCAGTGACCACTACCCCAAAGGTACCCTACGCTCTCTCCATGGGAGAGGACAGGTGTCCAAGGGATTTGTGTATGATATTAAACCTTATGCATACCACATGTTTATGGATGAACATTAGCATTATTTATTAAGCAGCAATACAAATACATTTTCAAAGGCATTGGTCAGAGAAAAGCCAAAAAACTCTTCCTCATCAGTGTCACTTTCAAACAGTTCAACAAGTTGTGCATACTCCAGTTCATGTGCCGTTTGAAATGAACAAGTTATTCCACACTTTTTAAAGGATTTGATGATCAGTTCTTTAGGTATTTTATATCATGCATTTTTAACCCACTGGACAACAAGGCTGTAGCTAGGGCGCCTCAAAGCACCCCCTTGAGTTAGCTGATTTTGCCCAGATAACATTCACTCGTTCCAGGATTTTTTTACATGGGTTTTAAAAGGTTTGTTCATGGAGACATCTAATGGTTGCAGCCAGCAGGAATCACAGCTTGCCTTGTATTATTTCTTCGTAGCTTTTCCTTTACAGTTTTGCTCAGATGACTGCAGAATTGGTCCCAAACAAGCAATACATGTGATTTGGAACAGTTTTGTGGTCTTTTCAGCCAAACCTCGTCCAGCCAAACATGCATAAGAGTCTCGTTCATCCACCCTTTGGAGTAAACTTTTACCAGGACACTGATTGTAAAGTCCTCCTTTGGCATGGTTTTTCTTTTAAAAATATCCATTGGCATAAGCTTTGTCCCATCTGCCATGCTTGACAAGACAACGGTAAAGTGTTGCTTTTCATGGCCAGTTGTTTTGACATTAATTGTATGGTTTCCAGAAAAATCAACTGTGGTATTACCCGGCATATCAAAAAACATTGGCATTTCATCCATATTGCCTATGGACGACAGTTCAAAACATACACCTTTTAAGCTCACAACGTATAAAATTATGGAAGTTATGCACTTTATCCTTCAAAACCTTTGGGCTATGTGTGTTCTCTGGTGCAAGATCAGTTTGTATCTGTTAATAAACCTTCTACACCACCCAGCAGAGGCATGGAAAACAGGGAGGTTGGCACCATATTTACCAGTGTCTTTAGAAAGTCTTAAAGCTTTGGTTCATATAGTCAAACGTGTCACAACAAGGCCCCTGGAGCGCAAGTCCCATACCCATTTAGTCTGGTGTAGCGCTGGGCCCGTTTTGTTTTCGGCATTTTCCGGAGAATTTCTTTTTTCTTTCTCCATTCTCTCAAAACTTTTTCGGAAATGGAAAATACTCTCTCTGCACTGCGGTTTCCATGCTTCTCTGCATACACTGCAACGTGAAGTTTGATGCCGGCCTCATAACTCTTTCTCTTTGTGGTCATAGCTGAATGGTGAGAGAGGTAAATTCAAACTGCGTAGCATGCTAGAGCGTGTGCATCATGTGGGGGGAGGATGCAACCGAAATCGATTAACCAAGCGTGTGCTGGTCAAAAATTATTCCGCTATATCCGCCTGGGCCAGGCAAAAAAAAAAAGGCGTCTTATCGGCGGGGATATATGGTATATTAAAAATAAAAAGCACATGATTTTCTTTGTGAGGAAGAATGGAATAAAAAATATGCATAACGTGCTTCGGGTTTTTGCAATGTAGGCCTAAAGTGGTGTCGGATTAGCTCACATGAAAAATTAGTTATCTTATGATGTGTTATGAGCTAAATTAGAAATTCGATTAGAGTGGAGCACTATTTATCGCTTTCGCTCATGTGTTAACTGCACTAAAAATAAGCACGCGTTCGGTAATGCGCGTATTACAAGTAAAAAATGTTCATTCGGAGCTAACTCGACTCGTGCAAAAAGCCGAAGTTAGAATATTGTGACTGCGTTATTCCCCCATAGACTTCAATACAGCACGAAAAGTGGAAAGAAAAACCTAACACCCTACTCGCGCCCAAACCAGATCGCATTTTCTCAAGTGCGCTAACCCGACATGGAAATATGAATATTTCACATTCCAATGCTCTTCAAATACTGTAGAAGAACATGTTCTATATATTCATAATATATATATATATATATATATATATATATATATATATATATATATATATTATGCTCTTATGTTGTTTGTGTGCCATCGATATTTTAATATATTTTTCAATAAAAACGTTTTTATTAGAATCTCCAGGATCTCTGTTTTTCTCATTTTGCTGTTCTAGCCAGTCTTCCTGGATTTTTTTCGCTGTGGGGAGGTGTGTGCAGTATCCCTTCAGCCATTGGTGGAGTACGTGACTGGATTCATGCAGCCGTGCTGCTTTGGGTGAATGACGGAACCAAGCAGCCAATAGGAGTCAGCGCATGCCGAGAGGCGGGCAGAAGCAACGCTGAGGATTTCAAACTTACCCACAAGGACGCCAAGCGAGCAGAACCGGTGGACAGACGAGCACTTGGAGAAGGTAAAAGATTACCCGTGCATCGCAGAGCCTTTCAAGTTCCGGTCATAAGGTAGCTTGTTTGGGCAGCAGTGGGGACATTTGAACTATGATCTGAGATTTTGGCCATATACCTGTGTTCGTTAAGTCACGCCCTACATCTAGCAGACAAGCACTTGTTGGACTTTGACAATTTAGCTAAGTACTGTCGGGATATTAGTAGTTACTAACTACACATTGCAAAACGTAACTGAGTTTCTCCTTTGTATGTGTTTGTTATATATATTAGAAGCCTGCACTTGCTAGATTGCACATCTTGCGAAAAGCAAACTAACATTAATGTGGTAACCTTTTTGGGACAATCTCCCCTTCCTCAGACTAACCAATCACTGTGTACAATATAGATAACAAAATGTATACAGTGTACACAGTGGTTACCATGGTGACAGTTTGGGCACGCTTTACACGATTGGATGGGCTTTTTGGGTTTAAATGTTTGTTTGCAAAATGACTGTATGCATCTGATAGGAACTATATCTCCATCATCAATCCACAACCATCTTTTAGCTAAATCATTCTTTGGCACTATAGTGGTGATCCCTGTTTTTTTTATTAACTCAGGAACATCTTTTTGCTCCTGCTTTATCCCCAAGGAATTTGATTGCACCTTATGGGAGTAGGCTACATTTAGCTCTCATGAGTATCCTCATGTTTGAGACCATTGGTGCTTTGAACAATCTTATTCAGTAGAATACCTTAGACATCGGCAGCATCTTGACACGTGGATGAAAAGTGCAATGACCAGCTTCAGTCAGAAAACAGGTTACAGAGGTAGACTGGGGAGATGCGTTGCATTAGTGAAGGGAGCTATATAGCCTCTTGTAAAGGTATAAAGGTGTTTCCTTTGTTATTCACCAGATTCTCATGTGAAGGAGATAGACTGGAAACAGTAGACTGGGACAAGTTGAGGTCTGTAGCCATATAAGCAATCATGAACAAGACATCAGTACAAGAGGAATACACAGGAGAGTATTCTGATTTCAGGCCAAAGGCAGGAACCAGAAAAACATTCTGCAGCTAGGTCTTGAGATACAAGGAGGATCTAGCGGAATACTCAAAACACGTACCAAAGATCAGCAGCCAGGAAGTTAGGAATAAGTGGCACAACAAGCGGTCAGGTATGAAGCAAATTCCAGGGAACAAGTCACGGTCACACTAGAAAAGAGAGGTCAGAGGAAAAAATGCCAGAAACATCGTCAAAGAATAACCAACAGCCAAAAGGCATTCTTAGGTGCATTTGATAACTTTCTGCACCTCTATTGGTGCTCTTTCAGCCCCAAAATAATTTCTAATTTTCAGGTCACAAATAGCTTAATCTTCTATATATCTTTCACTGCCTGCACTATGTTTAGCACTGCTGAGGCTGAGCCACGCACCACCTTTAGCAAACCATGACCCATGAACAGTTACACTCTACAAAATGTCTGACAACTCCTCTTGACATAGCACTGTCCCTAGAGCAACTCAGGGTTCCAGTATTGCTATCGCCCATACCCTTGTTATCATGGACTAAGGCATGGAAGAACAACCTCTCTGGACCTGATAACTTCAAAAGCTAGGTTGTAGGTTTGTCCTGTAATAAACCTGCTGTCTCAGTATTTTTTTTTTTTAAATTCTTTATTTGTTCAGCGAAGAGACATAACATGGATCAAAACAGAAGAAAAGAAAACATTTCCCCATTCCTGGGAAGATTGTTACAGAGTATCAAACTAGCATTGATTCATCAATTGGTTTTACATCAACATGACATATCTCTCACAGTTTTTCTTTTTTAAGTTTCCCCCCCCCTCCCTTTCTCCCCCTCCTCCCTTATGCGCCTATTACTCAGCCAGCCGGCTCCTCTTCCCTCCCCCAGGGTGTCAGTCCTCCCCGTCCACCTCCCGTCCCACCTTCCACTAAAGAAGCGATACCTCTCTATTTACTATTCTGCAAGATCTACCTTCCATTCTCCTCGTAACTGAGCTTCCAACAGATATTCGGAATTGCGTATGGGGTATAAGATTCTCGCCAATTGTGGAGCATGTAGTGAGTGTAAGTAAGTGTCCCATTTCTTCATGAAACGTGCCGTGCGGTTTGCTATATCTCCCAAAGTGTCTGCCTGTTCGTGTATCAGCTGTGCATGTATCTCATTTTTTAACTGCAATAGGGTTGGTGCACGTCTATCTATCCAGTACTTCAGAATCATTTTCCTCGCTTGGAGAATGACATTGTGTAGAAAAGCTGTCCTATTTCTGGGCAGCCCAGGCGTATCTAGGAATAATACCATTTGTGGTGTAAGCGTTGCCACTTGTATGTTCAGGGAACGTAGCCAATGACAAATCATTCCCCAAAACTTCTTCAGCCTAGGGCACTCCCATAGCATATGCAACAAGGATGCCTGTGCCTTAGAGCACTTCGGACAATTCCCCGTGTGATCCCTTTCCCATTTTCTGTATTGGTGAGGAGTCACATAGGCGCCCTGCAATATTTTTGTGTGAGATTCTCTAATGTTCATCGCCAAGGTGGCTCTCCGGACATTTTCGATACTATTTTGGATCTGTGCTTTGGCTATAGGCACATTCAGAATTCCGGTCCATTTTTCCCCTAGGTATTCCAGGGTATGTCCGTTAGTGGGGGCCAACAATGTCTGGTATATTGGGGAGATGGAAGTGCAACCCTGGGAGTAAAGACTGCAGAGTTGATGGACACCACTGTTAGGTTCAGGGAAATCTTCTGAGTTAACCAACTCCAAGACGTAATGCCTAGCCTGGAGGTAGGCGAAGTGGTGCGTACGTGGCAGATTGTAAGTCGTTTGGAGTTGTGAGAAAGTACATGTAGTTTTCCCAGTGCCCTCCAGCATCTTGGACACCCTGTCTAGTCCCAAAGACTTCCAGGTCTTGAATGTCTGCGTGGTCATGCCTGGCACGAAGTGTGGATTCCCCTGCAGGGGTAAATACTTCGATATTTCATGACTACATTTCAATTTGCTGCATATTTTTCTCCATGCCTGTAAAGGCTGTGACATGAGGGGATAATGTATCAGAGACTTGTCTAGCTTATCAGCCTTAAGATGTGGAAGAACAGAGAGCGACCAAGGCTGAACCACCTGCCGCTCTAGTTCTGGGATTGTGAAATGACTATTTCCCGTTAGCCAGTCTAGGACGTATTTCGCCTGTGCCGCCCAGCAATAGAGCTCAACATTGGGGACCGCCATACCCCCCGAGGAAACTGCGCTCATCATTCTACTGGAGTGAATTCTGTGTTTTTTCCTAGCCCAGGTAAAAGACAGAAAGAGTGACTTCCAATAGAGCAAGTCCTTCTTGTGTATAAGTAATGGCAACATCTGCATTATGTAGAGCAGCTTGGGAAATAGGACCATTTTGATGAGAGCTATCCTACCTGAAACAGTCAATGGTAGCCCCATCCAGTGTTTGATCAGATCCGAGGCACCTTTTTTCAGGGGCGCGTAATTTATTTCGTACCAGTTCGCCGGATCTCGCGAGAGTTTGACTCCTAGATATTTAAAGGTAGTCCCCGCTACTCGAAAGTCGTATTGGAGGTCAGGTATATCGTTGGCATAAGATAACCATATTAGCTCCGTTTTATCAGTGTTGACTTTGTAGCCAGAGATAAGGCCAAAGTCTTTAATGATATCCATTAGTATTGGGGTGTTAAGTCTGGGGTCTTGGATATACAACACCATGTCATCCGCAAAAAGTGACAAATGTAATGTCTTGTCACCTAACTTGAGGCCTCGTGTAGTATGTCTGATTTTCACTGCGAGAGGCTCTAACGCCAGGTCAAACAAAAGAGGCGAGAGCGGGCAGCCCTGCCTCGTACCTCTACTTAAGGCAAATGGTTGGGATGGTACTCCGTTCACCACTATCGCAGCCTGGGGGCTAGCATACATTGCTTTTAAGGCTCTCACAAAGTTCCCATTTATCCCAAAACGTTCCAGAGTATAGAACAAGTGACTCCATAGGACCTTGTCGAAGGCCTTTTCCGCGTCTACTAGTAGTGCACATGCTTCATCTTGTTGCGGTACCCGATTTTTACTTGCTCTATCCCGATAATGGGTGAGCAGGAACTGTAAGGTGCGCACATTGATTACCGAAGATCTGCCTTTCACAAATCCCGTCTGGTTTTCATGAATGAGGTTAGGTAGCACTATTGCTAGCCTGTCTGCTAGAATTTTCGTGAACAATTTATAATCCGAATTCATTAATGAAATCGGACGATAGGATTCCGGGGCCAAGCAGTCTCTATCCGGTTTGAGAATCAAACTGATATTTGCTTCTGTGAATCTCTGTGACAAGCAGGCTTCTCCTTGTAGAATACCATTAAACAACTTAGTCAGTGGACCAGCTATTTCTTGCCCAAGTATCTTATAAAACTCCCCGGGTAGGCCATCAGGACCCGGGGCTTTGTCCAGAGGAAGTTTCCCTATAAAGGTAAGTACTTCACTTGGGGCTATGTTTGCGCTTAGCGCTTGTCGCTGTGGCTCCGTTAAAGTGGCTAGAGGAATGTCTCTCCAAAAATTTTCCCGAATGGTTGTGTCTACCTCATGTGCGGTGTACAATTTTGAATAGAATTGCGTAAATGCCCTCTGTATTCCTGTTGTGTCGGTATAAACCATGTCGTTGTGTTTAATAGCCGGTATTATGTTACTACCTCTATTTAGTTTGGTCAGTCTGGCCAGCATCTTTCCTGTCTTATTGCCATAACGGTAGTACCTGGCCTGTAATCTTGTGGCATCCCATGCCACGGTTTGCGTTAAGTATGTATCCCTGTGCGCTTTGGTGTCATGATATTTGAGTCTGTTCTCTGTCGTAGGGTTACGTAAGTATCTATTTCTGGCATTCAAAAGTTGCTTGAGTAACAACTCTTCCCTGACCTGCTTTTTCTTTTTGAAATTTATGACATAAGTCGTCGTAGAGCCTCTCAGCACTGCCTTGGCTGCCTCCCAGAACAATACTGGATTGTTCCTATGTCCCTGATTCGTTTCAGCGTACGCTAACCACTCCCCTATAAGGTGTTTCCTGAAGTTGTCATCATGTATTAGATACTTGGGGAATAACCATCTGGTACTGAAAGGTCTGGCTGCTCCTAGCTGTAGCTTTAATGTAATTGGGGCATGGTCTGAGAGAACTGGATTATCTATTCCCGTGTCCCTGACCCTGGAGTTCATGGACCCAGAAATCAGAAAATAATCTATGCGTGATAGAGTGTCTTTTGCCGGAGTGGCACATGTAAAGCTCTTAACCTCCGGGTTTCTATCCCTCCAGATGTCAGTGAGGAGAAGTGCATTTCGGAACCTACGAAGTAGATTTGTGTCCCTCCTAGCATTGAGTTTGGTGTTACGAGCTAACTGTGGGTGTAGTGGATTATGGAATCTGTCAGCAGGGGTCTGTGGCGCAATATTATAATCCCCACCTAGGACTATTGGGACATCTGCAACTTTCAGTAATTGTACTCTAAGTTCACTCCAGAAGGCTTGTTTATGTGTGTGGGGACCATAGACCCCACCTAAGAGCATTGGAGTTCCGTCAACTGTGAGCTTGAGTAAAATGTATCGTCCCTGGGGATCTAACACGGTGTGGGTTATGTTGTATTCTAGATTCTTGCGGAAGAGGATTGCTACCCCCCTAGCTCTGCTGCTCTCATATTTAGTGTAGATGACCTCACCTACCCATCCCTGTTTCAACTTTTGGTGCTCTATGGGTTTCAGATGGGTTTCCTGGAGGATCGCTATGTCTGCCTTTCTAGATTTCAGATATTTCAAAATAGCCTTTCTTTTCAATGGGGATGTGATTCCTCCCACGTTCCATGAGATAATGTGTAGTCCCATCTTCAAGGCTAGTGCAAGGAGGGGGCCCTTATGGGATGACCCTTATATTAGATACTACTACAATATACTGTCCCCAGGCCACCTGTGAACCTGCTGTCTCAGTATTTAGAAGATCTACCTGTCATAGCATTAAGGAACACTAGAGGGCAACAAAGCGTTACTAATCAATATGTAACCTAACGCTTCGTTTTTAAGGGCTTTTAATTTTGAAACATCAACAAGAGGCATTTGTTTTCACTTGCCCCATTTTTTGTAATAATAACAGTAATGGATTTGTTGCAACAACTTATGGATAATTCCATCCCTAATATAAGTGTGTGTGGATACTAAATTTACATCCTTTCAAGCATTCAGACTTAAAGGGACATGAAACTGAACATTTTTCTTTCATGGTTCAGATAGAGCATACAATTTTTAACAATTGTCCAATTACTTCTAATATCAATTTTGCTTCATTCTCTTGGTATCTTTTATTGAAGGAGCAGCAATGCACTACTGGCTGCTAGCTGAACACATTGGTAAGCCAATGACAAGAGACATAAATATGCAGTCACCAATCAGCCGCTAGTAACCAGCTCCTGAGTCCAACAAGGTATCCTTTTCAGCAAAGGATAACAAGAAAACTAAGCAACTTAGATAATCAAAGTAATTTTGTTTAAGTTGTTAAAAAATTGTATGCTTCATCTGAATCACAAAAGAAAAATGTGGGGTTTTATGTCCCTTTAAACTGCAATAGTGGAATGGCTTTTCAGCCATGGAGCAAATTAACTCTTACTAAACAAGACTTGTTTACATCTCCCTGAAGACTAAAGGACACATTCTTTAAGAGGTCACTCATTTCTTCTGAAATTATTATTTTAAACTTTATAATAGGACTAAATAACTGTAACTAACAAATTTTCGTCTTACAGATAGTAATCTTAAAGATTTAATTATTCCCACTTTGCATAATCAAGATATCATGATTATCCATAACATCCATATAATAGAAAGATATTAAAGGCAGAACCAAATTTCATATCTAATTGGCCAAAATTTCTAATTAAAATTTAGCCTAATGCATATTGTAGGCATGTTATATTGTGATGCTGCCTGTGTCTGTAAAAGAAGTGCTGACTACTAAAGTATTCCTGCTCCCGATAGCCCCTGCTTTGAAATCATACAGCTAGATTACGAGTTTTGCGGTAAGAGGGGTGCGGTGCTAACTTGCACGTTATTCTAACCGCTAACTTACCTACAGCGCTGGTATAACAGGTTTTTTCAAACCCGGCGTTAAAATGCAAGAAGTGAGCGTAGAGCAAAATTGTACTCCATACCACACTCCAATACCAGCGCTGCTTAAGTCAGAGGTAAGCTGGTTGTACGTGCTTGTGCACGATTTCCCCATAGACATCAGTGGGGAGAGCCGGCTGAGAAAAAGTCTAACACCTGCCAAAAAGCAGCGTAAAGCTCATTAACGCAGCCCCATTGATTCCTATGGGGAAACACATTTTATGTTTACACCTAGCACCCTAACATGAACACCGAGTCTAAACACCCCTAACCTTACACTTATTAACCCCTAATCTGCTGCCCCCGACATCGCCGACACCTGCATTATACTTATTAACCCCTAATCTGCCGCTCCGGACATCGCCGCCACTATAATAAACATATTAACCCCTAAACCGCCGCACTCCCGCCTCGCAAACACTAGTTAAATATTATTAACCCCTAATCTGCCTTCCCTAACATCGCCGACACCTACCTACATTTATTAACCCCTAATCTGCCGCCCTCAACGTCTCCGCCACTATACTAAATTTATTAACCCCTAAATCTAAGTCTAACCCTAACACCCTATAACTTAAATATAATTAAAATAAATCTAAAGGGGAAAATAATGTTAAAACTAAATAGAAATATTAGAGATGATTAACCTGGCCTCCTGGAATGTAGGGGGTATTACCTCCCCTCAGAAAAGAAAAAAAAATAATTGTACAACTACAAAAACATAAAATTGATATTGCTTGTTTACAGGAGACACATTTGAATGCGGTAGAACTGTCTAAGCCTGGGTTGGCGAAGTGATTGGTACCCCCTGTACAGACAGGAAAAAGGGAGTGGCCGTACTATTGAGTAAAAATCTCCCATATGTAATTAAGGATGTTGAATTTGATAAGGAAGCACGGTATTTAATTATACAATTAACATTAGCAGGTACTCCGCTAATATTATGCACCCTATATGGCCCTAATAAAAAAGATAAGAAGTTCTGAGAAACCTTACAAACTAAATTGCTTCCTTTCCTTAACTGCAATTTAATTGTCACAGGTGATTTTAATCTTACAGACTTCCCCGCCCTTGATAGACTTAAACCATCTTTAAATAAAGATAATAAGTTACAGACTAAACTCCTTAAGAATTTAAAAATTTTATTACATTTAAAAGATATTTGGCGGATACAAAATCCCGATTTAATTAAATTTTCATGTGTATCTCACACACATCAAACTATGTCACGTATTGATTTCTTTTTAATAGATGAAAAATTAATGACTTATGATATGCAGGCTGATATTCAAGAGATTATTATTTCAGACCATGCTATTATTACTTTAAACATACAATTAAAACCGCCACAAGAAAGGAATTTCAATAGATTCTTCTTTCCAAGATATTTGGTGGATAATGTACAATTTAAGTCCTGGCTCAAAAGAAAATGGTCAGAATTCCTGTGTACTAATCTGACACCTGGGATTAGTACAGAAATATTATGGGAAAGTTTTAAAGCAGTTATAAGGGGGGAAATTAAATCCTATCTAGTATGGCAAAAACGTAAATATATTAATAGAGATACTCAAGTAGCCAATCATCTCAGTAATGCGTATAACTCCTACATAAGTGACCCTTCAAAAAGACTTTGGGAAGCATACCAGGAAGCTAAAAAATCAAGAGAAATTTTCTTGAGCCAAAAATTGGCATTAGATGACCTTAAATCCAGATCTTTTTTCTTTCGCCATAGTGGCAAGGCTGGAAAACATTTAGCCAACCTGACAAAATCTAAAAATAAAAAAAAAAATATGATTGGAGCACTAAGAACACCGTCAGGCAGGCTTTCTAATAATAAAGATATAACCAATTTTATTTCTAAATATTTCAAAGAATTATATTCAGAAACAGAAATAAACCTGGAAACTAAAAAAAAATTCTGGGAAAGGATACGGGTGCCTACATTAGATAAAGATAAACTTGATGATTTAAACCTGCCAATATCTAAAACTGAGGTGGAAAGCGCCATTAGAAAAGCTTCTCTGAACAAAGCAGCCGGACCTGACCAGATCCCTATTGAACTTTATAAAATTTTATCAGATAATATTTCTGATACTTTAGCAGATTTGTTTAATCAATATTTCCTAAATAAGGTACCAGGCTCTCGTTATTTCTCAGCATCATCAATAATTTTAATCTTAAAAAAAATAAAAATCCAGAAGATATCTCTTCATACAGGCCAATCTCACTATTAAATAGTGATTATAAACTATTAATGCATATTCTGGCTACAAGGCTAAAAACACTTATGAATCCACTTATACATAAAGATCAAGTAGGATTCATGCCCGATAGAAACCCCACCTCTAATCTACGTAGATTACAATTAATTCTTAATCATACTTATAGTCAACACTGCAATAGACAATTTAAAAATAGAAATTACGCTGATTCAGCTATTATTTCTATAGATGCACAGAAGGTCTTCGATTTCATAACTTGGGATCATCTGTTTACGACGTTAGGCAAGTTTGGAATCGAAGGACCTTTTTTACAGTTAATTCGCCAAATATACAGGAACTCTAGTGCCTCTGTCATTATAAATGATATCCCCTCAGATTATTTCCCCCTGCAAAGGGGCTCTAGACAAGGGTGCCCACTGTCCCCTTACCTTTTTAATCTATCACTTGAACCCCTAGCAATTCTGCTTAGAAAAGAACTAGACGGGATCAAATTAAGTTAAGAAAAATATAATTACATTTCTCTATGCAGATGACTTGCTAGTTTTACTTTCGGATACTAAGAGAAACATACCGATATTATCACAGATCCTACAGGACTTTGGCAGCTTTTCGGGATATAAGACAAATACCCAGAAAACCAAAATCTTTTGGCTAAATAAAAATAAAGATTATTTAAAGTCCATACCATTTAAGGAAGCTAAAGACTCATTTATCTATCTAGGAATTAAATTTTCTTTAAATTGGGAAGAGTGGTATGAGCTGAATTATCCCCCCGTTTTTTTAAAAATAAAGCATGACCTAGAAAAATGGGCAAAATTTAAACTATCCATTACGGGTAAAATTAATCTAATAAAAATGTTATTATTTCCAAAACTTCTATACCTCATGCAAAACCTACCTATCTTTGTCAAGAGAAAAGATTTAAAGGCATATAACCAAATGGTGACTATATTTTTGTGGGGAAGCAAAAAAAGAGCTATCTCATTTAAAAAATTATGCTTGGACAGAATCAATGGAGGTCTTGCAATGCCCGATATTGAGATATATAAGTTAATTTGCATAGGATAAATAGCAAGAGATTGGATAACAAAAGCAAATTACTATTCCTCATTAGAACTAGAGGAAACATTATGCTTCCCTTACTCTCCCATAGCTTTATTGCATTGTCATCCTGATAAATCACCGCCAAAAATAAAGCAATTAAAAATATTACATAATGTAATAGTAGCCTGGAATAAATTAATTAAACTCTTGGATATTGATTTTTCATATTCAATCTATTTACCCTTGGTTGGTAATCCTTTTTTTACACCAGCATTAAATTCTAGAATTTTTAGGGAGTGGTCATTGAAAGGGCTGAAATATGTACACCAGCTATTGGATCAAACGACAAGAAACTGTAAAAGTTTTCAAACATTAAAATTGGAATTTGGACTAATAAACAATGAATTCTACGCTTTTTTGCAAGCGCGTCATTACTTGCAACAATTAAGATCTAATAATCTGAGAGAAGAAACATTAGATATACTAAAGCCAATCCTAAAATTATTTAATTCTGGGAAATATGCAATTTCGTTATTTTACAAATCAGTTATGTCCTCATTGGGTACAAGAAATTCATACTTCTTAGCAAATAGTTGGCAAATTTGCTCGGAAAGAATTAAGGAGAGCTTTAAGGCACTAGATCTAGCTACAATATCCACTTCCTGGAGAGAAACTCATACAAAACTGATTAATAAAGCATATATTACCCCTGATGTAAAGGCCAGATGGTCAGCAATAGGAATATCTTGCCCTAAATGTAAGAGGTTAAGAGTAAATATACAACATTATTTTTGGGACTGTATCAAGATCAAAAGATTCTGGCTTAAGGTCAACGCCTGGTTCAATAGAATTAATTTGACTAATATACAGATATCAGAAGAAATTATTTTCTTTTTTGCTAAGGAAGGATATCATTTTGAAAATGTACGTCAGCTAAATAGTATAATTATAACTAGTAGATTACTGATATTAAAATACTGGAAGTCTAAGAAAGCTCATAGTCTAACAGAGCTTAAGCGAAAACTACATAATCAAATTACTCTGGAACAGTTGGATAGCACAGTTAGCTCGGAAGCTCTTATAAATAGGTTCTTTAAAAAATGGAAAAATATAATTCTAGAGCTCCCAGTAGATTGTCAGAGACAGCTGAATGCACCATTCAGGGGAACAACGGCTCTTGAAACAGCAATTTTAAATAATGAATTTTCCAGATAAAGAGGTATAGGTTAGAGATTGAGAAGGGGTGACGCATTACATAATTTATTATTTTTTTTTTTTATTTTTTTTTAATTATTTTTTTTTGTTCTGGTATGTGTTTTTGTTTTGTGTAAAAATAAATAAAAAAAATAACAGTGAACGGTATAAGAAGACAACAAGAAATACCTGTTCGGCCATAGATTTGTGTTTGAAATATTCCTGAGAGAATGAATCAATGTTTTATTTCTATGTGCAATTCAATGTCGCTAATGTAGCAGAAAAATGTGAATTTATTATACTTTATTTTATACAATGCTACTATCTATTGCAACTGTCTTGTTAATATTGTTATATTGTTGAAATTTAAATAAATGATTTAAAAAAAAAAATCTAAAGAAAACCTATTATTAATAACTAAATTATTCCTATTTAAAACTAAATACTTACCTGTAAAATAAACCCTAACGCCTAGATAAACCCTAACGCCTAGATAAACCCTAACGCCTAGATAAACCCTAACGCCTAGATAAACCCTAACGCCTAGATAAACCCTAACGCCTAGATAAACCCTAACGCCAATCAGCCAATAGGATTGAGCTCACATTCTATTGGCTGTTCCAATCAGCCAGTAGTATGCAAGCTCAATCCTATTGGCTGTTCTAATCAGCCAATAGGATTGAAGTTCAATCCTATTGGCTGATTGGATCAGCCAATAGGATTTTTTCAACCTTAATTCCGATTGGCTGATAGAATTCTATCAGCCAATGGGAATCTAAGGAATGCCATCTTGGATGATGTCACTTAAAGAGATATTCATTCTGGGAGAAGACATCGACTGAAGAGGATGCTCCGCGCTGGATGTCTTGAAGATGGAGCCGTTCCGCGCCGGATGGATGAAGATAGAAGATGCCGTCTGGATGAAGACTTCTGGCCATCTGGAGGACCACTTCTCCCGGCTTGGATGAAGACTTCTCCCGGCTTCGTTGAGGACTTCTCCCGGCTTTGTTGAGGATGGATGTCAGATCTTCAAAACTGTAAGTGGATCTTCAGGGGTTAGTGTTAGGTTTTTTTAAGGGTTTATTGGATGGGTTTTATTTTTAGGTTAGGGCTTTGGACTGCAATAGAGCTAAATGCCCTTTTAAGGGCAATGCCCATCCAAATGCCCTTTTCAGGGCAATGGGGGAGCTTAGGTTTTTTTAGTTAGGGTTTTATTTGGGGGGTTGGTTGTGTGGGTGGTGGGTTTTACTGTTGGGGGGTTGTTTGTATTTTTTTTTCAGGTAAAAGAGCTGATTTCTTTGGGGCAATGCCCCGCAAAAGGCCATTTTAAGGGCTATTGGTAGTTTAGTTTAGGCTAGGGTTTTTTTATTTTATTTTGTGGGGCTTTTTTTTATTTTGATAGGGCTATTAGATTAGGTGTAATTAGTTTAAATATCTTGTAATTTGTTTTTTATTTTCTGTAATTTAGTGTTTTGTTTTTTTGTAATTTTGGTAATTATATTTAATTTATGTAATTGTATTTAATTTAGTGAATTTATTTAATTGTAGTGTAGTGTTAGGTGTTAGTGTAACTTAGGTTAGGTTTTATTTTACAGGTAAATTTGTATTTATTTTAGCTAGGTAGTTAGTAAATAGTTGATAACTATTTATTAACTATTCTACCTAGTTAAAATAAATACAAACTTGCCTGTAAAATAAAAATAAAACCTAAGCTAGATACAATGTAATTAATAGTTATATTGTAGCTAGTTTAGAATTTATTTTACAGGTAAGTATTTAGTTTTAAATAGGAATTATTTAGTTATTAATAGTAGGTTTTCTTTAGATTTATTTTAATTATATTTAAGTTAGGGAGTGTTAGGGTTAGGGTTAGACTTAGATTTAGGGGTTAATAAATTTAGTATAGTTGTGGTGACGTTGGGGGTGGCAGATTAGGGGTTAAAAAATGTAGGTAGGTGGCGGCGATGTTAGGGGCAGCAGATTAGGGGTTAATAATATTTAACTAGTGTTTGTGAGGTGGAAGTGCGGCGGTTTAGGGGTTAATATGTTTATTCTAGTGGCGGCGATGTCCGGAGCGGCAGATTAGGGGTTAATAATTTTATTTTAGTGTTTGCGATGCAGGAGGGCCTTGGTTTAGGGTTTAATAAGTAGTTTATGGGTGTTAGTTTACTTTTTAGCACTTTAGTTATGAGTTTTATGCTACAGCGTTGTAGTGTAAAACTCATAACTACTGACTTTAAAATGCGGTACGAATCTTGACGGGATAGGGTGTACCGCTCACTTTTTGGCCTCCCAGGACAAGCTCGTAATACCGGAGCTATGGAAGTCGCATAGAAAAAGACTATACGCAATTTGCATAAGTTGATTTTTGAGGTAAGTCCAAAAAAGTGTGCAGTGCCCGTAAATCTGCAAGACTCGTAATAGCAGCGGTAGTAAAAAAGCAGCGTTATAAGGCTTAACGCTGCTTTTTTACTCATAACGCAAGACTCGTAATCTAGCCGATAGCATTTTGTTCTGTTTCTACTATTTTTGCAAAATAAATAAATACATAAATAAAAAAACAAATAATTAACCTTTTGTCCTCGGCTTTATTAAATATATTATTATGCTTAAAGATTTATATTACATTATCCCATTTCCTTTAAACTAAATATATAAAAGAAAATTCATGAAAGACATTGCAGAGCTTTTTAATTCTATCTTGGGGTTAATTGTATCTGTGATCAAATCCTTGGACCCCAGTTGCAGATTAGTGATGTCGCGAATAGTTCACCGGCGAATAGTTCCCACCGAACATAGCTTGTTCGCATTTGCCGCGGCGGGCGAACATATGCAATGTTTGATCTGCCCCTATTCGTCATCATTGAGTAAACTTTGACCCTTTATCTCACAGTCTGCAGACATATTTCAGCCAATCAGCAGCAGACACTCCCTCCCAGACCCTCCCAGCTCCTGGACGGCAGCCATTTTAGATTCATTCTGATCCTGCATTCTTAGTGAGAGGAGGGATAGTGTAGCTGCTGATGATTTTATAGGGAAATTGAGAGCTAGGCTAGTGTATTCAGTGTCCACTACAGTCCTGAAGGACTCATCTGATCTCTGCTGTAAGGACAGCACCCCAAAAAGCCCTTTTTAGGGCTAGAACATCAGTTTTTTTTTTTGCCTGTGTAATTTTTTACTGGGAAACATCAGTCTGCTAGTGTAATCTAATTGCAGTTGCCTGCCTACAGTGCCACCACTCATATCTGTAACAGTAGTGTAAATTAAAAAAAAAAAACTTTTTTGACTGTGAAACATCAGTCTGCTAGTGTAATCTAATTGCAGTTGCCTGCCTGCCAGCGTGTGTGCCAGGCCCACTTGGCAACTAGTGCCAACACTCATATCTGTTGTAACAGTAGTGTAAATTTTTTAAAAAAAAAACTTTTTTGACTGTGAAACATCAGTCTGCTAGTGTAATCTAATTGCAGTTGCCTGCCTGCCAGCGTGTGTGCCAGGCCCACTTGCTAAGTGCCACCACTCATATCTGTTGTAACAGTAGTGTAATTTTTTTTTAAAAAAAACTTTTTTGACTGTGAAACATCAGTCTGCTAGTGTACTCTAATTGCAGTTGCCTGCCTGCCTGCCAGCGTGTGTGCCAGGCCCACTTGCCCAGTGCCACAACTCAAATCTGTTGTAACAGTAGTGTAAATTTAAAAAATAAAAACTTTTTTGACTGTGAAACATCAGTCTGCTAGTGTAATCTAAATGCAATTGCCTGCCTGCCAGCGTGTGTGCCAGGCTCACTTGTCAAATAGTGCCACCACTCATATCTGTTGTAACAGTAGTGTACATTTAAAAAAAAAAAAAACTTTTTTGACTGTGAAACATAAGTCTGCTAGTGTAATCTAATAGCAGTTGCCTGCCTGCCAGCGTGTGTGCCAGGCCCACTTGCCAACTAGTGCCACCACTCATATCTGTTGTAACAGTAGTGTAATTTAAAAAAAAACAACTTTTTTGACTGTGAAACATCAGTCTGCTAGTGTAATCTAATAGCAGTTGCTTGCCTGCCAGCAAGTGTGCCAGGCCCACTTGCCAACTAGTGCCACCACTCATATCTGTTGTAACAGTAGTGTACATTTAAAAAAAAAAAACTTTTTTGACTGTGAAACATCAGTCTGCTAGTGTAATCTAATTGCAGTTGCCTGCCTGCCAGCGTGTGTGCCAGGCCCACTTGCCAACTAGTGCCACCACTCATATCTGTTGTAACAGTAGTGTAAATTTTGTAAATAAAAACTTTTTTGACTGTGAAACAACAGTCTGCTAGTGTAATCTAACTGCAGTTGCCTGCCTGCCAACGTGTGTGCTCGGCCCACTTGCCCAGTGCCACCACTCATATCTGGTGAAACAGTAGTGTAAATAATTTAAAAAAAAACTTTTTTGACTGTGAAACATTAGTCTGCTAGTGTAATTCTAATTGCATTTGCCTGCCAACATGTGTGCCTGGCCCACTTGCCCAGTGCCACCACTCATATCTGGTGTAACAGTAGTGTAAATAATTAAAAAAAAAAAAAACTTTTTTGACTGTGAAACATCAGTCTGCTAGTGTAATCTAATTGCAGTTGCCTGCCTGCTAGCCTGTGTGCCAGGCCCACTTGCCCAGTGCCACCATTCATATCTGGTGTAACAGTAGTGTAACTAATTAAAAAAAAAAAAAACTTTTTTGACTGTGAAACATCAGTCTGCTAGTGTAATTCTAATTGCATTTGCCTGCCTGCCAACGTGTGTGCCTGGCCCACTTGCCCAGTGCCACCACTCATATCTGGTGTAACAGTAGTGTAAATAATTAAAAAAAACAAACTTTTTTGACTGTGAAACATCAGTCTGTTAGTGTAATCTAATTGCAGTTGCCTGCGTGCTAGCGTGTGTGCCAGGCCCACTTGCCCAGTGACACCACTCATATCTGGTGTAACAGTAGTGTAAATAATTTAAAACAAACTTTTTTGACTGTGAAACATCAGTCTGCTTGTGTAATCTAATTGCAGTTGCCTGCCTGCCAGTGTGTGTGCCAGGCTCACAGCGTATACTGTGCCCACTTGCCCAGTGGCACCACTCATATCTTGTTTAATAGTAGTGTAAGTGTACATTTAAAAAAATAAAAACTTTTTGGACTGTCAAACATCAGTCTGCTTTTTTGTGTCAGGCTCACAGTGTATACTGTGCCCACTTGCCCAGTGCCACCACTCATATCTTGTTTAATAGTAGTGTAAGTGTACATTTAAAAAAAAATGACAGGCAGAGGCAGGCCACCCCGCAGGTGCCGTCATGGTCATGGTGCTGTGATTCCCTTTGGCCATAGAATAATGCCCAGTGTTCAGAGGCCACGTCCCATGAACTCAAAAAGTTCTGAGGAGGACATAGTTGACTTTTTAACACAGGACACCCAATCTTCTATAGCTTCCGCTCTGAACCTTGACGCACCATCCTCCTCCAGCTTATCTTCAGGCACCTCTCAAGTTACCACCACTCGCCCGCCTGCTGCCACCACCAACACTAGCACCACAGCCGCTTCACTTGATGTGTCAGAGGAGTTTTTTACACATCAGTTGGAAGAAATGAGTGATGCGCAACCATCATTGACAGAGGATTTAGATAACAGTGATATGTCTCAGTCAGGCAGCATTACAGACATGGACGTACGATGTGATGATGATGATGTTGTACCCACTGCTGCTTCCTCTGTTGATTTGTCAGATACAAGTGAAGCGGTTGATGATGACGATGCGTCCGTGGATTTCACGTGGGTGCCCGCTAGAAGAGAAGAAGAACAGGGGGAAAGTTCAGATGGGGAGACAGAGAGGAGGAGGAGGAGACGAGTTGGAAGCAGGGGGAGGTGGTCGCAAGGAGCTAGTGGCACAGTCAGACAGCATGCATCGGCACCCGGGGTCAGCCAGACAGCACGCCAATCAACGCATGCTGTTGCCACCACCAGAATGCCGTCATCACAGAGCTCAGCAGTGTGGCATTTTTTTGTGTGTCTGCCTCTGACAACAGCGATGCCATTTGCAACCTGTGCCAAAAGAAACTGAGTCGTGGGAAGTGCAAGACCCACCTAGGTACAACTGCTTTGCGAAGGCACATGATCGCACATCACAAAAGCCTATGGGATCAACACATGAGTAGAAGCAGCACACAAACTCAAACCCGCCATCCTCCTCCTGGTCCAGCATCTTCAGCTACATCAACCACTGCTGTCCTCCTTGCCCCCTCTCAACCATCCGCCACTCCATCTCTCTTCCGGAGCAGTTCCTGCTCATCTGCCCACAGTCAGGTGTCTGTTAAGGAAATGTTTGAGCGTAAGAAGCCAATGTCACAAAGTCACCCCCTTGCCCGGCATCTGACAGCTGGCTTGTCTGAACTCTTAGCCTGCCAGCTTTTACCATACAAGCTGGTGGAGTCTGAGGCATTCAAAAAATTTGTAGCTATTGGGACATCGCAGTGGAAGGTACCCGGCAGAAATTTCTTTTCACAAAAGGCAATCCCCAACCTGAACTCGATTGTGCGAAAGGAAGTAATGGCATGTCTGGCACACAGTATTGGGGCAAGGGTCCATATGACCACTGATAGCTGGTCTGCAAAGCATGGTCAGGGCAGGTATATCACCTACACTGCACATTGGGTAAACCTGCTGATGGCTGACTAGCATGGAATGCATGGCTCTGCAGAGGAGGAGTTGGTGACACCGCCACGACTTGCAGGCAGGCCTGCTGCCACCTCCTCTACTCCTCCTACTCCATCCTCTTCCATAACCTCCTCGGCTGAGTCATCTTCTGCTGCTGAGTCTTGCTCCACATCAACAGCTCCCCCCAGCTCCGCAGGTACTATTCCACATCCCGGATACGGCAGTGTCACACCGTCTTGGGGTTGACTTGCCTGAAAGCGGAGAGTCACACCGGACCAGCACTCCTGTCCGTCCTGAACGCACAGGTGGATCAGTGGCTGATTCCGCACCAACTGGAGATCGGCAAAGTGGTTTCTGACAAAGGAAGTAATTTGGTGGCGGCATTGAAATTGAGCAAGTTGACACATGTGCCGTGCATGGCACATGTGTGTAATGTGATCGTACAATGCTTTGTGCATAAGTACCCAGGCTTACAGGACGTCCTGATGCAGGCCAGGAAGGTGTATGGCCATTTGAGGCGTTCCTACACGGCCATGGCGCACTTTTCCGATATCCAGCGGCGAAACAACATGCCAGTGAGACGCTTGATTTGCGACAGCCCGACACGTTGGAATTCAACACTCCTAATGTTCGACCAGCTGCTCTAACAAGAAAAAGCCGTTAACGAGTATTTGTATGACCAGGGTGCTAGGACAGCCTCTGGGGAGCTGGGAATTTTTTTGCCACGTTACTGGGTGCTCATGCGCAATGCCTGTAGGCTCATGCGTCCTTTTGAGGAGGTGACAAACCTAGTCAGTCGCACCAAAGGCACCATCAGCGACATCCTACCATTTGTTTTCTTCCTGGAGTGTGCCATGTGAAGAGTGCTGGATCAAGCCGTAGATGAGCGTGAAGAGGAAGAGTTGTGGTCACCATCACCACCAGAAACAGCCTTATCAGCATCGCTTGCTGGACCTGCGGCAACGCTGAAAGAGGATTGTGAGGAAGAGGAGTCAGAGGAGGAATGTGGCTTTGAGGAGCAGGAGGAAGACCAACCACAACAGGCATCCCAGGGTGCTCGTTGTCACCTATCTGGTACCCGTGGTGTTGTACGTGGCTGGGGGGAAGAAGATACCTTCAGTGGCATCACTGAGGACGAGGAATGGGACATGAGTAGCTCGGCATCCAACCTTGTGCAAATGGAGTGTTTCATGCTGTCGTGCCTGTTGAGGGACCCTCGTATAAAAAAGCTGAAGGTGAACGACCTGTACTGGGTGTCCACGCTACTAGACCCCCGGTATAAGCATAAAGTGCCAGATATGTTACCGAATTACAACAAGTCGGAAAGGATGCAGCATTTCCAAAATAAATTAAAAAGTATGCTTTACACAGCGTATAAGGGTGATGTCACAGCACAACGTGAATCTAACAGGGGAAGAGCTGAAAGTAATCCTCCGACTCCCACGACTACGCCGGCAAGGGCAGGACGCTTTACAGACGTGTTTTTGATGGAGGACATGCGGACCTTTTTAACTCCTATGCATCGCCACAGCCCTTCGGGGTCCACCCTAAGAGAACGACTCGACCGACAGGTAGCAGACTACCTCGCCTTAACTGCAGATCTCGACACTCTGAGGAGCGATGAACCCCTTGATTACTGGGTGTGCAGGCTTGACCTGTGGCCTGAGCTATCTCAAATTGCAATAGAACTTCTGGCCTGCCCCGCTTCAAGTGTCCTGTCAGAAAGGACCTTCAGTGCAGCAGGAGGTATTGTCACTGAGAAGAGAAGTCGCCTAGGTCAAAAAAGTCTAGATTACCTCACCTTTATTAAGATGAATGAGGGATGGATCCCGAAGGGACTGACATTGGGCAATACATTCGAGTAAAAAAGGCCTGATGAGATGAGCTGCCTTGGGCTAAAAATGGTCCACACGCTGCTGTATTTATCTTCAAATGCCGGATGACTTGCGTGACTTAACCGCCACCAACTAGGGTTCAAGCCGCAATGTTTTAGGGCACTTTCTGCCTGGGAAACAAACATCAATTTTTCTGGCCGCTGCTACAGCAGCGGCTGCAACAATGCCTAATTTATCAGGCATGTGTACATGCCAAATTTTTCTGGGCTCTGGTGCTGCACTGTGGCTTCAAAAACAAAAACAAGAAAAGACACTTAACAGGATTAAACTGATAGGAATAGTACTACTTAACACACCACTACTATCTGGTGGCACATTAGATTGCACGCGCAGTGCCCCAAATTTGAAGTAGGAGGACCGACCAAGCATCTTTTTCCAACTCCCGGTTCTAAAATCCATGCCATATACACATCCCCTGATAGGGGACACCGCAGTGCAAGGTACCAGGCCGAAATTTCTTTTCACAAAAGGCAATCCCCAACCTGTACTCGATTGTGCAAAAGGAAGTAACCTTACCATGGGTCAAAGACCGTACGTCTTGTAATTCTCTGTCTGTGAAATTATATATCTATCAAATCTATCTATTTATCTATCAAATCTATCTAACTATCTATCGTATCTATCAAATGTATATTGCATCTATTGATCTATGTAATCTATGTATCTATCTATCAAATCTATCTATCTCGTGGCTGGACTGTTTTGTGACAGCCACTTGTGTTTCGGCCAAATGTCCGTCGGACAAATGTCCGTCGGACAAATGTCCGTCGGCTAAAAGTCCGGCCACGATTGCACGCGCAGTGCCCCAAATGTGAAGTAGGAGGACCGACCAAGCATCTTTTTCCATCTCCCGGTTCCTAAAATCCATGCCATATACACGTCCCCTGGCGCCGCAACTGCCTCTGGGAACCTTACCATGGGTCCCAGACCGCACGTCTTGTAATTCTCTGTCTGGGAAATTATATATCTATCAAATCTATCTATTTATCTATCAAATTTATCTAACTATCTATCGTATCTATCAAATGTATATTGCATCTATTGATCTATCTAATCTATGTATCTATCTATCAAATCTATCTATCTCGTGGCCGGACTGTTTTGTGACAGCCACTTGTGTTTCGGCCAAATGTCCGTCGGACAAATGTCCATCGGACAAATGTCCGTCGGCTAAAGTCTGGCCACGATTGCACGCGCAGTGCCCCAAATTTGAAGTAGGAGGACCGACCAAGCATCTTTTTCCATCTCCCGGTTCCAAAAATACATGCCATATACACCTCCCCCGATAGGGGGAGTAACAGGTATTAAACTGATCAGAATAGTACTACTTAACACACCACTCATATCTGGTGCCACAGTAGATTGCACACGCAGTGCACCAAATTTGAAGTAGGAGGACCGACCAAGCATCTTTTTCCATCTCCCGGTTCCTAAAATCCATGCCATATACACGTCCCCTGGCACCGCAACTGCCTCTGGGAACCTTACCATGGGTCCCAGCCCGCACGTCTTGTAATTCTCTGTCTGGGAAATTATATATCTATCAAATCTATCTATTTATCTATCAAATCTATCTATCTATCTATCTATCTATCTATCTATCGTATCTATCAAATGTATATTGCATCTATTGATCTATCTAATCTATGTATCTATCTATCAAATCTATCTATCTCGTGGCCGGACTGTTTTGTGACAGCCACTTGTGTTTCGGTCAAATGTCCGTCGGACAAATGTCTGTCGGCCAAATGTCCGTCGGCTAAAAGTCCGGCCACGATTGCACGCGCAGTGCCCCAAATTTGAAGTAGGAGGACCGACCAAGCATCTTTTTCCATCTCCCGGTTCCTAAAATCCATGCCAAATACACCTCCCCCGATAGGGGGAGTAACACGTATTAAACTGATCAGAATAGTACTACTTAACACAACCCTCATATGTGGTGCCACAGTAGATTGCACGCGCAGTGCCCCAAATTTGAAGTAGGAGGACCGACCAAGCATCTTTTTCCATCTCCCGGTTCCTAAAATCCATGCCATATACACGTCCCCTGGCGCCGCAACTGCCTCTGGGACTGGAAACTTTACCATGGGTCTCAGACCGCACGTCTTGTAATTCTCTGTTTGGGAAATTATATATCTATCAAATCTATCTATTTATCTATCAAATCTATCTATCTATCGTATCTATCAAATGTATATTGCATCTATTGATCTATCTAATCTATGTATCTATCTATCAAATCTATCTATCTCATGGCCGGACTGTTTTGTGACAGCCACTTGTGTTTCGGCCAAATGTCCGTTGGCCAAATGTCCGTCGGCTAAAAGTCTGGCCATGATTGCACGCGCAGTGCCCCAAATTTGAAGTAGGAGGACCGACCAAGCATCTTTTTCCATCTCCCGGTTCCTAAAATCCATGCCATATACACGTCCCCTGGCGCCACAACTGCCTCTGGGACTGGGAACCTTACCATGGGTCCCAGACCGCACGTCTTGTAATTCTCTGTCTGGGAAATTATATATCTATCAAATCTATCTATTTATCTATCAAATCTATCTATCTATCGTATCTATCAAATGTATATTGCATCTATTGATCTATCTATCTAATCTATGTATCTATGCATCTATCAAATCTATCTATCTCGTGGTTGTGCAAATGGACTGTTTGCGGCTGTTTGCGGTGCATTAAACAGGGAGTTTGGTCTGTCACTGTGAAGCGGGCGTAACCCTTACACTACCTGATTGATACAACATCATACCTGATGTTTTAAAGCACGTTATTCCAAACAATTTAGGAATGTTAAGTGATTTATGCCCTTTATGGATTAAAACCAGACTCTGCATCAACTATGTAATTTTCCGTGGAGTTTTGCCATGGATCCCCCTCCGGCATGCCACAGTCCAGGTGTTAGTCCCCTTGAAACAACTTTTCCATCACTATTGTGGCCAGAAAGAGTCCCTGTGGGTTTTAAAATTTGCATGCCTATTGAAGTCAATGGCGATTCGCCCGGTTCGCCCGTTCGCGAACAGTTGCGGAAGTTCGAGTCCGCCATTCACGAACGGAAAATTTTAAGTTTGCGACATCACTATTGCAGATGTCATTGACACGTTAAACCTTATAAAGCCCAGTCCCAAATAACTTTGCAGCTGTTTATAATAATCAAATTCTGTTATTTTACACACATTTCACTAAATAACTAAATTCATCTTGCATTTGGACAAAGGATCTAAATTAATGTTTATGTGCAAAAATGCACCCTGACCACATATGGTCCATATTAGGAAGAGACACTAAAATAAAGATTATGAATAATATAAAATTAATTCCAAACAGATTCAATCAGCGATATTTTGTTTCTGTATACTGAGAATGCATTTGATCAGACTGATTGCAATTATATAGAAGCAGTCCTAAAAAAATTGGCTTCAAATGACTTTTCAGAAAGGGGAAACAATCACTGTGCAGCTACCTTTATGTATATTTAATTAGCAGCAAACCAATCATTAATGATAAATAATAGAAATAGCACTTGCCAGGGGTGTTCTTTATCTTCACTTAACTTTTGCTTTCTGTATAGAGCCATATTATATTTTTTGATAGGTTACTATAAAACTATATACTAAATAAAAATTAGACATCAACATAAACAAAGTTTGCTCACTGATGATTGAACAAACCATGCAAAATCAATAACGTTCTTCCCAGCATTTCATAATTTGGGGCCATTATCTCTACTATCTAAACTTTATTTTCTACTGAAAAGTTTACAATGGTTTATCCCATTTGGGGATATTGATACAAAGACGTTTTAAGTTTACCTATAGGCTTAATTTTCACCCCTACCAGCTGCTGCAGAAAGATTTTCAGATTTGATACCACTAGAAAATTTCCTGGCAGCTAATATATAAAGCAGCTAAAAATGATTCCCCCCCCCCCCCCCCCCCCATAGTTTACTTATATTGATCTTTGCTAGTTCCATTAATTATATTAAAGGGACAGTGTAATTTTCTCCCCTTTAATTTGTTACCATTGGTCCATTTAACCTGATGGAATGTATTAAATAGTTTACAAATAACTAATTTACCTTTATTTTGGCATTTGAAATAGCTGTTATTGCCTGTGGTGTCCCCACCTACACTGAATATGTCAATACTTAAATATTTTCTATAAAAAATCCATTTAAACATAGCCAGCAGACCAAATTAAACTCCCAGTGAGGGATAGGGGAGATAAATAATACAATTTTATTTTTCAATTCAACTGTCTAAATATTAGGCGTTTGTATACAGAAAGAGATAAGATAAGGAAGCATTTGTGTGTATTAAAAGTGGTAAATGTAATGTGGTCTGATTTCCCTGCAATCTCAGCCTATTTTAATTGGTTGTAATTTCAAAGAATAGAACCAGCTATTTAATATACAATAATAAACAGTCCCTGTTTTACATTTTATACTCTGCAGCTGGTATAGCAAGTAATTGGAAACACATTAATGGGAAACCAGTTTTACAGTACACTGCCCCTTTGAATTGTAACAGTCATTCTTTCAGTGAATGGGTGTGTGTGATTTTAAATGTGACGTGATGTAGCCAAAAGCTTCAACTTATTTACATGAAAAAGATAGACACATCTAAACTATACCATATTGGTAAATATTTATTCAATGACACATACATTAATGCACATATATACACATATACATATTTACAAGAGATTCTTGAGTTTGTCCCCTCATGCTGGAAAACAGCTAGATAAAGATATGCGTACAAAATAAAATTAATATATAATAGGATAGAATAAATAAACCTTCATAAAGAATATTTATGGTAGATCACTAGCTCAAAATTCGCAATACACTTATTTGAACTAACAAAAAAGTAATATATACTAAAAAATAGACACAAGCAGGATAAATTGTAGTGAAAAGATTCACTTTAATTTGGAATTGTAAATGTATCAATGTCTGGCGGACATGATCCGCAGACTGCAGCCTCAGAGGAAGCGTATGAGTTAAAGAGCAGCGGTCTTAAGACCGCTGCTTCTTATCTCCTGTTTCCAGCATGCCTGAAGGCTTGTGCGGAAACAGCTGCATTGGGGCCGATTCGGGCTATAATAAATCGGCCCCATTATATCAGCCCCAGGGGTTATCTAGTTACCTTCTCTTACCCATGTGAAATGTTGTGTCCCATACAGCTTCATTGTATCCCAGAGAGGTTTCTATGGAAGGCATTTCTCATCTCTCTCAGATTTCCAGGTTCCAGTGAGTTCTGACCCTGTGAAGTCAGCACTATATTTTCTCTCCAAACTAGAGAATGTTTGATTATCTGGCCCACAGAAAGTAATGACACTCCCTGGATAACTAAAGCTGAGATTTTTTTTGTTAATAAATAAAAGGCATTCAAAGTGCAATCTAATTTATAAAAGATAAACACACACATACACACACACACTTATAACATTTAATGCAAAGTGTAAATTGATATAAAATAGAAACCACCAAGTTTAAATGCAGCAGAACTCTTATGTCATGTAATACTATATTGTACAGGACTTGTCTCTCCTGCACATACAGAAATGCAGGGAACGCCCCTTGGAGAAGCAAAGCAAAATCTGCCTTTCGAATATTTCACTAGGGATCTCGCAGTGCTGGAGGATCATTTATAATATATCAACAGAGCAGAGAGGTGTTGAATATTAGGGCCTACATGCAATTGCATTGTCTTTTTATCATGCATATGTTGATTATGCAAATCTACAGTACTGGTCCTTTAATAATTCAACGTTTAATCCTGAGGCTTTGAGCTTGTGTATTAACAATGTCAAAGACCTTTGCAAAATCAAGGAAAAAGGCAGTGTAGGGCACAATTGGGCCTGGAGCAAAGCTAAGGGTTAAAGCCGTAGGGAGAGATAGGAGAAGAGGGCTGGCTAGGGAGGTTAGTTGCAACAATGTTGCATGCAAGGGAGGGGCCCACTACTCACCTTAAAAGTGGGGATCATCAGCTTCCTGGCCCTCTTCTTCCTGGAATCCGGTGCAGACGAGTTCTTTCTGTTATTGTTCAGGGTAATTCTTCATTTCTGTGAACAATGCAGCGATCCAGATGATCCAAACTCCCTCCACAGCGCTTCCACGAGTTGGTGTTTAAGAAACAGGGATCAGACAAACAGAAAAAACAGATAAGTGCACAAGATGATATTGAAGAGCTAGATGACATAATACCACCTACACAGTACATTACTGAGACTAGGTCTAGTGCTAGTAGAACACAGAAAAAAACAGATTAGTCACACAGTTAGTAGGCTAGATATACATGCAGCAAGTGAGGGGGTTGAAGGAGATGATTCAGCCTATGCATCAGTTGCAATGGCTAGGCCTGATGAACTATCAGCCTGTCTCCAATCTACTAGGCCTCAGGCTTTAAGTCTCCCTCCGGCCACACCGCATGTTCAGTCTGAGGCCTATTCGGATACCGTGGTATCCCCAATAGCAAGGCCTATTTCAGACAGGGGCCCGTCCCACGTGGCAATCACAACCCCTGCTGTAGTTAATGAAACCCACTTAACAACCAGCTCACCGGTTGCTCACGGCCCCTCGTTGGTGTCCCCTGTGGCTCACTCGGCCCCCGTTTTTGTTTCCCAGCCCAACACAGGCCTTGGGAGTGTGGCGGTAGCAGGGCCGATTTCGGGCCTTCAAGCAATTTCGGCCCATGCTGATGCGCAAACTTTATCCGCGGTTGCTTTCCCGGCGGCGCCTCAAGCCCCTGTGCTGCCCGTTGTCCCCCCTTCTGCTCACCTAGGCCAACATGTGGGCTTACCTGAATCGGCGGTCTCCTCTCTTCTGTCCGCGATTCCTCCGTCGGATGTCTCGGCGGTGTCCTCAATCCTGGCGTCCATAGTAGCGGCGATGTCTCCGTCGGGTATGCAGGCTCCTCCGTCGGGTCTTCAAGGTCCTCCGTCGGGTCTTCCGGGCCCTCTCCACGCGATGCCGGTGTCCGGTCCTCCAAGCCAGGCCGCAGGTCCTCCGGGTCCAATTGTAAGTGCGCAACCGGAAGTTCCGGTCACGCGCCCATCCACTTCCGGTTCCGGTTTTGTCGGCCATAGCAGCGTCGGGACTTCGAGGGAACGGTCGCATCCTCTGCAGCTCCGTGAAGGTGAGCATCATGAGAGGATGTCGGCCAGGGGTGGGTTACTAGGCCGCAGGGGTCCTCAGGTGCGGCAGAGGAGGGTGCCATCACGCGTTCTTGGCAGATTGGCATTTGCTGGTACGGGGTCTCAAGATAGAGTTTCTTCTCTTAGCGTAGGCTCCCACAGAGGCTTGAAAAGTAGAAGGGGGGTTGCAGTAAGGGCTAATAGATTAAACCCCTTGGGTAGGGGCATGCTATCAAGAGCTAGGGCGCTAGTTCATGAAACAGGTAACCATTCTGGAGGGCAAATAAGTGCTATCGAACCACAGGGTCAGCACGCCCAGGCTCAGATTCACTACTCCCATGCTCAGGGACAATTTAATGTTGCGCTTCAACATAATAGAGCAGCTTATCCGCATAGTTAGCGCGCCATCAAACACAGCCAGAGGCGCAGCTAGCTTCACAAATATGCACAGTCACAGTATGAATGCACACACTGTGGCACATATAGGGGCTTCCAGTATGAATGCACAAGCTGTTCCTCTGAATGTTTCGGCTGCGAATGTGCAAAATGTTGCGAATGTGGCTATGATTGTGATACCAACTTTCCAGGCAAATGAGTTCATGGACAATTCTGCTTCATCAATTCCATTGATAAAAGTGTAACCTTAGCGCTGGAAAAAACAACTCAAAGCTGCAGTGTGTAATTAAGGATTCCCTTGTTTCTTACCAACAGAATGCTATAAAAGAATTAACTACACTGACTGCAGAAAACTGCAACCAGGTAATTGAACACTGCTGCGCTATCTCAATAGATTGCTAAATGAATGCAGCAACCAAAACTGAAGGGGTTGTCTCTAAAAATAATTTTAATTATAATGAACCCTATTGGTAAGTGTTGAAAATCACATTAAAATGGCACACATAAAAATATAAATGCGATACATAAAATAAACATATACAATAAACATATAAAATATATCACAATATAACAACAAATGGATTCAAGTGGCACACTGATAAAAAAGAAGAAGAACAAATGCACAGTCTCTTAGCTAGAAATCGTCCGTTGGTTAAAAGTCTTTTAGTATGCCAGTTGGTGTGTTAAAAAGCAGAAAGGGCATCAAGCAAGCTCCTGATGGATTAATAGCCAGCATAAAAACTAAGTGATAGGGCGAGAAGAAGGATATAAAAAATCCTTTAAACAATATGAAAGTACAAAAAACATAAGGTGCACACTTTTACTTACACCAGATGTTTATGAGCTGTCACAGGGGGCTCCTCTCAAGGGCAAGCCGCTTGTATTTTCTCAGCGTGTCCCAGGCGTCTTGCAGTAAACAGAGGTCCGTTTTTTCTTGCTGTATTATACAGCCTCCAAAATGCTCAGCCCGCCAGACGAAACTTCAAACTGCAAGGCGCTCCCTTACGCCAAAGCAGAGACTTCAGGCTACGGAAGCCCACAAAGACCAAAGTACTAAGCAACGCGTTTCGGCTGATTCACAGCCTTTCTCAAGCTCAATACTGACGGTATCATTCCTACAACCTTTATACGCTTTCACTTAAAGGGATATTTTCATTGAAAAGTTCATATTTGCACAAAAGGGATACTTTCAACTTTACACCTTATGGTTATTCATGTAGTACATTTGCAATTTGAGAATTCATATGCAGTTAAAAATTCATATGCAGATCAGATTCATATATAAGCAGAAACGGGTAATTTTATCTTAACACCTTATAGCTGTACAAAAACAGGTGATTTCATCTTAACTTATTGTAACTGTTCATATAATTCATAAGCAAAAAAAGTTCAATAATTTCATATTAACATCTTATACCAATTGATTTTTGTAATTCATATGTAATAATATTTATGATATCTCTAAAACCTTAATCCTGTATATGTAATAATATTTATGATATCTCTAAAACTATTATTACATATGAATTACAAAAATCAATTGGTATAAGATGTTAATATAAAATTATTGAACTTTTTTTGCATATGAATTATATGAACAGTTACAATAAGTTAAGATGAAATCACCTGTTTCTCTTGTTAAGTGTATCCAGTCCACGGATCATCCATTACTTGTGGGATATTCTCCTTCCCAACAGGAAGTTGCAAGAGGATCACCCACAGCAGAGCTGCTATATAGCTCCTCCCCTCACTGCCATATCCAGTCATTCTCTTGCAACTCTCAACAAAGATGGACATAATAAGAGGAGAGTGGTGTATTATAGTTAGTTTTTTAACTTCAATCAAAAGTTTGTTATTTTTAAATGGTACCGGAGTGTACTGTTTCATCTCAGGCAGCATTAGAAGAAGAATCTGCCTGTGATTTCTATGATCTTAGCAGAAGTAACTAAGATCCATTGCTGTTCTCACATATTCTGAGGAGTGTGGTAACTTCAGAGAGGGAATTGCGTTCAGGTTTTCCTGCAATAAGGTATGTGCAGTTAATATTTTTCTAGGGATGGAATTTGCTAGAAAATGCTGCTGATACCGGATTAATGTAAGTAAAGCCTTAAATGCAGTGATAGCGACTGGTATCAGGCTTATTAATAGAGATACATACTCTTATCAAAGTGTAATATAAAACGTTTGCTGGCATGTTTAATCGTTTTTATATATGTTTGGTGACAAAACTTATTGGGGCCTAGTTTTTTTCCACATGGCTGGTTTGATTTCTGCCTAGAAACAGTTCCCGAGGCTTTCCACTGTTGCAATATCAGTGGGAAGGGCCTATTTTAGTGCTTTTCTGTGCAGATAAAAATACTGACAGAGACATTCAGCTTCTTCCTGCATGATCCAGGACATCTCTGAAGGGCTTCAAAGTCGTGTTTGAGGAGGGTAACAATCACAGTAGACTGTGGCAGTTGTTGTGACTGTGTTTAAAAAACGTTTTTGTCATTTATTATTCTGTTTTTGTTATTAAGGGGTTAATCATCCATTTGCAAGTGGGTGCAATGCTCTGCTGACTTGTTACATACACTGTAAAAATTTTGTTAGTGTAACTGCCTTTTTTCACTGTTATTTCAAATTTTGTCAAAATTTGTTTCTCTTAAAGGCACAGTAACGTTTTTTATATTGCTTGTTAACTTGCTTTAAAGTGTTTTCCAAGCTTGCTAGTCTCATTGCTAGTCTGTACAAACATGTCTGAAACAGAGGATACTTGTTCATTATGTTTAAAAGCCATGGTGGAGCCCCATAGGAGAATGTGTACTAAATGTATTGATTTCACCTTAAACAGTAAAGATCAGTCTTTATCTATAAAAGAATTGTCACCAGAGGGGTCTGTCGAGGGGGAAGTTATGCCGACTAACTCTCCCCACGTGTCGGACCCTTCGCCTCCCGCTCAAGGGACGCACGCTAATATGGCGCCAAGTACATCAGGGACGCCCATAGCGATTACTTTGCAGGACATGGCTGCAATCATGAATAATACCCTGTCAGAGGTATTATCCAGATTGCCTGAATTGAGAGGCAAGTGCAATAGCTCTGGGGTTAGACGAGATACAGAGCGCGTAGATGCTGTAAGAGCCATGTCTGATACTGCGTCACAATATGCAGAACCCGAGGACGGAGAGCTTCAGTCTGTGGGTGACGTCTCTGAATCGGGGAGACCTGATTCAGAGATTTCTAATTTTAAATTTAAGCTTGAGAACCTCTGTGTATTGCTTGGGGAGGTATTAGCTGCTCTGAATGACTGTGACACAATTGCAGTGCCAGAGAAATTGTGTAGGCTGGATAAATACTATGCAGTGCCGATGAGTACTGATGTTTTTCCAATACCTAAAAGGCTTACAGTAATTATTAGTAAGGAGTGGGATAGGCCCGGTGTGCCCTTTTCCCCACCTCCTATATTTAGAAAAATGTTTCCAACAGATGCCACTACACGGGACTTATGGCAGACTGTCCCTAAGGTGGAGGGAGCAGTTTCTACTTTAGCAAAGCGTACCACTATCCCGGTTGTGGACAGTTGTGCTTTTTCAGATCCAATGGATAAAAAAATTAGAGGGTTACCTTAAGAAAATGTTTATTCAGCAAGGTTTTATTTTACAGCCCCTTGCATGCATTGGGCCTGTCACTGCTGCGGCGGCATTCTGGTTTGAGGCCCTGGAAGAGGCCATCTATACAGCTCCATTGACTGAAATTGTTGACAAGCTTAGAACTCTTAAGCTAGCTAACTCATTTGTTTGATGCCATTGTTCATTTGACTAAACTAACGGTTAAGAATTCCGGATTCGCCATCCAGGCGCGTAGGGCGCTATGGCTCAAATCCTGGTCAGCTGATGTGACTTCAAAGTCTAAATTACTCAACATTCCTTTCAAGGGGCAGACCTTATTCGGGCCTGGTTTGAAAGAAATTATTGCTGACATTACTGGAGGCAAGGGTCATACCCTTCCTCAGGACAGGGCCAAATCAAAGGCCAAACAGTCTAATTTTTGTGCCTTTCGAAATTTCAAGGCAGGTGCAGCATCAACTTCCTCTGCTTCAAAACAAGAGGGAACTTTTGCTCAATCCAAGCAGGCCTGGAAACCTAACCAGTCCTGGAACAAGGGCAAGCAGGCCAAAAAGCCTGCTGCTGCCTCTAAGACAGCATGAAGGAGCGGCCCCCTATCCGACAACGGATCTAGTAGGGGGCAGACTCTCTCTCTTCGCCCAGGCGTGGGCAAGAGATGTTCAGGATCCCTGGCCGTTGGAGATCATATCTCAGGGATATCTTCTGGACTTCAAAGCTTCTCCTCCACAAGGGAGATTTCACCTTTCAAGATTATCTGCAAACCAGATAAAGAAAGAGGCATTCCTAAGCTGCGTACAAGATCTCCTTGTAATGGGAGTGATCCATCCAGTTCCGCGGACGGAACAAGGACAGGGGTTTTATTCAAATCTGTTTGTGGTTCCCAAAAAAGAGGGAACCTTCAGACCAATTTTGGATTTAAAGATCCTAAACAAATTCCTCAGAGTTCCGTCATTCAAGATGGAAACTATTCGAACCATTTTACCCATGATCCAAGAGGGTCAGTTAATGACCACAGTGGACTTAAAGGATGCCTACCTTCACATTCCGATTCACAAGAATCATCATCAGTTCCTGAGGTTTGCCTTTCTAGACAGGCATTACCAATTTGTAGCTCTTCCATTCAGGTTGGCTACAGCCCCAAGAATTTTTACAAAGGTTCTGGGCTCACTTCTGGCGGTCCTAAGACCGCGAGGCATAGCGGTGGCTCCTTACCTGGACGATATCCTGATACAGGCGTCAAGCTTTCAAATTGCCAAATCTCATACAGAGATAGTTCTGGCATTCCTGAGGTTGCATGGGTGGAAAGTGAACGAAGAAAAGAGTTCTCTATCTCCTCTCACAAGGGTTTCCTTCCTAGGGACTCTATTAGATTCTGTAGAAATGAAAATTTACCTGACGGAGTCCAGGTTATCAAAACTTCTAAATGGTTGCCGAGTTCTTCACTCCATTCCGCGCCCCACGGTGGCTCAGTGCATGGAAGTAATCGGCTTAATGGTAGCGGCGATGGACATAGTGCCTGCATCTCAGACCGCTGCAATTATGCATGCTCAGTCAGTGGAATGGGGATTACACAGATTTGTCCCCTCTACTAAATCTGGATCAGGAAAGCAGAGATTCTCTTCTCTGGTGGTTATCTCTGGCCCATCTGTGCAAGGGTATGACCTTTCGCAGACCAGATTGGACAATTGTAACAACAGATGCCAGCCTTCTAGGTTGGGGTGCAGTCTGGAACTCCCTGAAGGCTCAGGGTTCATGGACTCAGGAGGAGAAACTCCTCCCAATAAATATTCTGGAGTTAAGAGCAATATTCAATGCTCTTCTGGCTTGGTCTCAGCTAGCAACACTGAGGTTCATCAGATTTCAGTCGGACAACATCACGACTGTGGCTTACATCAACCATCAAGGGGGAACCAGGAGTTCCCTAGCGATGTCAGAAGTCTCCAAGATAATTCGCTGGGCAGAGACTCACTCTTGCCACCTGTCAGCGATCCATATCCCAGGTGTAGAGAACTGGGAGGCGGATTTTCTAAGTCGTCAGACTTTTCATCCGGGGGAATAGGAACTCCATCCGGAGGTGTTTGCTCAATTGATTCTCCGTTGGGGCAAACCAGAATTGGATCTCATGGCGTCTCGCCAGAACGCCAAGCTTCCTTGTTACGGATCCAGGTCCAGGGACCCAGAAGCGGCACTGATAGATGCTCTAGCAGCGCCTTGGTTCTTCAACCTGGCTTATGTGTTTCCACCGTTTCCTCTGCTCCCTCGTCTGATTGCCAAAATCAAACAGGAAAGAGCATCGGTGATATTGATAGCGCCTGCGTGGCCACGCAGGACATGGTATGCAGACCTAGTGGACATGTCATCCTTTCCACCATGGACTCTGCCTCTGAGACAAGACCTTCTAATACAAGGTCCTTTCAATCATCCAAATCTACTTTCTCTGAGACTGACTGCATGGAGATTGAACGTTTGATCCTATCAAAGCGTGGCTTCTCCGAGTCGGTAATTGATACCTTAATACAGGCACGAAAGCCTGTCACCAGGAAAATTTACCACAAGATATGGCGTAAATATCTTCATTGGTGTGAATCCAAGAATTACTCATGGAGTAGGGTTAGGATTCCTAGGATATTGTCCTTCCTCCAAGAGGGTTTGGACAAAGGATTATCAGCTAGTTCTTTAAAGGGACAGATTTCTGCTCTGTCTATTCTTTTACAGAAGCGTCTGGCAGAAGTTCCAGACGTTCAGGCATTTTGTCAGACTTTAGTTAGAATTAAGCCTGTGGTTAAATCTGTTGCTCCTCCATGGAGCTTAAACTTGGTTCTTAAAGTTCTTCAAGGGGTTCCGTTTGAACCCCTTCATTCTATTGATATCAAACTTCTTTCATGGAAAGTTCTTTTTCTGATGGCTATTTCCTCGGCTCGAAGAGTCTCGGAGTTATCTGCCTTACATTGTGATTCTCCTTATCTGATCTTTCATTCAGATAAAGTTGTTCTGCGTACAAAACCTGGGTTTTTACCTAAGGTGGTTTCTAACAAGAATATCAATCAAGAGATTGTTGTTCCATCATTATGTCCTAATCCTTCTTCAAAGAAGGAACGTCTTTTGCATAATCTAGACGTAGTCCGTGCCTTGAAGTTTTACTTACAGGCTACTAAAGATTTTCGCCAAACATCTAACCTGTTTGTTGTTTACTCTGGACAGAGGAGAGGTCAGAAGGCCTCGGCAACCTCTCTTTCTTTTTGGCTTCGGAGTATAATCCGTTTAGCCTATGAGACTGCTGGACAGCAGCCTCCTGAAAGGATTACAGCTCATTCTACTAGAGCTGTGGCTTCCACCTGGGCCTTTAAAAATGAGGCCTCTGTTGAACAGATTTGCAAGGCTGCAACTTGGTCTTCCCTTCATACTTTTTCCAAATTTTCCAAATTTGATACTTTTGCTTCTTCAGAGGCTGTTTTTGGGAGAAAGGTTCTACAGGCAGTGGTTCCTTCCGTTTAAGTTCCTGCCTTGTCCCTCCCATCATCCGTGTACTTTAGCTTTGGTATTGGTATCCCACAACTAATGGATGATCCGTGGACTGGATACACTTAACAAGAGAAAACATAATTTATGCTTACCTGATAAATTTATTTCTCTTGTAGTGTATCCAGTCCACGGCCCGCCCTGTCCTTTTCAGGCAGGTCTAAATTTTAATTAAACTACAGTCACCACTGCACCCTATGGTTTCTCCTTTCTCGGCTTGTTTCGGTCCAATGACTGGATATGGCAGTGAGGGGAGGAGCTATATAGCAGCTCTGCTGTGGGTGATCCTCTTGCAACTTCCTGTTGGAAAGGAGAATATCCCATAAGTAATGGATGATCCGTGGACTGGATACACTACAAGAGAAATACATTTATCAGGTAAACATAAATTATGTTTTTTGTACAGCTATAAGGTGTTAAGATAAAATTACCCGTTTCTGCTTATATATGAATCTGATCTGCATATGAATTTTTAACTGCATATGAATTCTCAAATTGCAAATGTACTACATGAATAACCATAAGGTGTAAAGTTGAAAGTATCCCTTTTGTGCAAATATGAACTTTTCAATGAAAATATCCCTTTAAGTGAAAGCGTATAAAGGTTGTAGGAATGATACCGTCAGTATTGAGCTTGAGAAAGGCTGTGAATCAGCCGAAACGTGTTGCTTAGTACTTTGGTCTTTGTGGGCTTCCGTAGCCTGAAGTCTCTGCTTTGGCGTAAGGGAGCGCCTTGCAGTTTGAAGTTTTGTCTGGCGGGCTGAGCATTTTGGAGGCTGTATAATACAGCAAGACAAAACGGACCTCTGTTTGCTGCAAGATGCCTGGGACACGCTGAGAAAATACAAGCGGCTTGCCCTTGAGTGGAGCCCCCTGTGACAGCTCATCAACATCTGGTGTAAGTAAAAGTGTGCACCTTATGTTTTTTGTACTTTCATATTGTTTAAAGGATTTTTTATGTCCTTCTTCTCGCCCTATCACTTAGTTTTTGTGCTGGCTATTAATCCATCAGGAGCTTGCTTGATGCCCTTTCTGCTTTTTAACACACCAACTGGCATACTAAAAGACTTTTAACCAACGGACGATTTCTAGCTAAGAGACTGTGCATTTGTTCTTCTTCTTTTTTATCAGTGTGCCACTTGAATCCATTTGTTGTTATATTGTGATATATTTTATATGTTTATTGTATATGTTTATTTTATGTATTGCATTTATATTTTTATGTGTGCCATTTTAATGTGATTTTCAACACTTACCAATAGGGTTCATTATAATTAAAATTATTTTTAGAGACAACCCCTTCAGTTTTGGTTGCTGCACTCATTTAGCAATCTATTAAGATAGCGCAGCAGTGTTCAATTACCTGGTTGCAGTTTTCTGCAGTCAGTGTAGTTAATTCTTTTCATCAATTCCATTACAAGGTAGCGGTGTGGATGAAGGGCATGGAGCATTGGGGCAGGATGCTGGTAGGGCTCGTAGCACTCTCAGTTTGTCAAGGGGAAATGATATGGGGAATGCGAGCATAAATACAAATAATAGGTCAGGCTTGGGTTCTATTAACCCTCCCTTTGCCGGTGTCCGTAGTGCTCGCGACCTTTTTTCTTTATTGCAGAATGCATCACAAGTGGAACCAAACATGGAACCGCAGCAAGTAGATATGCCTTCGGCTTCGGCTGCTACTCCTCAGGAACAGGCGGATTCACAGCAGCGAGAAGACACTGCCAATTCTATACAGCGAGATGATGGGGCTGTTCCTGGTCCTTCTATTTCTGGTCTGGAGTCTCAGGACAATGAAGTTGCCATTCCTGGTAAGCCCTCCACATTTATACATGACCGACATGACCAGGTTGACTCATCCCTTTCAGAATCAGAATGTGACAGCGACACTTCCCTTGGGCTGAGGGGTAAGGGTCAGAAGCGCATGTTTGCGATGGTAAAGAAAATGTGGCAGGTAATGCAGTCAGGTTCGGTGGGGAACATAGCGCAGACGCAGCTTGCAATAGGCCCACCAGAATCTTTGCAGCACAACACTCTCATGGGGGACAAGCGTCCGCCAATTAATTTAATTCCGGAAAGGAAAGTGGCCTTACATGGTGATTCCTTCCCCTCATACACTCCCTCCTTGCATGGTCATTTAAAGCCAAGAACCATATATTTGAGTTATCTGCTGAGGCTTGTAGACAGCGGGAGAAAAGTGCCGACGGTACAGGACCTAAAAGGTTCAAGCGTCCTGAAACATTTGAGGAGTGGCTAATTTGATTTAGGGTTTTCTCCTCCTGCTACCTGGAGAAATACCCGAGCCAATGCCATGCTATCCTCAAATACACAGATAATATACACTGGATTCAGAGGAAGTTTGGCGAGGGGGCTTGGAGAGAGTATGATGCGGAATTTAGGCAAAAGATGGCGGGTAATCCTGTGCTCACCTTTGATACCACTGACTCGCATCTTTGGCAGTGCCTTGGCCCGCAGGGGTCCCCCTCCTCATCCTCCTCCTCTAGTAATCAGTCCTTTCGTGCTTCCAAAGCGAAGTGCAGGGGAGGTACCTGCTGGGCATTTCAGGATAACAAATGCGACAGAGGTAACTCATGTGCATTCAGGCACGTATGCAGATACTGTGCCGGGTCACACGCTGGGAGCGAATGTGCCAGAAAGAAGGATTCCACATCCGGTAGAGCACAGAACAAGCTCTCTCTTGTTGCTAAGGGCCCCAACACCGGTGAAGGTGCACGCTCTTGAGCCATGGCTTAGGGTGTACCCAGATTCGCGCGCAGCATCTTTAATTTTTCAAGGCTTTACTGAGGGTTTTCGTATACCAGTGACGAAAGCTATTAAGGGCTCTAGAGGCTATCGTAACCTCAAATCATCTTACCAACACCCTTCGGTTGTTAGGGACAAGCTGAATAAGGAAATCTCAATGGGCCGTGTAGTGGGTCCTTTTCCTTCACCCCCTTTGCCGAATCTGGTCATTTCACCATTGGGTGTGGTACCCAAGAAGGAATTAGGAAAATTCCATCTAATTCACCACCTGTCCCACCCTAGGGGCTATTCAGTCAACGATGCCATTGACCCGGAACTCAGCTCAGTGCGATATCAATCTTTTGATAGCGCTCTGGAATTGGTGCGGGGGGTTGGTGCGGGTGCCTTGCTGGCGAAACTGGATATTGAATCCGCCTTTCGCCTATTGCCCTTGCACCCTTCATCATTTTATTTGATGGGTTGCAAATTTCAAAAGGGGTTTTACATAGATAGGTGCTTGCCCATGGGCTGCGCGATCTCTTGCGCCTTATTTGAAACCTTCAGTACATTCTTGCACTGGGTTTTGGAGCAACAGGCGGTTACTAACCGCATTGCACACTATATGGACGATTTCCTCCTGGTGGGGAGTCCGGGAACTAATGAATGTCAGCAATTGATGGAATCCATGAGAATCCTGATGTTGCAATTCGGTGTCCCCTTAGCTGAAGACAAGACTGAGGGCCCGGGTACTTGCTTTACATTCCTGGGTATCGAAATCGATACCGTAGACAGAATTTGTAGGCTGCCTTCTGGTAAAGTCCAGGACATGCTTGAGGCGGTTGAAGCGGCCGTTTCCATGGTAACCATTACACTTAGGCAGTTACAGTCATTGCTTGGCCTTCTTAATTTTGCAGGCAGAGTTATCCCCATGGGGAGAGTTTTCAATCGAAGATTGGAGGCTAAGTTAAAGGGCAAACTCAGACCTTCGGAAAAAATTTGGATTTCAGAAGGCATGAGAGCTGACTTGCGAGTCTGGAAGACATTTCTTCAGGATTTCAATGGGATTCGATTATGGCGATCTGAACCCATTTCCAGTCAGTTGTTGCACTTATTTACTGATGCCGCAGGTTCAAAGGGATATGGGGCATATTTCAGAGGGGAATGGAGTGCGGGCCCTTGGCCACTAGAATGGTCAGCCAGGGGCTTAACACGTAACCTTACCCTTTTGGAGCTCTTCCCTATTGTGTTGGCTGTTGAGCTGTGGGGCAACAAATTTGCAAACAGGACGATTAATTTCTGGACAGATAATCTCAGTGTCGTCCACGCGATGAACGGTCTTTCGGCCACATCTGCGGTTGTAGTTTGTTTATTGAGACATCTGGTGTTACGCTGTCTTGAACTTAATATCCAGTTTCAAGCACGGCACGTCCCAGGGGTTAATAATGTCTTAGCAGACGCGCTATCCAGGTTTGATTGGGTGACGTTCAGACGTTTGGCCCCTCAGGCTGCATTAGAAGGCTTACCTTGTCCTGGTTTCCTTTGGCAACTTCTCCGTCCTGGATATCCTTGCTCCCTCTAGTGCGGGCGTCCCTTGCCCCTAACACATAGCGCTCCTATGTCAGGCTTTGGCACGAATGGGAAGATTTTTGCTGATGTCAGAATGTGGAGGTGGCTGAAGCGTCTCAGGACACGGTATATGACTGGCTGGTGAGTCTCTGGCGCGGGGGTTCTCGGCAGGGGGCTGTTCATTCTCGGTTAGCGGCCTTGTCATTCTTTTACCGTACACTTGCTGTGCCGGATCCGGGTAATTCTAAATTTGTGCATCAAGTTGTTAAAGGTTGGGGCAAGCTGCAACCACAACAAAAGGACTCTAGGGAGCCTATCACGCATGACCGGCTCGAGCGGCTGGTTGACGCTTTGCCGGACATCTGCGCGACGCATTATGAGTTTTTATTATTCAGGGCTGCGTTTTTACTAGCTTATTCTGCAGCGCTACGTATAAGTGAGCTTGTGGCGCCTTCTAAGTCCAACACTGTCAAGGGCCTTCAATTTGGCCACGTCAGGGCTGGAGCGGATTCACTTTTAATTTATTTGCCAAGATCCAAGACTGATCAAGACGGCAAAGGGGCATGGATACCTATATCTCAGTCCGACGGTCACTGCTGCCCGGTGAGGGCGGTGAACCAGTTTTTTGAGCATAGGCCATCGTAGCAGGGCCCTTTGTTAATTCACGCGAATCGGACTTCTCTCTCATTGTTCCAGTTTCGTAGGGTGCTAGCGAGGGCCGCTGCACATGCAGGATTGGACGTGTCGAAAATAGCTCCCCATTCGTTCCGCATAGGGGCAGCTACTAATGCCGCGTTGCAGGGTTCTTCCGTAGAAGCCATTTGCCGTCTGGGTAGATGGCGTTCTAATAAGTTTAAGGGTTACATTCGACCGGTTGTTGAATAATGTGTTTAGTTTGTAATCCAAGGTTATTGGATAGTGTTATTTTCAGTACTAATCCCATGTGTCTTTGCAGGACCTGTCAGCAGCGCAAAGAGGATATGGATCGTGGGGCACTCCTATATGCATTGGGCCTCCATACGTAGTTCGGCCCTTCCGGGGGGGCAGAATTTGGGTTTCCCTTCCACCCTAGTGTCAATTAGATGGTTAGGGGAGAGAGGGATGTGTTGGCCCGCGCTTCCATCGCGTATCTCGGAGGCCCTAGTACGCTGGGGTAAACCTCACGTGATAATTCTACATTTAGGAGGCAATGATTTGGGCGCCATTCCAGTCTTGGAGCTTATCAAGATCATGCAAGCGGATATTGCTTGGATCAGAGCTCGCATTCCGAATGTGTTGGTCGGTTGGTCCAACATAGTTCCCAGGTTGGAATGGCGTCACATGTCTTGCCACAGCGCTGCTTACAAGGTCAGGAAGAAGATAAATTCCTCAGTTGCTAGAACCGTCACAGGTAATGGGGGATTCGTGGTTAAACACGAATCTCTAACAGCCGACAAGGTCCATTATTATAGGAAGGATAGGGTTCATTTGGAGACAGTTGCCCTAGATATTTTTATAAAGGATATCCATAAGGCCATAGTAACCCTCCTTTAAGTCTAGTTGGGTTGTGTTTGTCCTTTATTGGTTGGCGGCACAGTTATCATCTTAATGCTATCTGGTGGCGGGAGGTAACGGCCCTGTTGCCTTGGAAAGGGTGAACGGGGGGAGTGATGACCAATCTAAAAGTGTGAGGGGTGGATAGCCTCAAGTGCACGTGAGGTGCCCCTCCTTCCCCTTGCGGGTGGGTCACATGATCTCATTAACCCCTTATTAGCAATTTTTCTATGAGCAGAGGTCCCGCTCTGCTGCAGTTTCCGTTTGGGCCGTTTACCTTCTGCAGTGCCGGGTTGTCATTATAGCATTTTGTTCAGCCGCCATCAGAACCTTGTTGGTTTCCATAGTTACTTAGTTAGTTAATAAATGTTTAACCTGTGACGGTTAAAATTTTACCCATAAAAAGTTGTTGTGTTTTTATTTCATTATAGAGTAAGTGGTTATATATTCCCTGCTACGGCTAGCGACCGGTAGGCATTTAATCCCTTAAGGCAGTGTAGGGCACAATTGGGCCTGGAGCAAAGCTAAGGGTTAAAGCCGTAGGGAGAGATAGGAGAAGAGGGCTGGCTAGGGAGGTTAGTTAACCCCTAAACCGCTGCCCCCACATTGCAACTACCTCATTAAAACTATATTAAAGGGACACTGTACCCAAAATTTTTCTTTTGTGATCATGACATTTTAAGCAACTTTCTAATTTATGCCTATTATCAAATGTTCTTTATTCTCTTGGTATCTTTATTTGAAATGCAAGAATGTAGTTTAGATGCCGGCCCATTTTTGGTGAACAACCTAGGTTGTCCTTGCTGATTGGTGGATAAATTCATCCACCAATCAAAAACTGCTGTCCAGAGTTCTGAACCAAGAAAAAAGCTTAGATGCCTTCTTTTTCATATAAAGATAGCAAGAGAAAGAAGAAACATTGATAATAGGAGTAAATTAGAAAGTTGCTTAAAATTGCATGCTCTATCTGAATCACAAAAGAAAAATTTTGGGTTCAGTGTCCCTTTAACCCCTAAACCTAACACCCCCTAACTTTAACATAATTAAAATAGACCTAAATTAAAGTTACAATTATTAACTAACTACCTAGTTAAAATAAATACACACTTACCTGTGAAATAAAATTAAAACTTAAGCTTAAACTAATAAAACCTAACATTACTAAAAATAAAAAACCTAACATTACAAAAATAAAAAACCTAACATTACAAAAAAAATTACAACTACAATTACAAAAAATAATACTAAAATTACAACAAAAAATAAACTACCATTACAAAAGATAACAAACAAAATTATCCAAAATAATAAAAAATATTCCTATTCTAATCCCCCGTTTAAAAAACAAAAACACCCCAAAATAAAAAACCCTAATCTATAATAAACTACCAATAGCCCTAAAGTTAACAGCTCTTTTGCAAAAAATTAAAACAAATACCCCCTAACATTACAAACTCCAACTCCCCCAAACCCACAAAATAAAAAAAACCTAACTAAAAAAAATTTAATCTACTCATTGGCCTCAAAAGGGCATTTGTATGGGCATTGCCCTTAAAAGGGCATTCAGCTCTTTTACTGCCCTTAAAAGGGCATTCAGCTCTTTTTCGGCCCATTAAAATAAAAAAGTCCTAATCTATAAAAAAAAAACCACCACAAAAAAAAAAAAAACACTAACTCCAAAATCGGTACTCACAGTTGCTGAAGTCCGGCGAAAGATCTTCATCCCAGCGGTGAAGCATCTTCATCCAGGCAGCTCCATCTTCATCCTTTGCCGGGACCGGCATCTTCTATCTTCTTCATCCCTGCGGAGGTGGAGCGGTTGGTGGATGCGTGGAGGCAGAGGTCCAGGCGGAGATCCATCGACGTGAAGGTCCTCTTCATGCTATCATCCACCCCACACTGAGGATTCAATGCAAGGTACCCCTTTTATATTAGGCATTTACTGTTGCATTCCTATTGGCTGAAAAATTCAAATCCGCCAATAGGAATAAGAGCTGCTTAAATCCTATTGGCTGATCAAATCAGCCAATAGGATTTAAGCAGCTCTCATTCCTATTGGCTGATTTGAAATTTTCAGCCAATAGGAATGCAACTGTACCCAATATAAAAGGGGTACCTTGCATTGAATCCTCAGTGTGCAGCGGATGATCGCAAGAGGAGGACCTCCACGTCGGACCGATGGACCTCCGCCTGGACCTCCGCCTCCACGCATCCACCGACCGCTCCACCTCCGCGGGGATGAAGACGATAGAAGATGCTGGTCCCACGATAGATGAAGATGGAGCCGCCTGGATGAAGATGCTTTGCCGCTGGGATGAAGATGGAGCCGGACTTCAGCAATTGTGAGTACCGATTTTAGGGTTAGTGTTAGTTTTTGTTTTTTTGGGGTGTTTTTTTTTTTATAGATTAGGTTTTTTTTTTTATTTTAATGGGCCGAAAAAGAGCTGAATGCCCTTTTAAGGGCAGTAAAAGAGCTGAATGACATTTTAAGGGCGCTGCCCATACAAATGCCGTTTTCAGGGCAATGGGTAGATTATTTTTTTTTTTAGTTAGTTTTTTTTAATTTTGGGGGTTTGGGGGGGGTGGGGGTTTGTAATGGGGTGTTTTTTTTAATTTTTTGCAAAAGAGCTTAACTTTAGGGCAATGCCCTACAAAAGGCCCTTTTAATGGCTATTGGTAGTTTATTATAGATTAGTTTTTTTTATTTTGGGGTGTGTTTTTTTTTATACAGAGTATTAGAGTAGGTTCTTACCTGAGGAAATGGCCAGTGAGCATTACGGCCGAGAAACGCGTTGTATTGGCTCTTAATAAATCCCCCCTTGTTTTTATTACACAGCATTTGTCTGCTGTCATTTATTCTCAAACACCCTTGTTTTATTTGCTGAGTCCAAATTATATTGGAGGACCACCAACGGAGAAACGGCAAGCACACGCCGGTTGTTTTCAGAGCTGCTTCTTTTGTCAAAGGTGCACTAACAGACCGCATATGTTACATGTAGAGGAAAATCTTGCTCACTGTTGAACAGCTGTACTACAGACATTCAATTAGCGCACACGCTGTGTGTGGAGGAGACGCCTGCATTTGCAGCAGCTACAAGCAACCGTTCAATCGGTCAGAGGGGCACGACTTCCAAGACAAACCCCCAGCTTACTGACTGCTGTATAAAGGTCAGCCTGCTCACATGCACTACCTGTGAGTGCCAACCAGTTTGTGAGTACCCATCTATCTGATGCCGCTATTGTTTGACGATACTACTCTATTAGGCGCTCTCTCTCTTCTGTTTACATTTATTAGAGTAGAAATCATTTTTAATATTTTGGATAATTTCATTTTTTATTTTTTGTAATGGGGATTTTTTTATTTTTGGGGTGTTTTTAGTGTTTATTATTTTTTGTAATTGTAGTTTTAATTTTTTATTGTAATGTTAGGTTTTTTTATTTTTTAGTAATGTTAGTTTTTATTAGTTTAAGCTAAGGTTTTATTTTTATTTCACAGGTAAGTTTGTATTTATTTTTAAATAGGAAGTTAGTTAATAATTGTAACTTTAATTTAGGTCTATTTTAATTATGTTAAAAATAGGGTGTGTTAGGTTTAGGGTTAATATAGTTTAATTTAGCTAGTTGCGATGTGGGGGGCGGCGGTTTAGGGGTTAAAAGTTTTAGTTAGTGTTGGCGATGTGGGGGTACGGCGCTTTAAGGGTTTAAAAGATTTAGTCATTTTTGGTGATGTGGTGGTACGGCGGTTTAGGGGTTAATAGCTTTATTTAGTTTCGGCGATGTTGGGGAATGGCGCTTTAGTGGTTAATAGGTTTAGCTATGTGGGGGTATGGCGCTTTAGTGGTTAATAGGTTTAGTTAGTGTTGGCGATGTGGGGGTACAGCGGTTTAGGGGTTAATAGCTTTATTTAGTGTTTTATTTAGTGTCAGCAATGTCGGGGAATGGTGTTTTAGAGGTTAATAGGTTTAGTTAGTGCTGGCAATGTGGGGGTACGGCGGTTTAGGGGTTAATAGGTTTAGTTAGTGTTGGCGATGTGGGGGGGGGCGATGGATTAGGGGTTAATAGCTTTATTTAGTGTCAGCGATGTTGGGGAGCGGCGGTTTAGGGGTTAATAGGTTTATTTAGTGTCAGCTATGTGGAGGGGCTGTGGTTTAGGGGTTAATAGCTTTATTTAGTGTCGGCATTGTGGGTGACGGTGACGGTGACGGTTTTAAATAATTTTGTTTCAGCAATCGATAGCATATTAGCTATGTTAAGTTAAATCATTTTTTCGGATTCTTTCTTTTTTTCGGATCCATTCTTTATTCATATGCATTATTCTATTCTAAACTTTAGAATAGAATAATGAATATGAATAAAGAATGGATCCGAAATAATGAACGGATCTGCAAAAAAACAATCAGGTAGATTACAAGTTTTGTGTTCGGGTTTTAACGCTGGAAAAATGACCATTTCAGCGTTAAAACAGCAACACAGCCATTACGAGTCTTGTCGGTATAGCTGTACCGCAAGCCTTTCAGCTTGTAACGCAATGTCAGTCCCGCACACGTAAAAAATAATTTTTTTCATGGGACTTCCATAGCGCAGCCATTACAACTTTTGCGGCAAGGCTAAAAAGCTTACGTTACACCCTATAATGACAAGTTCCGTACCACCATCTGAGAGCAGTAGTTATGAGTTTTACGTAACAAAACTGTTACATAAAACTCATAACTAAAGTGTTACAAAGTACACTAACACCCATAAACTACCTATTAACCCCTAAACCGAGGCCCTCCCACATCGCAAACACTATAATAAACGTATTAACCCCTTAGCCTCCACTAATAAAATTTATTAACCCCTATTCTGCCGCTCCCTGACATCGTCACCACTATAATAAAGTTATTAACCCCTAAACCGCCACCCTCCCGCATCGCAAACACTATTTAAATATTATTAATACCTAATCTGCCGTCCGCCCACATTGCCCCCACTATACTAAAGATATTAAGCCCTACACCGCCGCCACTATAATAAACCTATTAATCCCTAAACCGCAAGCCCCCTAAAACAAAATATACTAAATTAAACTATTAACCCCTAAACCAAAAGCCCCCCCACATCGCAATAACTAATTTAAACTAGTGACCCCTAAACCTAATGTCCCCCCTAACTTTTTATTAAAATTACAATTTCCCTATCTTAAATTAAATTAAAACTTACCTGTAAAATAAAAAAAAACTAAGTTTAAACTAACAATTAACCTAATATAACTATTAAACTAAAATTAAACTAACTACCAATTAAATAAACTATATTACACATTAAAAAAATCCTAACACTACTATAAAAATTACAAGCTATCTAATAACAAAAAATAAAAGACTAAATTACAAAAAATACAAAGACCTCTCCACCAGTAAAACCCACCACCCAAACAACCCCCTAAAATAAAAAAACCTAACTCTAACAAAAACCTAAGCTACCCATTGCCCTGAAAAGGGCATTTGTATGGGCACTGCCGTTAAAAGGGCATTTAGCTCTTTTGCATTACCCTGAAAAGGGCATTTAGCTCTTTTACGAAAAGCCCAAACCCTAAACTAAAAACAAAACCCACCCAAAAAAGTTTAAAAAATTCTAACACTAACCCCCGAATATCCACTTACAGTTGCTGAAGTCCCACTTGAAGGATCGCTTGGTCGATGCGCGAAGGCGGAGGTCCAGGCGAAGGTCCAAGGTGGAGGTCCAGGCAAAGGTCCAAGGCGGAGGTCCAGGCCAATAGAATTTCAATAGCTCTCATCCTATTGGCTGATTTGAACAGCCAATAGAATTTTAGCAGCCCTAATTCCTATTGGCTGATTAAATTTTTTTAGCCAATAGGAATGCAATGGTACCCCCAGTATAAAAGGGGTACCTTGCATTTCAATCCTCAGTGTGCGGCAGACTATCGCATAAAAAGGACCTCCACGTTGGATCAATGGACCTCTGCCTAGACCTCTGCCTGGACCTCTGCCTTGGACCTTCCCGTGGACCTCCGCCTCCGTGCATAGACCGCTCCGCCTCGCGATGTTGGGGTGCAGGGGAATAGGGGTTAATAACTTTAGTATAGTGGCAGCAATATTGGGAGCAGCAGATTAGGGGTTAATAGCTTTATTTAGGTGGTGGCGATATAGGGGGCTGTAGATTAGGGGTTAATTACATTACATAGGTGTCGGCGATGTCGGTGGGGGGCAGATTAGGAGTGTTTAGATGTGGAGTTTATGTTAGGGTGTTAGGTTTAAACGTTATTTATTTTTTTCCCCATAGACATCAATTGGGCTGCGTTACGGAGCTTTTCTTTTTGGGTAAACTTATTTTGAACAGGTCAAAGCGCAGTATAAGTGTTACTCCTTACATCCTGACATCAGATGCTAACAATATCATTGTTAATGGCAACTAACCCTATAATGGATATATAGTTATTTATTTAGACCAGGAGTTGGAGATAAGATTTAAGCATACTTAATACATAGGAATTCAAGCAGAGATAAGTGTTGTGAAATCTGACCAAGTTGTTATATGTACATTTACAGCCAGGCAAATTAATTATTTGGGTCAAATGACTAGGATGGGACTTATGTGGTAATAATAATTTTGGATAAGGCCGTACATTACTTTAACCACACCACTCCCCACTTCCATGACTATTGACAAATAGCCCTACAGAGTTCAGATTTTTTATACATGTGTGTTAGTTTTGTTGAAATTCTTATTTTAATGACTGATTTAAAAGTTATGTTTTAAAATCGGAATACCGCCTACCTCCAAGTCTGGGCACAAGAATGCTATATGCATTCACAGTTGTAGTGGAGTGGTTTGGGCGAAAACCTGATTGATCAGGGGTCAGATAGTTAGATTGTTGGTAATACTCACATAGTTGCAAATGGATGCACTTTTCTAAGATTTTTGACAATACTGGGAGCAATGATATTGGGCGATAATTAGAAACCAAGGTTATCTCACCACTTTTATGGATAGGCACTACTCTTGCAGTTTTCCAAAGTTTGGGTATGTATCCAGACACCAAGGATTTGTTAATTAGGGTTGTGACAGGTTTAGCAATTGCCAGCGCACTGAGCTTCAACAGTATTGCTGGGATTTGATCAGGTCCAGACTGGTTTTTCATTTTTAGATTATTAAGGTGTTTCTTAACGACACTGATGGGTACAGGTCTAAAATTGAACTTCTCTATATTGGGTCTTTGCAGATTTAGAGGGGCCTGATCTACATTTGTAGTTTCAGGATGTGTGTCATTTATTAGTTTGTCAATCAGGGTGGTGGAGCATCCAACAAAATAATTATTAAAGGCATTTGCTACTTCTAAGGGAAGTTGCAGGATTTGGTTGTCCACTTTGACAGTGGAGGGTTGGGAGTGGATTGGTGGAGTGTGTAAGTTATTCATGATTTTCCAAAACTTTCTAGGGTTTGATATGTTATTGTTCAGATTTTCACAGAAATATTGGGCCTTGGCCAATTTTGTTTGTTTAGTGCATATATTTCGCCATTGTCTATATGCACAGTGATGGTTTATAGAGCCGGTATGCTTGAACTGGGACCACAATGAATCCCGAAACTGGTACATTTGAATGAGGTCAGCTGTGATCCAATTCAAGCGTGCTCCTTTTACTCTTACCTTATGCAGCGGGGCATGTAAATTCCAAACTTGTAGGAGTTCAGACTGAAATAATTCAACTGCAGAGTCTAGATCTGGGATTAGGTATAATCTGTGCCAGGGGAGGCTCTTTATGTAATTTAGAAATTATTGAATATTTTTTTTTTTTTTTTAAAGGACCTGGTGATTTTAACCTTGGGAGAGGATTTAGTTGCCTTTATTTTGCGCACGCAGTACACTAAGCAGTGGTCACTGAAATTGTTAGGGAGAACACCTGCCTCCTAGATTCGGTCGGGAGAAGTGGAGAGAATCCAATCGAGCAGGGTGTGGTTATGGCTTTTAATGTTTATGCGAGTTGGGGAGGAGATTAATTGTGTTAGCTGCAAAGATTTAAACAGCGAGCAACAACTATTATTTTTTGGATTCAGCCAATCAATATTAAAATCTCCAAAAAACAAAATTTCACTTTTTGGGTTTTGAGCTATGGTTTCACTAAGGAGATGTGCTATGTCAGAAATTGAATGCACAGGGGAGCTAGGTGGGCGGTAGATTCCTGCAACAATGATTGATTTAATGACGGGATCTCAATTGTGCCAGAAAGGAAATCAAAGGTGGCAGGAGAGCTAGATTTTTGTAAGGGGGTGTACTTTGTGGAATTGTCAACATAAATTACAATGCCGACTTTTCTTTTGCTCTGTCATTTCTATGGCATGAATACACATGTATTGCAATAGCAGAGTCAGGTATTTTTGCAGTTAGCCACGATTCAGAGATCACAATGATTTTGGGCTTGTATTGTAAACACCAAGCTTGCAGTGCATCGATTTTTGGTAGTAAGCTGCGGATATTATAGTGCACAAAGGGAGAGGCCATTTTTAGCTGGAAGGCAAGGAATAAAATTCGTTGGGGACCAGGGTTAAACTCTACATAATTTGCAAGGGCAAGTAACATAAGGAATAGGACTTTGGATATAGTTTTTGTTTGGCCATATAGTGAATGGGATACTTTATAATTTTGTGAGGTGGGGGTAGGAGGGTTATTTTTTATACTATCTTCCAGAGGCTACCTGATTGCAGAGGGACAGCTGAAATATTCAGGTCTGTGAATTTCTTTAGACTGTGGCAGATATACTTTAAATTCAGCTGAGGGAGAGAGATATATTAGTGTTAGATGGGCCTGCAAAAAAGTTAAGGGAGAGGGTATCTATGGACATTTGAGCTAGGGGTCGTTCAGGCAAAAAACACAGGGAAAGTTCACAATTGCAGAGATAAGAGAGGTATCCATGTAGGGAAATAAAATCATTCAACAAGGAAAAAGAAAGATATATGGTCCTCCAATATGCATTTAAAATAAAAAATAAGGGGGGCGGAGCCAACAGCCGAGGCAGGCAGAAGCAAAACTCTTTAGCTCCTAGGCCTTAAGTCAAAATAATATCTATCTTCAGTAAAAGTTTCCTTTACTTTTGTATGTGGGACATTACTAATAGGTCAGTACCTCAAAGATTTATGATCTGAGAAGGAATATGCTACAAACACAATGTTTATTGCCTTTCCCTGAAGAGAGTCTTTGCACTGTGTGTGACATAGTTAATGGGCCTTTCTCCGCTACTATCAGTCCAAATCTATATCGGAAGAAACCTGAAGCTACTTCTCAAATGGAGGACGATCCTGAGCTAATACACGATATGCTACAAAATTTGGATCGACAGATGACAAAACATTCAGATCTCTCAGGTTTTTTAGGCACAACATTTAGGGGAACGGCCAGCAAGATATTAATTGGCAAGGAACCTGGAAACACTCAGTCAACCCTATCGCTAGACTGCCTGTCGATAACGCTTCAAGAACAAGAACAGCAACAACCCTTACCACCTATTATCACTAATAACGACATTGATATCCCTTCCCAAGGCCAGTATGACCTGCTCCTCTTTGACCGGACACTGATTGCTATGAGCACCGCTTCTGAGCAGACCTTAAAGTATGCTGAGCTACGAAGGTTGTCTGGGCCCAAGCCTCTCCTCGCAGTAGTAGAGACGCAATGCTTTTTTTCTTGCAGAGGTGAGCGAATGGATTGGTGCGTCAGAGACCCAATTTTTGCATTCCTGCAGTCCTCACAGAATTGGGTACAGAGACCGGTTAGTCTTCTTGTGATGAGACCTGCTTACATCTTTATGGTGCAGACCCCTGGCTATTCTGGTTCAGAACGAGGGATCTTTTATTTCGCACCAGTGAGCTCCACTCATTTTGGCCTGGGCATTGAGTCCGCTGCGCCCTGGTTACTAAGAGACTGGCTCAGTAGTCTTTGGATCAATTATCTAAAGAAGGCTGGTATAGGATAAACTTATGTATGGTAACTGGATCTATCAGAGTCTATATTAATATTCTCTTCAGTGACCTCTTCTCCTTTGCAGGTTTGGTTTGTTTAAATTGAAAGACACTAACTCCTATGATTTTTACTGATCTAAATTTAAGCAGGTGCTGCTTATATTATCTTTACTACATGTCCCTGGAATTGTATTTGGTTCTCTCTGTATAGTTTATTTTCTGAATTTTAATACTTAATCATTTTATTGGTTACTTAGTTTAACACTGTTCACTGCTTACGTTAATATAATGACTGAGATATTAGGCAAGCTCTTATAGCTATAACTAATCATCTTATTTTGATATAAACTTTAATATGGCGCTTCTCCAGTTTACTTGAGGGCTTTATAATTACCCCTATCTTCATAATCCAATGTTCTGTTAACTGAGGAGATTTTACTAACTCATTGACATATTATTTATGAATAGGTTACTCAGGATTATAACTAAGGTTTTACTTTTGCCAGGACTGGAGGTTTTTGAGCTGCCCATTCTTCTTAAATGCATTCTTTTTGTTTCTTACTCATAAGACTGAACAACCATTTTATTAAATATTAGGAGCGGTCTATTATTGGATATTTTACCTATGCTAATATAAGGCTCTAGTGTTTACCCCTATTATTTCCATTTGTATACTTAAGCTCTCCTAAGCAGCTAATATATTTATAATTATGCCAGTGACCTTCTTCTTTACCCTTTCTACCTATTGAGATGTTACCTTAGGTCTCTTAGGGTGGCCACAACTAATTTAATGCTAGGCAATGTATTGCCCAAACCCCTTAACGATTCCCCTCACTTAAGACAAAATTTCAATTGCTCATCATATTGGTTGAGACCAGGTGTTTTTACTCTTTCCATCACGTTACCTCCAAATTTATACTTAGCATGTCATAATACTCCTCAGTTGCCCCATATTTTTGTGTCTCTTATAGTTTATTCTTAGGGCAATTGAATGCAGTACAAAGCACAGAGAATTATGTATCTCATGCGATTGGATAGCTATTGGTGCTTGGAGACAGTTTAGCGTGTTAGGGATGCCCAGCAGCCTTTTATCTCATTCAGGAACTCAGCTATCTGTAGATGTCTATTACAAGATATTTATACGCCTAGAAGCTTTCTACCTTGATTTCTGCAATTATTGATCAAGCATGTGTTTATGGCCCATTATCAATAGTGGTACTCTTCAATACTATTCCTGGCAAACCTAGAGTTGTGAGTTATAATACAAAGCGGGATCATATGTCCTCCATATATAGGCACCTGCGTATACCATCAACCCCTGTAGATCGAAACAACAAAGGTACTCAGTCTCCACATATCATTTAACATATTGAGCGAAGGTCTCATATATATTTGCCGTCATATAACTATTTTCTAATTATGTACGAATACTCCAGTATGCTGTGTAAAATTAACTTCATGTGTTCTTATGTTAGCAGCTGTGTATATACATTTAATCAGTAGCCATGATTCTTGTTTATATTCTCTCTCTTTTGACTCCTCTGCTTTGTTTTGAAATGACGACATGTGCAATTTGTGTTATATAGTTCCCCAGGGGGGCCCTGTACCAGGGAAGCTTCTATACCGCAAGTTTTGCCTTTAGTAGCACCTCAACCCATCTCATAATAATACTGTATATTATATACAATGAAGGAGACTAAAGTATATATTAGTCTTCCCCCCTCATATACAACTAGGTTGGGAGTTACACACACTCGTTCTATACTCGGCAACATAGCCTTTAACAGCTTTAGAATGGAATAAGTAAGTGGTACTCTGAGAAGCAGGGATAATAAACCACCACTTTCTATTACACTATTTTCTATGTTCACATATACAATCACTCATAGCCCCTCTCTTTTCTCTCTCCCCCCTTTCCCGTCGACCCTTATCGTCTATGGGTCATATCCCACGTCCCTTCTACCTAACTTGCTCAGAATGGAGCACCCACCCTAGGAGAGAGACAGATCACTGTTAACTACTATGAACCTTCAATAATCCATTGCCCCAGGTGGCCGTCTTGTTTATACAATGTTAGATTAGTTCTGTTGTCATGTCATTACTGCTATTTTTTTTTTTTTAGGTGGGTAGTGACGTACCCCTAATATGACTATTGTGCCACTGGCCAGTAACACTAACAAGACACAGAAAGATTTCTTATATACTATAACATCATATTCAGTACCTTCCTCCCCTTATATTTTGGCATGAGTCACTAGTGAGCTACATATACATTGCACTAGAGTTAAACACATGTTTTGGTCATTCCCCCCTACACATGGCATATTTAGGAGTTAGACTTATATAGTCTATATTCAAAAGTTCAGAGGCCTAACAGTAGTTACTAGTTCGTCATTCGAATTAGCTCCGCCCCCCTCCTCTCTCCCTTTTACTTCATTTTAGAGCGGCTCTCGTCCGCTGTACTTCCTTTCCCCAAAAACCCAGTAACTAACCCCCACTTTGCCCCAATCCTTCTCGAATAAGATAACCTAATAAATATTTTCTATTGCAAAGTGGGGACCATTTGTATTATAAAATAAACTTAAAATGAGGTTCTAGAATTCTATGTCCTAGATAACCTCCTGTAGTATTCATCAGCGATCTCTCCTCCTTGACAGTCCTTACGGAATGTGTAATGTGGTTTAAGGAGATAACTTCATATTAATTTACTCAGAGTGGATATGCCTACCATATTTGTATTTGGATGTTGTTTCTTCATGTTAACACCTCGTCTGATATGTAAATGCATGCTATTATCCTATTGGAATTGTTCTATGGACATTCTTTATTGGTTGTTATTTCTCAAAACCTCAATAAAAAGCATATTTTAAAAAATAAAAATAAAAAAAATAAAATAAAAATAATAGCAAATACATATTCGAACACACACATTAGTAATAACAGGGTAGAATATAAAGAGATAACTATCTTCCAGAGGCTACCTGATAGCAGAGGCCAGTGGGATAGCTGAAATATTCAGGTCTGTGAATTTCTTTAGACTGTGGCAGATATACTTTAAATTCAGCTAATTGCAGAGGCCAGTGGGACAGCGGAAATATTCAGGTCTGTGAATTTCTTTAGACTGTGGCAGATATACTTTAAATTCAGCTGATTCCAGAGGCCAGTGGGACAGCTGAAATATTAAGGTCTGTAAATTTTGTTAGACTGTGGGAGATATACTTTAAATTCAGCTGATTGCAGAGGACAGTGGGACAGTTGAAATATTCAGGTCTGTGAATTTCTTTACACTGTGGCAGATATACTTTAAATTCAGCTGATTGCAGAGGCCAGTGGAACAGCTGAAATAGTCAGGTCTGTGTATTTCTTTAGACTGTGACATATATACTTTAAATTCAGCTGATTGCAGAGGCCAGTGGGACAGCTGAAATGTTTAGGTCTGTGAATTTCTTTAGACTGTGGCAGATATACTTTAAATTCAGCTGATTCCAGAGGCCAGTGTGACAGCTGAAATATTCAGGTCTGTGAATTTCTTTAGACTATGGCAGATATACTTTAAATTCAGCTGATTGCAGAGGCCAGTGGGACAGCTGAAATATTCAGGACTGTGAATTTCTTTAGACTGTGGCAGCTATACTTTAAATGTAGCTGATTGCAGAGGCCAGTGGGACAGCTGAAATATTCAGGTCTGTGAATTTCTTTAGACTGTGGCAGCTATACTTTAAATCCAGCTGATTGCAGAAGCCAGTGGGGCAGCTGAAATATTTAGGTCTGTGAATTTCTTTAGACTGTGGCAGCTATACTTTAAATTCAGCTGATTGCAGAGGCCAGTGGGACAGCTGAAATATTCAGGTCTGTGAATTTCTTTAGACTGTGGCAGCTATACTTTAAATTCAGCTGATTGCAGAGGCCAGTGGGATAGCTGACATATTCAGGTCTGTGAATTTCTTTAGACTGTGGCAGATATACTTTCAATTCAGCTGATTGCAGAGGCCAGTGGGACAGCTGACATATTCACATCTTTTAATTTCTTTAGACTGTGGCAGATATACTTTAAATTCAGCTGATTGCAGAGGTCAATGGGTGTCACAAGTATAGAAATGACAGATATGTCAATCTGAGTGCAGTATATATTTTCAATTGATAGTTACTAAATCCAGATTAAGGGCTCCATGTACTAAGCAGTCAGCGAGCTACCCGCAACAAATCTCGCGCCCAAACTCGCAAACTGATATGTACAAAGCCGTCAATTATGTAAAAACTCGCATCTTTAAAATTGCGAGCGTACTTATCCGCCATACCTCGCTACCTCTCCATTTTTTACTGTAATTAGATACATTTGACCACCAACTCGCCAAAAACGAATGTACTAAAAAATCTATTTGTCCGCTCGCGTCAATTTCCGCTCCCACCTCGTTATTTTTGCCTCGCCACCTTTTAGGTGGCGGGCAAGGTACAAAACAATAGGAAAGTCACTCTAGACGCCAGTCTAGACATATATAAAAGGCAGTAATATCAGCATTGTACTTACATTGTTCATTTCAGCAGCTATGGAGAGAATTCTGTTTTTGTTTATTCTCCGTTTGATGCGAATCCGGGCTAGAAGACAGAATACTGGAAATGTAGCTAATCGATTGGTTAGAAGAAGGAGAGTTCGAGTCCCCCGTGTATTCCTTCCACGGGTTGGTTTGCACGGCCTTTCTGACCGAGAGATCATACAAAGATTCCGGCTTGATCGTGAATCGATATTACACCTGTATCGAGAGATTGAAGATCATTTGGAGCCGATGACTGCTCGTTCACAAGCTATTCCGGGACTTCTCAAACTATTAGCGGCATTGCATTTTTTTGCAACAGGCTCCTTTCAGGCAGTTTCTAGCGTCATTATTGGAATGAGTCAATCTGCTTTTTCACGCCACTTATCCAAAGTAATAGGGGCTATGATGGTTATTTTTCATCGATATGTTTGTTTGCCATCTACCCCTGAAGAATGGCAATCTATCAAGTCAAATTTCTATAGGATGGCTGGGATGCCCAATGTCCTAGGTGCCATAGACTGTACCCATGTTGCTGTAAGACCACTTCAAGCTCGTGAGGAGATCTATAGGAATCGAAAGCATTTCCATTCCTTGAATGTCCAGATGGTCTGTGACCCCCACATGAGGATTATCAGTGTCCGTTCTAACTTTCCTGGATCCTGTCATGATTCTTACATTTTAAGGCAGACTGGGTTATACCGGAAGTTCGAGGAGGGAAATATGCCTGACGGATGGCTTCTAGGTAAGCATAACTGGCGTCTAATATGTCTCTCATTTCAATGTACCAAAATTGCGCCCAATTTGTCGACTGTAATCTGTATAGTTTAATTGTATTGTATAGTTCTGAATCTTTATAATTATTCTTATATTAATATTTATATTTATTATATCTTCTATTAGGAGATGGAGGGTACTCATGTACAGAATGGCTGTTGACTCCCTATAACAACCCACAGACCAGAAGTCAAGTACGTTTCAATGAAGCTCACCGATCTACCAGGGGGGTTATTGAGAGGACTTTCGGTCTTTTGAAAATGCGGTTTCGATGTCTTGATCGTTCTGGTGGTGCTATGCAGTATGCACCAGAGAAAGTTGCCAAAATTATATTGGTTTGCTGCATACTGCACAATATTGCAATTAAAAGAGGCTGTCCATTAGAAGATGAAGATCCAATAGATACTGATGATTTACCAGAAGAAATATGTGTCGAACAAGCTAATAGGCGTGGAAATGCAACAAGGGACATGGTTTCAGAACAATATTTTGTGTTTGAGGATTAAAGTTTCAGTTGATCAATAAAAAACTTTCTTTATTAACTTGTCTCCATTTTTTTTTAAGAGTTAAGGTTATTAAAAATCACTCATGATAAACAGTTAAATACATAACAGTTGTTGATCTTCAATTATCAAAGGTTTCAAATAAATAAAGTTTATGATCAAAGTTATTACAGACAATATATTATAGGTAATACATTGTCTTTGTGACATCACACTAGTGTCTACAGCTGCTCTCACTCTTTTACATATGTGATTATTGTAATGTAATCCCTCCATAGCTGATGCTAATTCATTGTATTGTGTCATTGAATTGTAGCTGTAACAAGCGACAGTATATTCAACAGTGCTTTATGTTATCAGATTGGATTTTTGAGTTAAAAAAGACTTGCTAATTTTATTTGTTTTATTCTAACCTCTATTTTTAACAGCTACTAGGTTTTCCCATATTCAAATAAATACCTTAAGGGCTTACTCTTAGCACTTATTTTCTTAACCTTTATAATATATTTTTGCATTCAAGATTTGTTAAAAGAATAGTGGCATATAGAAAATAATGGCAAAATAAATTATTTTATTACAAAATTATAATCTTTAAACATTATATATTAACAATTGTAAACCAAAGTAACTTGTTATACATATAAACACATCTGAAAAAAAAGGAAATGTTTAGAAACCAAATAACAATTGTAAACCAAAATAAATTCTAATACATATAAACACATATGAAACAAAGAAAATGTTTAGAAACAAAATAACAATTGTAAACCAAACAACATTTTAATACATATAAACACATCTTAAAAAAATTAAATGTTTAGAAACAAAATAAAAATTGTAAACCAAATTAAATTTTAATACATAAAAACACATCTGAAACAAATAAAAAAATGTTTAGAAACAATAACTATTGTAAACCAAAGTATAAATGTTAATACATACACATCTGAAACAAAGAAAATGTTTAGAAACAAAATAACAATTGTAAAACAAAGTAAATTTTAATACATATCAACACATCTGAAACAAAGAAAATGTATATGAAACAAATATCATTTGTAATAACTATAAACATCGATATTTACAAACCTTCATAAAATACATTAATCTACATATACATTATATTTTTCTCTATTTTTCGGGGATACATATCTGGATCAATGCGCTAATGATTGACATAACGATTAATCACGTCATCGTCAAACATGTCGCGTCCTGAACCTTTTGGTGCTGGAGAATTGGTGATATTAGTTTATGCCATGGATAAATATTTCCCTAAACGGATTGGTGGTGTGAGGGGAGTGAGACAGGAATGCCGAGACAAAATTATATACGAGATGCTGAGAAGAATGCATCGTATTTCAAAAATTAAAAGAACAAGACGACAGTGTCTTAGAAAATATAGTGATTTGAAGAGAAGAGAACCGAAGTACTATAAATCGATTCGAAGATTGATAAGGACATGTAAGTTTCAAAATTATATATGAAATAATTTTTTATAATATAAAAAAAGGGTTTATTTTTGAACTGCGTCATCATTGACGAATCCAGGAAAATAATATTTCCTGACTGTTACTTTGACTATATTAGTATATACAATTGCAAAAAGTTACAAAAGTTAGCATGCAGAACTGAGTTAGTAGATTAAAATTTAACTATATAACTATATACACTTAAAAGGTTAGAAAACTTAGCATACAAAAATGAGTTAGTAGAGTAAAATATAACTATATTAGTATATAACATTGAAACATGCAGAACTGAGTTAGTAGAATAAAATATAAATATATTACTATATAACATTGAAACATGTTAGAAAAGTAAGCATGCAGCATAATTATTTCAATTTTTTTTATTAAATTTTTTTCTTATATATATGTTTATAGATATGAGAAGTAGGAGAATGAAGTGTGCACACCCACCACGCTACTTAAGGTCAATGTTGGTGCAAACACCCAGAAGTGAAGCTCTTTCTCCACCTTTGCCAATAACACTATTGGATATTGAATTATCTCCAAATCCATATGCAATTTGTCATAAAGAGACACAGACAGGTAATGACTTATTATTTAAATTTTAAATCATATATTTTAGGTTTTGGCTTAAAAAGTTTTAGCATGCAATATTAATCAAGTTGCTAATTTACTTCTATTATCATTTTTTTCCTCATTTACTTTCTATTTTTATTTGAAAAAGAGGGCATCTAAGCTAAGGAGCCAGCCAATTTTTGGTTGAGAACCATGGACAGCACTCTTTGATTGGTTCTGTCCAATTATCAAGTACAACACAGTTGGTTCACCAAAAATGGGCTGGCATCTAAACTTAGATTCTTGCTTTTCAAATAAAGATACAAAAAGAATGAAGTAAAATATAAAGTTTATTTAAATTGCATGCACTATCTGAATCATGAAACTTAGAAATTGGTTTCTATGTCACTTGTAATGATTATTATTATTATTGTTTTAAATAATATATACAAGGTTTTTGATTTAATAGTTTTCTATCTTTGTAATTTCGTTCATAGATATTACCATGGAAGAAATGGAAACTAGTATGGAAATGGAAGAATTTCAAAATCCAGATAGTGTGACAATATTTGAAGCATTAACTTCAGATGATACTCAACCAAGGATAGAAGTTTTACCAACAATGATGGTAGATAAAGGTATGTTTCATACTCAGTAATCTTAAATCTAAGAAAATACAAGTTTTAACTAATACATATATTGTATATTTCAAATAGGAGTTGGCTCAGATGAAAGCTTTAAAGGAGTGGACATAAGTGTAGAAGCTAATATAGTAGATAACGTAGATAACAGCACATCAGGAGGTAATATTTGTGATGAAAAACCCTATCATACATTGAATATGTATATGACAATTGAATTAAATTTTGCTTTTCATTTATTTTTCTACAGATTTATCTTCAACATCAACTATTGAGACTGCAGACAAAAGTACTCAGAGTTGTCTAGAAGATCATGTCAAACAAAAAATTTCTAAAATTAGGGCAACTTTGGCAATGTTAATGGAGCAAGTAGATTTTTTATACCGTAAATATGTAATTTGATTTCATTTTTTGTTTTGTCATGATTAATAACTGAGAAAAAGTTTTGTGTTGAAGAATCAAAAGTGAGTTTGAATTTATGTAAATAAACTTTTTTTTTGGCCATAAAAAAATTTGTCTTTATTAAATAATAACATTTTAAACTTAAAGGGACACTGTATCCAAATTTTATCTTTTGTGATTCAGATAGAGCATGCAATTTTAAGCAACTTTCAAATGTACTCCTATGATCAAATTTGCATGCTCTATCTGAATCACAAAAGAAAAAATTTGAGTACAGTGTCCCTTAAAAATACACAAACAATAACTTTGTACACAATATACAGAGTAAAAAAATTAACAGTGACTAACATTTTAAACTTAAAGGGACACTGTATCCAAATTTTATCTTTTGTGATTCAGATAGAGCATGCAATTTTAAGCAACTTTCAAATGTACTCCTATGATCAAATTTGCATGCTCTATCTGAATCACAAAAGAAAAAATTTGAGTACAGTGTCCCTTAAAAATACACAAACAATAACTTTGTACACAATATACAGAGTAAAAAAATTAACAGTGACTAACATTTTAAACTTAAAGGGACACTGTATCCAAATTTTATCTTTTGTGATTCAGATAGAGCATGCAATTTTAAGCAACTTTCAAATGTACTCCTATGATCAAATTTGCATGCTCTATCTGAATCACAAAAGAAAAAATTTGAGTACAGTGTCCCTTAAAAATACACAAACAATAACTTTGTACACAATATACAGAGTAAAAAAATTAACAGTGACTAACATTTTAAACTTAAAGGGACACTGTATCCAAATTTTATCTTTTGTGATTCAGATCGAGCATGCAATTTTAAGCAACTTTCAAATGTACTCCTATGATCAAATTTGCATGCTCTATCTGAATCACAAAAGAAAAAATTTGAGTACAGTGTCCCTTAAAAATACACAAACAATAACTTTGTACACAATATACAGAGTAAAAAAATTAACAGTGACTAACATTTTAAACTTAAAGGGACACTGTATCCAAATTTTATCTTTTGTGATTCAGATAGAGCATGCAATTTTAAGCAACTTTCAAATGTACTCCTATGATCAAATTTGCATGCTCTATCTGAATCACAAAAGAAAAAATTTGAGTACAGTGTCCCTTAAAAATACACAAACAATAACTTTGTACACAATATACAGAGTAAAAAAATTAACAGTGACTAGATAATTAAAAATTTTCACTCCAGACGTTGCCTCTTTGGGTCTGTTGTCGCCTCCCTTTCACTGACAATAGCCAACAGAGATTGTAATGTCCTTTCGCTGATGCTCAAAGCTCTGTTAATTTGATGGTTTTTCTCTTCATCCATCTGCCTCTGCCACTGGAACATCTCTCTTTGCAGCTGTAATTTCTGCATCTCTATCTCATTCCTTTGCCTTTCGATTTCCACATTTTTTTCTGACAGAGCAGCCCAGCGTTCAATATTAGTGTTAATAATATTCAGCATTTCTCTGTGGTCCTCTCTGTATTGCCTTGCCAGTGTCAACATTTCCCTCAATGCAACATCGCCAAATTGTCCTTCTGCCGGTGTATTGTCAATATTTACACCACCTGTTTGCAGTTCAATTGGTGGTGCCTGTGTTTCAACAGGTTCCTCAATGTTTTCTGGTGTGTGAATTTCATCCGGTTGCGCATCTCCCAAATCTTCAAGAATATCCGGAGTCTCACTTCCATCATGCCCTCCTGGTGGTTCATCTTGAATGGGATTTTCCACTATCGGCATGAGATTGATAGTGATCTCCCTTGATGAGTTTTCTTCTTCTAGATCAAGACATAACAAATTGTTAGTAAATAAAAATAAAATGTTATAAAAACACTTGCAGAAATAGAATAGAAGGAGAGAGCAGATACAACCGTCATACACCAATTTAAGTTATATTATATATATATATACATATGTGATACATACCATCAAATAATGGAGATGAATGTCCAGTCAATCTCTAGAAAAGACGTCCCAAATCACCTATAAAAAAATAAATAACATAAAAATAAATAAATAAAATGCTTTTTTGTCAATGTAACGATATATTCGAAATTATTAATGGAAATGTATTTTGCAATTAACTGGACACTGAAGCAAAAATAATCTTTTTGAGAATAAGATATATTGCATGGAATTTCTATCAGCTTTCTTATGTAATACTATGATCAATTCTCAAAAAGAAAATAATGATAAATTTTAAAAAAAATTGAAAGTTGATTAAAATAGCATGCATGCTCTACAAGAATCCTCATTTAAAAAAATATGTACAAGATCTCGAAATAGAATATGTCAATAATGACATTTGACATTTAAAAAAAAAATTACAAAAAAAAAATTGAGAGATAAAAGAGATAAAAGACACAACATTGAAATTATTCATTTGTAAAGTACTTACCAGTTGCTCTACCAACACCAGTTTGTGGAGTGCTGGTCCTTAGATCCGGAAGTGTGTCCGCCGAGGAAGTTGTGTGTGTAACATTAGATGATGAGCGTATAAATTGTCCATGTGTAAAACTGTCCGAAGGTCTTGAAACAGCTGCACCGGGTGGTCTCGAAACCGCAGAAGAAGAAGTAGAACAAGTGGGCACCTCGTTACTCCTCACAGGCTCTGCTGTTGTTGGCATTGCTTAAAAAAAAAAAAAATAAAAAAAAAATTAGGTTTATTTTTATTTATATTTGAAACTGAAAGTTAAAACTGTTAATAATAATAATTACAGCAGTGAATGCAGGCTCAATCATTAAAGGGACATGCCAACCACCTTTTTTTATGATTTGGAAAGAGAATGCAGTTATAAACATCTTTATAATTTACTTATATTATCTAATTTGTTTTATTCTATAGATATTCTTTGTTGAAAAGCATTTGATTGATGCACAAAGAAGCCTCGTGTGATTGGCTCAACATGTGTATTTATTTTTCTTCAACTAAGAATATCTAGAAAATTGAAGTAATATGTTGTTTAAATTTCAATTCTCTATCCGAATCATTAATAAAAGATTTTGGTTTTAGTGGCCCTTTAAAGGGACATGAAAAAAAATAATTACCTTTACAAATTGCATAAGAAAATGCATTTTTAAAAATATTTAAATGTATTATGTTTTTGCATTCATTGGATTTTTATACTTTGAGGAAAAGCAAATCTATACAGGCACAGTAAATGATCATTGGTTGATGCACATAGATGGTTCATGTGACTGCGTCAACTATGTGCATAGCTATATCTGAAAAATGTATGTTTATAAAGCGGAGAACAATTTTGAAAGATGCTAACAATAATATTCTATAGTGAAATAACGCAACATGGAAGTCAATAGATCAGAAATTTAAGAAGGCATGTGATCTGGGGTTAGTCTCATGATTAATGTCGGACATACAATATTATTTTAATAGTTTCAAATTACATTATTTCTATTGTCATTATCTCTTTAAGGTTTCTATGCAATACTGGTTTGAAAATAAACACATGGGTGTTATCTTTAGGGATCACTATAGTAATAATCAACAAATCTTTAGTTCCGTTAGACCATTAAAAAAAAGGCAGTATAACAATACTATTATTGTACAATCCCTTATACATATATGAGACATAAATGATTACAGTATTTGGGGCCTAAATGGCTTGTACAATCCCTTATACATATATGCGAGATAAATTATTACAGTATTTCGGGCCTAAATGGCTTGTACAATCCCTTATACATATATGCGAGATAAATTATTACAGTATTTGGGGCCTAAATGGCTTGTACAATCCCTTATACATATATGCGACATAAATGATTACAGTATTTGGGGCCTAGATGGCATATAGGATACTGAAGCGTAAGAAGTCAGATAATGTTATTTTAAAGAAATATATATTGGAGACAATAACCTATCATAACTTTAAAAAGAACATTTACGTCAACTATGTTGTACATTTACCTCTTAAATCACTGTCACAATCATCCGTTATGCCAGTGATGATCTCCGGTCCCAGACGCTGAACAAGCTTCTGCTCATAGTCATTGAGGTCTGCCACATATGCTGGTCCACCTCCGGTAGCACGTGCCGAATTTTTCTCTCTGGCCAATTTAGCTTTGGCGAAGCGTTTAATGTCGTTGTAACGCTTCTTCAGCTGATCGACATCCTTTTTTCCTGGACCCTGGGCACTAACAGCGTCGCTGATCCTTTGCCAGATCTGCTTCCTTCTAGAAAAATTTGTCTGTTTGACACGACATCCAAACAAATAATCATAAGAGTCAATAATCATATCAATCAAAACGACGTTTTGCTGATGAGAAAAGTGAGGATTCTTGGATTTTGAAGCGGTTTCAGATCCAGATGAAGCCATATCGAAATAGTAAATAAAGATCTCAAAAACGAGCGCTCTGTAATTACTCTCCAAAAATTTTGGAACAATAATAAAGTTGTTTAGAAAACTTGTCCATTTATAGGAGCAAAATTCTATTCCCGCTTCTACTATGACGTTCATGACACCTTACATGTCACGTGTTAACAATTGGCCAGACAATTGAACTGAAAGTTAAGTACATCAGCTTATTCGCGGCGAGCGAGGCGTCAAATTTATCAATATTCCGCCACTGCTCGCGGCGGGCTAGAGGTGTCTATTTGTTGTGGGATTATTAGTACATAGCTACAGCGGACACCATTTCGCCCGCGGCGAGTAACGGCGAGTTTAGCCGCGACTAAAATGACGGATGAATTGACGGCTTAGTACATGGAGCCCTAAATATATGTAGCAACCAGGTTACTGAATACAATTCTCTGCTGAGGTAGTTATATATTGTGACAGTGAAGATAACTAATTCCTTTAGTATGTAGCTATCCCCTCTGTCTTTTTATAGCCAAGGTTACTGTGTCAATTCTTATAACATATAAGTGACTAAATGTTCACTTGGCATAGTGAGTGTAACATCATAGGAAAGTTCTTAGTCTTTATACACAAAGAAACATTCGTATTAGCTTCTTGACAGATAAGTAAATGCTGCAAGTTAGTGCTCCTAATTATATCAATGTAAGATGAACATACAACCTGAGTTTGGTTCAGAGTCCGGAGATTCAACCAGCTGTACGTAGAGGGTTAGTACCGAAGCAGAGAGAAGCAGTGAGAAGGGAAATGGCGAGACCGCTATGCTGCAGCTGCTGGGAACAGAGTGAGGCTTTCGGGAGTAGCTTAGCTGATGATGTCAGTGGCTTCAAGCTAGGATCGCTGTCAGGTGTATTCCTGTTGAAAGTACTGATGAAACAGCCACTGGCTGAGAAATGCGTTGCCTGTTTTCACTTTGTTTTTAATAAAGTAATTTTACTATTTTTAAACACTTGCTGCCTACTTCTACATCATTTTGGATCACTTTCTGGCCTCCTGGTTCACTTGGAGACTTGGAGTTTCCTGTTTCTGCCTTGTTAAGTCTGTTGGGTGACCGCATTGATCCCATCCTGCCCTATTAGCATCATTGGAGATGCTTCAACAAATGTGAGTGCATATTATACTTACTGTTTTCATTTATTCTGGCTAGACTGTACTAGGCCATATAGGCACCCTTGTGTCTTTTCCTATTACAGATTATACATCTATCACGAGAGGTCGGTCTTCTGGGTGACTGTTATAGATCCCAGACTGCTCCTACTGCACTACTTGGAGTGCTTTTATACATGTGAGTGTAACCATACACTTTATTTATACATCTCTTGATCAAACAATATTGGGCCATGTGACGCATTTGTGTCTTCTTGTTTTTCAAGCTAGGATCGCTGTCAGGTGGATTCCTGTTGAAAGTACTGATACTTCAGAATTGAAGTGAGAGCTGTGCTGGAAGATTCAGGTAAGTTTGCTACTGCAGATAAACTCTTTGAAGTGCTAAGCAAAGGTTAACGAAGCACTTGGCTAAAGCTGCGACTTGAGACCAGCTGTGAAAGGCTGACAAGGAACATTAATCCAGCAAGGTTTGCTGGAAGGAGGAACCTTAAATAGCCGAAGGTGAGGCTGATGAGCACCTTAAAGGTATAGTGTAGGACTTCTACCTCTTTTCAAACAGTTTGTGGTTTTGTTTTGCTTAATTATAAAACTGTGTTCTGCTGCTTAAAACTTGGACAAACAGTTGTGTTAATGTAAAGTTTTATTCTAAAGTTTATATTTGTAACACTCAGTATGTGAAATTTATTTAAAATATAGGAAACAATTATTAATTATTTTTTTATCTGATTAGTTGGCTGGTTATTGCTATCGTAAGCTCGTGGTAGCAATTAGCGCTCCGAAAATTAACCAGACATCTGAGATCTGGTTAATTTTCTAAATGTGCCTCAATTGCCCCCAAAATAAAGTGTGTAGTGCATTTTGTAAAATAAAAAATAATAGCATCTTTATTTTTTTATTTTTTTTAAACTGCATGAAGCCGTTTTTAGGGGTTAAATTTGGCAAGTGTGGGGTGTTAGAAAAAAAGAGGCACTGAAAAGTACCTTCACATTGTTGTCTATGTGTAACTGTGTGTTCTCTATAAATATATATGTATATGCTTATATATATCTATATCTATATATCTCTCTCTATCTATCTATCTATCTATCTATCTATCTATCTATCTATCTATATATATATATATATAGACAGATGGTAGCGCACTCCCACTCGCCAAAAACTCAGGACCAGGGCGCATAAATCATAAAATAAAGCACTAAAATGATGCACTCGCTGGATTTAAAGCAGAGCACTCTTTATTTAAGTTGTGACATTTCGGGGCATTCACCCCACAACTTAAATAAAGAGTGTTGTGCTTTAAATCCAGCGAGTGCATACTTTTAGTGCTTTCTATATATATATATATATTTCTTCTTTTTTCTTTTTTTTAAATAGTTTCTTATTGAGGTTTTTAGACAATTACAGAAGTAAGAAATCATTTATAGCATTGACAAAACAATCAATAGAATCGCAAATTTGAATTGGATTTAACAATTCAATGTCATGTATTGTATATAAACATACACCTAGTTTACGAGTTTTGCGTTAGAGGCTGTACGGTGCTAACGAGAAGTTTATGCTCACCGCTCACTTACAGACAGCGCTGGTATTACGGGTTTTTACAAACCCGGCGTTAACCGCAAAAAAGTGAGCGAATAGCAAAATTTTGCTCCACATCTCACCTCAATACCAGCGCTGCTTACGTTAGCGGTGAGCTGGCTGAACGTGCTCGTGCACGATTTCCCCATAGGAATCAATGGGGGAGAGCCGGCTGAAAAAAAAACTAACACCTGCAAAAAAGCAGCGTAAAGCTCCTAACATAGCCCCATTGATTCCTATGGGGAAATACATTTATGTCTACACCTAACACCCTAACATGAACCCCAAGTCTAAACACCCCTAATCTTACACTTATTAACCCCTAATCTGCCGCCCCCGACATCGCTGACACCTACATTATATTATTAACCCCTAATCTGCCGCTCCGGACACCGCCGCCACCTACATTATACTTATGAACCCCTAATCTGCTGCCCCCAACATCGCCGACACCTACATTATATTTATTAACCCCTAATCTGCCGGCCCCAATGTCGCCGCAACCTAACTACACTTATTAATCCCTAATCTGCCGCCCCCAACGTCACCACCACTATAATAAACATATTAACCCCTAAACCTAAGTCTAAGCCTAACCCCCCCTAACTTAAATATAATTTAAATAAATCTAAATAAAATTACTATCATTAACTAAATAATTCCTATTTAAAACTAAATACCTATAAAATAAACCCTAAAATAGCTATAATATAACTAATAGTTACATTGTAGCTATCTTAGGGTTAATTTTTATTTTACAGGCAAGTTTGTATTTATTTTAACTAGGTAGAATAGTTATTAAATAGTTATTAACTATTTAATAACTACCTAGTTAAAATAAAGACAAATTTACCTGTAAAATAAAACCTAACCTAAGTTACAATTACACCTAACACTACACTACAATTAAATTAATTACCTAAATTAAATACAATTAATTACAATTATCTAAAGTACAAAAAACCAAAACATTAAATTACAGAAAATATCAAAGAAATTACAAGAATTTTAAACTAATTACACCTAATCTAATCCCCCTAACAAAATAAAAAAGCCCCCCCAAAATAAACAAGCCCTACCCTACACTAAATTTCAAATAGCCCTTAAAAGGGCCTTTTGCAGGGCATTGCCCCAAAGTAATCAGCTCTTTTACCTGAAAAAAAAGTACAATCCCCCCCCAACATTAAAACACACAACCAACCCTACTCTAAAACCCACCCAATATCCCCTTTAAAAAAACCTAACACTAACCCCTTGAAGATCACCTTACCAGAAGATGTCTTCACCCAACCGGGCAGAAGTGGTCCTCCAGACGGGCAGAAGTCTTCATCCAATCGGGCAGAAGTGGTCCTCCAGACGGGCAGAAGTCTTCATCCAGATGGCATCTTCTATCTTCATCCATGCGGAGCGGGTCCATCTTCAAGACATCTGACGCGGAGCATCCTCTTCTTTCCACGGCCGATGACTGAATGAAGGTTCCTTTAAATGGCGTCATCCAAGATGGCGTCCCTTCAATTCCGATTGGCTGATAGAATTCTATTAGCCAATCGGAATTAAGGTAGAAAAAATCCTATTGCCTGATCAGCCAATAGGATTGAACTGGCATTCTATTGGCTGATCGGAACAGCCAATAGAATGCAAGCTCAATCCTATTGGCTAATTGGATTTTTTCTACCTTAATTCCGATTGGCTGATAGAATTCTATCAGCCAATCGGAATTGAAGGGACGCCATCTTGGATGACGTCATTTAAAGGAACCTTCATTCAGTCGTCGGCTGTGGAAAGAAGAGGATGCTCCGCGTCGGATGTCTTGAAGATGGACCCACTCCGCGCCGGATGGATGAAGATAGAAGATGCCGTCTGGATGAAGACTTCTGCCCGTCTGGAGGACCACTTCTGCCCGGTTGGATGAAGACTTCTCCCGGCTTCGTTGAGGACTTCGGCCCGGTTGGGTGAAGACGTCTCCCGGTAAGGTGATCTTCAGGGGGTTAGTTTTAGGTTTTTTTTAAGGGGGGATTGGGTGGGTTTTAGAGTAGGGTTGGTTGTGTGGGTGGTGGGTTTTAATGTTGGGGGGGTATTTGTATTTTTTTTTATGCCCCGCAAAAGGCCCTTTTAAGGGATATTTGTAATTTAGTGTAGGGTAGGGCTTTTTTTTATTTTGGGGGGCTTTTTTATTTTGTTAGGGGGATTAGATTAGGTGTAATTAGTTTAAAAATCTTGTAATTTCTTTATTATTTTCTGTCATTTAGTGTTTTTTTTTTCCGTACTTTATATAATTTTATTTAATTGTAATTAATTGTATTTAATTTAGTTAATTAATTTAATTATAGTGTAGTGTTAAGTATAATTGTAACTTAGGTTAGGTTTTATTTTACAGGTAAATTTGTCTTTATTTTAACTAGGTAGTTATTAAATAGTTAATAACTATTAAATAACTATTGTACCTAGTTAAAATAAATACAAACTTGCTGTAAAATAAAAATAAACCCTAAGATAGCTACAATGTAACTATTAGTTATATTGTAGCTAGCTTAGGGTTTATTTTATAGGTAAGTATTTAGTTTTAAATTGGAATTATTTAGTTAATTGTAGTAATTTTATTTAGATTGATTTAAATTATATTTAAATTGGGGGGGTTAGGATTAGGGTTAGACTTAGGTTTAGGGGTTAATACATTTAATATAGTGGCGGCAACGTTGGGGGTGGCAGATTAGGGGTTAATAAATGTAGGTAGGTGTGGCGATGTTAGGGACGGCAGATTAGGGGTTAATAATATTTAAATAGTGTTTGTGATGCGGGAGTGCGGCGGTTTAGGGGTTAATATATTTATTATAGTGGCGGCGATGTCCGGTTTGGCAGATTAGGGGTTAAAATATTTATTTTAGTGTTTGCGATGTGGGGGGGCCTCGGTTTAGGGGTTAATAGGTAGTTTATGGGTGTTAGTGTACTTTTTTAGCACTTTAGTTAAGAGTTTTATGCTACGGCGTTGTAGTGTAAAACTCTTAACTACTGACTTTTAAATGCGGTACCAGGCTTGACAGGAGAGGGTCTACTGCTCACTTTTGGTCAGACTCGTAATACCGGCGCTATGCAAGTCCCATTGAAAATATAGGATACGCAATTGACGCAAGTGGATTTGCGGTATTTCCGAGTCTGGTTTAAAAAGTGAGCGGTACACCTGTACCTGCAAGGCTCGTAATACCAGCGGGCGTTAAAAAGCAGCGTTGGGACGGGCCAACGCTGCTTTTTAACCCTAACACACAACTCATAATCTAGGCCATAGTATTGGAGATCCTCATTAGATACAACGGGCCACTCTTGGACCCTTGACCCCATAGATAAATCAGGGAGGAACTAGAGTGATGTATAAGGCCACTTTTGGACCATGAAATACTAAGGATAACATAGAACTAGCATGAAAAACAAAGCTGTACACAAACTGACTATAGTTATACTATTTAGGAGGAAGCACCTTGTTTAGAGGATTCCTGGGTTGGGTAAAAATTATCCGGAAGACAACCTAACCAATATTGATATTAAGAGGAGATGTTCTGGGGCTAAGTAATAAATGATGTCCTCATAAGATTTAACTGATGTTTGACTCTATTATAAAAATCCATAAGAAGCCTATTGGGCCAATGCTAGAGAAAATAGAGATAATGGAGACGTGCACACCGTGGTAAAACAGACTACTCATGTCTAGAGCTATATGAAAACAGCCACCTGGACTGGTCGTAAAATACTAACATATCACTATATATTTGGAAAGGAATACCTAGTGGGTTGATAAACAAGTATGTTATAAATCATAATCTCTTAGGTAGGACAGTTAGCAACATATATAGTTTCTTCAGACACAAACTCCCAGAAAAGAGCCATGAGCATTTGTTATATATGTGCTAAGCTAGGGTTTTTAATTAGATACTGGAAAGAATGATCGTAAACCCTCGTACTACATCTTGATAGTATGAAAACATATGTAGCAAAGTGATCTGTGAGCAACCATGCATATATATCTTAGTTATTTACACCAGAGACTATAATCCCCTGAGTAAAGCTATTTCAGAGTATAATAATATCTAAGACAAAGTAAATTAGCTAGTCAAAATTGCTGCAGTAAGGAAATAAAGGTGTGGGATTTGGACTAATATTTAGCTTAGATACAAGTAAGAGTGTTTAGCTTGATATACATACGTAGTTTATAAGACTTGATAGTGAGAGCTAAAGCCCCTGCCATAATCATCCCTCCATAAAAATGACTTAAACACTAAAGAGTAATGCTTAACTTCAATGGAGTAGTGTAATAATCACAAGTGTGACTACTATATACTTCTCGTTTTGCGAGATAAATGTATAAATGTATAGATACTACCAGTTAGCAAGAGTTGCTGAAACAATCAGATTAGGCAGTGGTGTTTGATCTCGTAATTAGGTTGAATACAGGTTAGAGTACTTAGCTTTGTGTATATATATAACTTAGGGACTTTAGTAGAACTAAAACTGCTGTATCAAGCATCTCTCTCAAATAACAAACTAAACACTTAACAGGAAAACTCATCTGTAATAAAAATTGTTTGATAACCGTAACTGTTGTTATAATATACTACACATTTAGTATTATTCATAATGCACATTAAACTTAGGTAGACACTTCACCATATCTGAATTGTGCTCAAAATGGCGTCAGTCCAAAGTTCCTGCATCGCTATGAGCTATTGATAAGAGCCATGAAGAGTGTAGTCTTTATAGGGGGCTAACCTATTCCGGCTCTTGATTGAACCAATTAAGGCCATATGCAGTTGAGGTTATCGCAGCTGAAGTGTGTCTCACAACACTGTAGGTAAAGTCCGGCTGCAGCCAACTGCGTACCAGCATCCAACATGCAAACATACCGTTCTTTCTGATATCCCCTAGGCACCATCATACTTCCTAATGTGTACCTGAGTGGCCTGTGATGGCAAAAAATAATATTATTGTTTGCAGGGTTTGGGAGGTATGGTATAGGAAACACTCATACCCCATTGAAATTTAGAGATCTGGAGGTAAGTTGTTATATGCCTCATTATATCCGGGACCTTTGGATGCTCTGCTTCCATCTCCTCCAACCTCCCACTGGGTGCTGGCCGCATCTCCCATGGCAGGAGATGGGGGAAGAAGGTTGGAACATGTATCTCAGCGTGTAGGCAGGCTCATCCTCTCTCATAGGTGTACATATTTGGGATTTTCTCTTCAGGCTGATGACTTTAGCGGGTGCCTCCGGTTCTATGATAGCCGATTTCATGTGCATATCTTTCAGTGTAGATATTAGGCTATTGAAATTCTTGGTCATCTGCTGCTCTAGGTCAAATAGCATCTTGTAGATGGTAGCATTAACTTCCTCCATATTCGCGGATATCTAAAGTCTAAGCAGGGCACTAGGTGTTGTTGAAGGCCGGGGGAGATTAGCATGGCCAGGTTGTTAGGCCATCTCTTAATATTTAGCACTGGACGGGTCTCTGAGGTCATTTATGTGGCAAACTCAATCTCGAAGTAGATATTAACATTAGGTTTAATGTTTCCCAGCTTCAGTGAAATGTATGGTGCCGCCTAAAGATGATATGCAATGGATATCTTATCTATCACTCAGAGCTCCTGAAATTGCTACCCATCTCTGCGCAACTTACCCCCTTCACTGTGCTAGGTTCTCATGCCACGTCTCACAGTATGAGAACGAGGCTCCCATTGGAACCTATAGATGCACACTCTCTTGAGCACAAAGCTTCCATGCATTGAAAATACGAGCTCACTTCGCATTACACCTAACATAATTCCAAGCACACATTTGCGATAATTTTCACTCAAAATGTAATCTAGCCCAAAATCATTGCCATTTTTTAAACCATTGTTATATGCCAATACATGGTTTTTTACTGCTTCTTCTAGCAGAAAGTATTTGCAGCTTCATACTGTATCACCTGTCTATGAGAATAGAGTTTTTCTTCATGTTTGAGGAGACTGCTCTGATTGCTGAACTGAGAATTGACATTGATGTCTATGACTGTATCTTTCTGTGAGTATTCTGCTGTTTGATACCAGCTTACTTGGCCAGGAGATCAGATAGCTGTGGTGCTGATACTTCCTTCAGACAGCTTGCATTGATATCTGCTAAAATGTATTACACAGAGTAAGTTAATAATCTTATATTTTTGCACATGTTGATTTAAAGACATTGCGCTTTTGAGGAACCCTTTTCTTCGCATTTGTTCAAATAAAATAAAATTTAAATTAATGACTAATGGTAAACCTAGACCAGAACTAACGGATATTATGGGTGGAACTTTTTCTAGATGGTTAAAACATAACCAACTATGCTACTTATTACAGAACTCCCCCTATAGATCCAACTTCACCAGATTTCTTGCACCTTTCAAGGAATTATGTTTATTGGAAATAATCTTACAGAATACATTTTCCATCGAAAAAAAAAGATATTACTTGATCCCAGTAGGCAGGACCTACCCTTATATGCCACAAATTGGAACAAGGATTTAGGGAGAGACTTGGGGGGAGAGGACTGGAAAAAGATATTTAATAATACTAGGAAATCATCCACATTCACTAAGCTACAGGAGATCAATTATAAAATACTTGCAAGATGGTACCTTACACCAATTCATCTTAAACTTTTATACCCTGGTACATCCGGGAAGTGTTGGAGAGGGTGCAAGGAAATGGATACAATGGTCCACATTTGGTGAAGTTGCCCCATTCTATGCTCATTCTGGTCCCAGGTCAAGATTTTTCTGTGTTCCTTTATGGGACCTCAATTTCTCTTGGATCCTGTTACAATGTTATTGAATCTACCTTCAAAACACCCCTGTAAATTACGTCTACGACTTTTACAATTTATGTTAAATTCAGCAAAGGTTTTAATCGCCTGTATAACATAATTTCAGATGTGGCTGAGCCATGTAGCTTAGATATTGGTCTTAAAAAAACTATAGTTACTTTAAACTCAATAAACTGAAAACCATTTTAGATATTACATTTTATTTGGAGACTGCGAGACACTCCTTTGAGATGACACAAGTTGACTGTGTCTCACTTTAATCCCCCTTCACTCCCCCCTCCTATATATATACCATACAGCTGTATACGTATCGTATACTCCTAAACTAATATAAACTTCAAAGATTAGTGTTCTATGGTTTCTCAAGAAAATGTCCTCCTTGTTCCAGATTCTTGTTCCCCAGGGTACTTACCCTGTTTTATAAGGGTCCCTGGGGTCTCTCTAGTGTCTAGTGGTGGTATTGGGTAAATACCTGGTAGGGAAGGGCTTTTTAATACACATAAAAGTAATATTCTTTTTTAAAACTTTTTAAAATGAAAGGGTGTGAGACAGTTATCCATCCATTTAATAGCTCTTTCTCCCAGAATAGGATAACAGGGTGATTCATGTCTTTGTTTTCTTATTAATTTCATGTGCTTTGCTATCTAGAGTTAAAAACATTTAAATCTGCCAATCTCAGAGCAGTCCAGGAATAAACAACTTTAAAACAATATTTGAGTAAGCTTACTTGCTTTAATTGTGACATGAGTTTGTGCACTGCTCTAAGCAAGCAGGTCAAGCAAACTGCAGCATACAGAAATTAATCTTGTATTTTTTTTTGTAGTTTTGCAATAAAGTAATATACCAGCCAAGTGTGAATACATTAATACCTTATTTGCTGCAATTGTTTTTCAATGACCAAGCTCCTCAACTACTTTGTTAAAAAGTAAAAAACAGTATATCTGTTCTGCAGTATCTGAGGCTTTTTAGGGATATGCAGAAGGGTTATTCTGTAGTGCACACTTCATATTACAAGAACTTGAAAAACCTTAATAAATTAAATTACAGGAAAAGAGGGCAAATTAACGGCTAGATTTGGAGTTTGGCGGTAGATGGGTTGCTAACGCTACGCGTGGTTTATGTCTATCGCACGGCATTGTTTGACTCCGGTATTTAGAGTTCTAACAAAACCTTCTAACGATACTCCTAACGCGTGTATTTCACACGCGGAATCCTGCCCGCGTTTGATAGTCTCCCATAGAGTTCAATGGAAAAACAAACAAACACACTTTTTTCACCTAACACTCGATCTCGCGAGAAATACGCACAGCTCGGTCATATGACGCATAACACATCATGCACAACAATAACACGCCGCAAATGTCACAACAACAATCACTCAACAAAGCACATAAGCATTACACATTCACAAGCGGGGGGATTTTTAATAAAATTTAATACAGGGAATACGCATATACTTTAAGATGCGGAAATACGCAAAATAACAACAAGGAAAAAAAAATATATACATACACTAGCAAAATAATCACATTCAATGTCACTATATATTAGGACAAACATACATATACAACACTTCACTAATACCACACCATCGCAAATTCACATTTAAACATAATACGAGCACTATGACATCATCACATTCTACACATTCAACAAATACTAACTCAAAATGAGCATGCGCAAATTCACACAACTAATACACATTGCACAAATATTAATAGCTAATAAAGCACACCTGAATACAATTTACAACGGAAATCGATACATCATTAAACATTTACACAGGGTATATAAGCACCACACAAGCATGGCTTCTTTGAATGTGTTGCTGGTGGGTCTTTGGAGATTGGAGGTTTAAGATTAGAGAGTTTGTGCATTATTGTGAGTGAGTTAGTGTTAGTGTGAGAGAGTCAGTTGTTAGTGTTATCGTGAGTGAGTTAGTGGGAGTGGGAGTTAGTGGTAGTGGGAGAGAGTCAGTTAGTGGGAGCGTGAGTGAGTTAGTGGTAGTGGGAGTTGTTAGTGAGAGTTAGTGGTAGTGTGAGAGAGTCAGTTAGTGGGAGCGTGAGTTAGTGGTAGTGTGAGTTATTGAGAGTTAGTGTGAGTTATTGAGAGTTAGTGGGAGTTATTGAGAGTTAGAGGGAGTGTGAGTGAGAATTAGTAGTAGTGTGAGTTAGTGAGAATTAGTAGTAGTGTGAGTTAGCGAGCGAGTGATTTTTCTGTACACTTAACACATTTACACGCAAACACATTCAATACATACATACACTTATCAATAACACTACATACACTCCATACCCCATACCCCCTCATACTACACTCCATACCCCATTCCCTGTAGTCCCATTCCCTTTCATCCCATTTACTCTTATCCCATACCCCATCCCCATCCCATACCCATCCCCTAGTTACATTTAGTTTACATATCCTCCTTTTAGTCTTCTTCTTCTTTTGGTTTATTTAAATACTCCTTACCCTCTTTGTTTTTTAGATCCCTCTCACACTTTCAGCACTTATTTTGTCTTTTTAGTTCTTTATTTTGACCCCCTTTCATTTCATCACACTCACCTTTTGTTTGATTATTTGGGGTTTAGTTTAGGGAACAGATGGAGGGCAGGCAGGAGCTTAGTCAGGGGAGAGGTAGAGGGGGGAGGAGAGGGAGGGGGAGAGGAACAGGACAGGAAGGGGGGCAGGAAGCGGGGGTGGAAGCGGTGGGTGGACCCAGCCACTTGGTTCAAGATGAACAAGTGGCTGGGCCCAGTGGCGGACAGAGTAGGGCTTCACAGTCCGGGAAACAGAGGGCATCGTCACAGGGGAAGGCCAAGGCGACTAGGGAGGCGAGGTTTTCGATGGAGGAGAAGGAGGCCCTCGTAGAGGCCTATATGGCCAGGTATAGGAGGCTGCAGCACCAGAAGACCACCCCGACTGAGAAGAGGAAGCTCTGGCATGAGATAAGGAATGCAGTCAATGCAGTGGGTGGACGGAATAGAGATATGGACTCTATAAAACATCGATACCAGGACTGCAAGATGCATCTCAAGAAAAAGTTAAGCCTGGAGGCCCGACATTCCGCAGGAACCGTTGGCGGCCCTGCACTGGAAATCGAGTACTGCCGATGGGAGGAAATGTTGCGTCCCAGCATCTCTGAGGTGGATGTAGTTGGTATCGGAGAAATTGATACCGGGAACCTGCCATTCTTATCTGACGGTAAGCTCATTCATTTAAGAATAAATTCACATACGAATGTATTTCAAGGGACACTATACGCAAACCTTTACTTTCATGATTGAGGTAGAGAATACAATTTGACAAAACATTCAAATGTACTTATATTACCTAATTTGAATCATTCTTGAGATATATTTTAATGAAGAAATAGCCATGCACACGGTGAACCAATCACAGGAGGCAGCTATATTCAGCTAACAATCAGCATCTTCTAAGCATATTTAGATATGCTTTTCAGCAAAGAATATCCAGAGAATGAAGCTAATTAGATAAGAAAAGTACATTAGAAAGTTGATTATAAATGTATGCTTCTAAATCATGAAAGATAAAACATTGGGTTTCATGTCCCTTTAAGGATCAGATTAATGCTATAACGTTCTTTACACGCATTCACAATTACTTTGCGGTTACATCAGTACCTAGGCTATAGGTTAGGTGTGCATTTAAACAGACTGAAAACAAACGCTAAAACATTCAGATTGAACAGACATATCACAAACACGGTTTAGAAAATGCGGAAATCGTATTGATTGTTAGATTTCAAAGTGGATTAATGATTCTGCATTTGTAATTTTATCATAAGCTAAGTCATTTAAAGCTTGATTTGGAAATATGCTAATATATACATTTTTTTATTTTTCAAATATACAGAGTCTGGGGAGGAGGCAGCACAACAAATACAGCCTCCTCCTTCTCCCCGGGATGAGAGTGGTGGGGAGGAATTTCCACCTCGGAGGGAAGAGGCCACCCGTGACGAAGAGGGCACGGAAGCAGATGAAGAGGCCCCGGAAGCAGAGGAGGAGGCCGCGGAACCAGAGGCCCCTCAAGGACCCGCACCCCGCCGTGCACGGGCACCCCGCCGTGCACGGGTACCCCGCCAAGCACAACAACAGGAAATAGCAGAGGTGCGGGTTCTACTAGACTACATAGACCAGATGCGTAACTCCCGGATACAAAATATAGAAGGCCGAACTCGAATTCTTGAAGGACAAAAAAAAATAATTGAAGGCCAAAACCAAATAATAAACATACTTACTAGAATAGAAGAAGGGCAAAACAGAACCTTTAATCTACACCAAGAGATGTTTAATTTTTTCCGGGAGGCGCATGCTGGTCTGCCTCCTGGTCCGCCTCCTGCTGCTGGGCCTCCTGCTGCTGGGCCTCCTGCTGCTGGACCATCTTCTCCTGCCGGGCCATCTTCTCCTGCCGGGCCATCTTCTCCTGCCGGGCCATCTTCTCCTGCCGGGCCATCTCCTCCTGCCGAGCCATCTCCTCCTCCTCACCTTGGTCGTCCCAGTACTCTTCCTTCCACTCTTCCCACAACATCTCCAAGGAGAACTCGTCGGAGTCGGCAGTTGCCCCTCCCAGAGCCTCAGCCCCGTGGGAAGAGGGGAAGGAAGAGGAAGTAAGTATTTGTTTTCATGTTTAATGTTTTTTTTATTTAATGTGTAATGGATAGGTATGTGATGATGTGGTTTTCATACACTTGTGGACCACACTCTGTATATAATCTACTTCTATGGGACCGGGTCCATGGAGGCAGATTGTTTGCAGAGTGTGGGTTATAAGTGTGTGAAAACCACATCATCACATACCTATCCTTGTTCATGATATTGATTGGTTTCTGTGATGTGATGTCCAAACTGTTTCCCGAATCGCAAACAAAATTACCATTACAATTATCCATGATGGCATATTACTGTTTGAATGCCAATAACACAGCTTAAAGGGACAGTCAGAAAATGATTGATTACAAAGAAAACACTGTATTACGCATTATCAAGTTGGAAACAACAAAACATGGAGAAATACGTGTGACTTATGTGCTTACCCTTGTATCTATGACTATGAAAAATGACCACTTATTTGTTGTTCTGACATAACAACATTTTAGATATCAATGATCAATACATGGTAAATAATATGCTGTATGAGCACAAGGTTTTACATATACAAATGCTATCCAAATGCCCTCTAGTGGTCAAATTGCATAATGATTACATGCACTCTTCAAGCTCTAAGAAATGAGCACACGAACCTCATAGGTTTAGCTAGCAAATTAAAATAAACACAGACAAATGATTAATTGGTGAGAAACCTTTGATATCATTGATATTACAAAATTGACTTTTATAATAATGCAAAACATGATTTGTTTTCTAAACTGTCCCTTTAACAAAAATACATATGCTAACATATATTTGCAGATTGTTGGTATATCTACATGTACTTGTTCAAACAATAAATATTGAAAACAGATTTATATTGACGTGTTAAATAAAGTCTATTTTCTTAAAGAGACATTATTGTGTTAATTTATTTTTAGAAAGACATTTTTTTTAACAATGAATATGGTTTAAAGTCCTTTTAGGAGTGGGGGGTGAAAATATGCTAACAATAATATATTTGGAGATTAACCAATGTGGAACTCATACATGATACAAAAATAAACATTTGCATTAAAGGGACAGTATACTATATTTTAACAGAACTGTATGTAATAGACACTACTAGAAACAACAAGATTAACATATACTGATATCAATATTACAAAGCTTTAAACACTTTCAAAGAAAATCGGGTTAGCTCTATTGAAAATATAGATTAACCCCCATTACAACCGTAAAACAAGACAATACCCCATCATTAACATATGAAAAGACCCTTTACACAAACAGGAGAAAGCTGGAGATGGTACTCACATGAAACTTAGAGGCTTGGCGAGGAGTCTGAAAATTACTTACATTTTATTTGAACAGAAGCAAAATGAAACGTGTATTTGTTAAACAATGGACTATCTAACTAGAGACAAAATAAAATATTTTGATTTATAATGTGAGTGTCTAATGAACCTTTAATAAAATATACGACGAAATTACATTTAGAAGAAGTCGGCATCATATATTTAGCATATGATAAAGATAAATGCATATTGATTACTTTATTCTAACACAATAACACATATTTATGAATTAGATATCTTTAACATTAAACACAACAGTCATTTTTAAGAAAAAGGAACATATTGTTGACAAACATATTAAACAACATGGACTATAGAGATTTGCACTTGCCTTGAAATATCATATGCATGAAAACATTTTGCTTTCGTTCGTTTATTCAACCAGACATCCATCAAAAGAGAATGTGGTGGTCTTTATCAGCTATGGGTCAACAATGTAACATGATGCAAACAATCCATATTCGCAATGTTTTTAAACTTGGCTTCATTCACAAACGTGTTTAACATGCACAAACAAATATTGCGGGACTACGTAATACAATCAGACTTTTTTTACCTTTGCATGTGACGTCTTAATTAACATGGCGCTTCCTTGATCACGTAAGAACGCAATCCAATAAAAGGCACATTCTTGATCACGTAAGAACGCAAACAAAAAAAAAGGCGCATCCTTGATCGCGTAAAAACGCCATCCAATAAAAGGTGCATCCTTGATCGCGTAAAAACGTCAGTCAATACAAGGAATCATTGGACAGCCTGGCAGGTGACGTCTTAAGCAACATGGCGCATCTGCGATCGCAGAAAAAACGCAGCCAATACAAGGACTCAGTTGACAGCTTGGCATATCACTAAGAAACGTATTTATATTTTTGTAACTAGTATGTGTCTAGATTGCTATCTAGGAATGTCACGAAATCATGAATCATCTTTTCGGACTTGACTGTCCCTTGAACTATAGCTATGGTGTATATCTTTAACATTTAAAAGATACACATGAGAAATACATATGCCATTGATGTTTTAAGATATGTTTAGATTGTTTTTGAATAACAATAATGACACATGTATTGATCAAACGGGTCATTTATTCAAGTTGAAATATGGTCAGACTACCTATAGCCATATATGGGATGAAAAATATTTTTTAACAATATTTAGAAAAACATATTCCTCATCTAAAATATGCGCATTACACACAGAGATTGATTTGGTTACACTTTTACAATAATATAGAATAGAAAATGAAATACATGTGCTGTCAACATTACAATAAGATTGTTTATTATTAAGATTATATGTCCTTGTTCATGTCAAAAGGACAAAAACGCTTTAGAAATGGAAATACATTCATTAACAATTGTGCTCACCATCACTTAAAGGGACATGATTTTTATTTATAAAAAGAGGATACACAGAGACAATACTATTTCAATAAAATGAACACTTTACAGGGATTATATCATTGTATCAATCCTCAGATCATTTGTTAAAGGTGCATCAATTCATGCAGAGTTTATAAATACACACATGGATGTGAAATTTGAAATATACATATATAACAATCTATATATATACATATATAAAATAATTACTATGCTAATCATAATCATGCAATGATAAAGCTTTTACAAACAAATATAAAGACAAAAATAAACATTACATTGGAGATGTTAATCTTAAAGTCATTTACAATTGTATTACATATATGATTCAGGAAACAACATTATTTTTGGTAGGTCCCTTTAAGGATCAACAAGATAAACTAGAGATTTCAATCAATGACATGAATAAGGAGGACAAAGAATCGTGCAATGACATGTCTTTTATTAGTATGTCAGAAAACATCAACAACGTTTATAAATAATATGGTAAAGATCAGGAAAATTGGAGCCATATGACCAGGTAACAGAGTGCATCACAGTCCATGAAGAGAGTTGGCAAGGGCCAGCATAGCCCCATTGGAGCCATATGACAAGGTAAAAGAGTGCATCACAGTCCATGAAGAGAGTTGCCAAGGGCCACCATAGCCCCATTGTAGATATATGATAAGGTAACAGAGTGCATCACAGTCCATGAAGAGAGTTGCCAAGGGCCACCATAGCCCCATTGTAGATATATGACAAGGTAACAGAGTGCATCACAGTCCATGAAGAGAGTTGGCAAGGGCCAGCATAGCCCCATTGGAGCCATATGACAAGGTAAAAGAGTGCATCACAGTCCATGAAGAGAGTTGCCAAGGGCCACCATAGCCCCATTGTAGATATATGACAAGGTAACAGAGTGCATCACAGTCCATGAAGAGAGTTGCCAAGGGCCAGCATAGCCCCACTGGAGCCATATGACAAGGTAAAAGAGTGCATCACAGTCAATGAAGAGAGTTGCCAAGGGCCACCATAGCCCCATTGTAGATATATGACAAGGTAACAGAGTGAATCACAGTCCATGAAGAGAGTTGCCAAGGGCCACCATAGCCCCATTGTAGATATATGACAAGGTAACAGAGTGCATCAAAGTCCATGAAGAGAGTTGGCAAGGGCCAGCATAGCCCCATTGGAGCCATATGACAAGGTAAAAGAGTGCATCACAGTCCATGAAGAGAGTTGCCAAGGGCCACCATAGCCCCATTGTAGATGTATGACAAGGTAACAGAGTTCATCAAAGTCCATGAAGAGAGTTGCCAAGGGCCACCATAGCCCCATTGGAGCCATATGACAAGGTAAAAGAGTGCATCACAGTCCATGAAGAGAGTTGCCAAGGGCCACCATAGCCCCATTGTAGATATATGACAAGGTAACAGAGTGCATCACAGTCCATGAAGAGAGTTGCCAAGGGCCACCATAGCCCCATTGGAGCCATATGACAAGGTAAAAGAGTGCAACAGGCACAACAATAAACTGAAAAAAAGGCCAAATGGCAACCATAGCAAAAACATCAACATGTGGACGGAGGATTCTTATCTGCGCCCTTGGAGCATCTCCAGATCCTCCACTTACTGGTCATCCTCTTCATCGTCCTGTGCATGTCCAGCTCCAGATTCAGGCCTTGAGTTTAATTGCATGATTTGACGCAGAGTCAAATGCTGAACCCGGAGCTGGGCCTGCATGGTGTCGGCCATCCCTCTCAGGCCAGCTGCGTTCCTCAACACGGCCTGCTCTACACGTGCTATACCTTCTAGCATGAGCCATGCTGAGTCACAGCCTAAAATAAAGAATAAATAAAATATTAAGGATAATTACACAACAGAAGAAAAAATAAGCAAAGATACATTGTCATCATAAAGACAAATCATTCTTTACATCAATTTGTTGAAATTGATTCTTTACACATTAAATATGTTATTCAGACAGACCGAAATCATTAAAGGGACAGTTTACTCAAACATGTTGTCCCCTTTAATTGGTTTTCGATGATCCACTTATACAGCTTGAGTGTATAAAATCTTGTTAAAGGATTTACATTGTACTTATATTAGCAATTTAAATATTTTAATTATGCTGTGGTAGGCACACCTATCCTTAAACATTTTGGTGTTGAGGACAAGCTGTGTAAACATAGCAACCTGAAGAAATTACATTCCCACTGGGTTAGACAAGAGATAATGTATCAAGATTTGTACATACATTGGCCTCGCTTCCATTGAGTCGTAATTCAGTTTGCGTGCACTCGCAAACCGATAAATATGCTGTCGGAAGCAATATCGTTTATCGACTGTTTCCAATGGCGCGTTATACCTCAATATCGGCAGCCGGACTTTGCGTCCCATAGAAAGTAATAGAAGCCGTTAATCGATAAATTATACCAGGTTTCCAATGAAAGCGCTAACCGTTAATACATTGTCGGAGGCTGTTGATACATTGAGAAATATTACCCCCAGCTCAACTAGGTGTAAAAGAGGAAAATTGTGCTTTTTGAGAAATAAATTGTTTTAAGTAATATTTATTGTTGTCTCATGTATAGAAATAGTTGAACTTATATTCTAATAGAAATATCAGTATATATTTAAATATAATAATATATGCAAGAACATATCTACAGAATGCAAACTAGACCTATGCCTAGGGCAGCAATAAATATTACTTATATTTATGAAGTGTTAAATATAATTATATTAGAAAATAGTATTTGATTATTAAAAATATGGATAAGTGTTTTTTTATTTTTCTTGAGAGGTGATCATCGGTAAGAAGCACGGACATTAAACGTAAATTCTATAGTGTAAGGTCGGGTTACCTTAGCAACTAATTGATTTTCAAGAAATCCGACATCAGATGGAAGCGTTAACACAACGTTAACTTACAGCTACACGAAAAGAGCGACTGCACGCTATCCGCAAAATATTTCAATGGAAACCTGGTACTAAAATGGAGCCGTAAATTACTTTTAGCTGTCGGCCGCTTCGGTAGCTTACGGCTCCATTTTTAACGACTCAATGGAAGTGAGGCCATTGTTGGATCCAAGTAGTGGTGATTGGTATATGTAGTGATATCAAATTAAAGGGACACTGAACCTAAATATTTAATTGACTGATTCAGATAGAGCATGACATTACAAATATTAAAAAAATTACACATATTCTTTAAATGTTAGAATTCTCTAGCTAGATTTTGAATGCAAGAATGTAGGTTTATAGGGCAGGCCATATTTGTTTATCAACTTTGGTTGTCCCTGCTGGTTGATGGATACATTCATCCAACAATAAAGAAATGATGTCCACAATTATTTTCAATTTAAAATTAATTCTAGGCATTTCTTTGTTTCAATAAAGATAGCAAGAGAATGAAGAATAATTCATAGGAGTAGTAAATTATAAATTTGATTAACATTGCATGCTCTATTTGAATCACAATAGAAACAATTTGCCTTCAGTGTACCTTTAAGTATCTTATAATGTGGATTTTGAATGATACTTACAGCTGTGCCTGGGAAGGACAATCTGACACCCAGGACAATGAAGGTTGAGACAGGGGGTAGGGATGGGATTGGGTTGGGGAGGGATGAGCTGCTGCTCCGGGGTAGGCCGTACAGCTGGGGAGTGGTGAGTTGGGGTCTGGGCAGCTGGGGTAGCTGTACGGGCCATAATACGGGGAGAGCGGCGAAGGGGGACGAAGGGCCGTTTTTTGGGAGGGACAGGAAAGGACAAATGGGAAGGGCCGGCAGGGGTCTGGGCCTGGGCAGGGGTCTGGGCCTGGGCAGGGGTCTGGGCCTGGGCCTGGGCAGGGGTCTGTGACTGGCCAGGGGACTGGGCAGAGACGGAAAACAGATGACCAGAGGTGGAGGATCCATCTGAAATAAATAATACAAATATATTAACATCTCATACATCATGAAATCAAATCAACGCATTTAAAATTGATTATGTTTTCAATATACTTAGAAGTGTGTTTGAATTTCTAAACAATTATGAAATGAGTATATGGTATGCATATAGGCACTCAGATGAATATCAATGACTGTATGTACAATTATAACATTATTATTGTGGTTTGGCCTGGAATATGCATGTGACATAATGATGGCATGAATTATAAATAAAAAATAAACAAAAAAACATCCAAGCATATTTTCATGCTGCCTGATATAGAAAGGGGGCAGTAGTGTATTTGAACAGGCAAATAATATTCCTTTTTAAAGTGCAAAAAAAAAGCTGTAGACTTTGAATGTCTTCAATAAAATGATTTCCAATAAAGCAACATGTTGGAAACATGATAGATATATTTCACATACCATCAGACTTCAAGGCAGCCTCTTCCTCCTCCGTCCCACATGTTAAATCAATCTCTGTAAAACATAACATGTTGTGTACACTTTAAGATCAGATATTATAACATATGTCACTGTTGCTCAAAGACACACATCAATGTTGCATTAAAGATATACACACCCAAAGTTATGATTTACATCATTTTGATGGAGCATACAAATGACATTAGATTTGTTATTCTCAATGATTCAGATTTTCGATGTATTGTTTGTATTAATTTTAAAATCATAAAAGCATAGTATATAGAACATTTAAGATTTCTCATGTGTGTATCACTTGATGACTGTTGTCAAAAATGAACATGGAAACAAACATATGCTATACATCTTCTGAATAACAAAGGTGTAGACTAAGAAAGTTTTAATTATTAATCTTTCAATATTCAAAGAAAATTAATATATAATCAGAGGAGTAAATTATATGTTTGTTTCAAATGTTATGCTTCATGAGAATCATGCTCATAATATTGATTGCCAATACACCTTCAATGACATATAAATGAGTCAATGGACTTACCAGAAGACCGCAAAGGTGGCTCTGTGTCAGTGCTGGATTCCTCTGGGCTCCCCACACCAACTCTCTCTATGAATGATATAGATATATATTAGTGAACACATTTGGGATAGCACTAAATCACATCTGTAGCGATTTTTAAGAATAATCAACTTGAAAATGTGAAGAATAGAGCAGTCATTATCCAAAAAAATGCTTGATTGAATCAAGGGGATTCTGTTAAAAATGATGTATTGAACATATGTTTAATTTCTGACTATATTAGACATCAAACTCATCTCATACGATGCTATTGCATATCTAAATATACCCATTGATCAATGTTCTTAAAAGAATACACACAAACCACATTTTGAATAACAGCTGTTGACAAATATAAACAAAGACATGTGGCACATCGAGCCATTTGTGCAATGTACAGTAATCTTGTTTAGGACACAACACATATTTATCACAATACAAAACCAAATTGATTAGTACAAATATGTAATCATGGTGCTGTTAGAGTATGCTGATATCTATAAAGTAACTCCAACAGTGAATATGTGAATTATATATCAATATTGTCTAATCCAAAGAATGTAAAGATGAATGAATCTATTGTTTATTAAAGGGACACTGACATGATTTATTTCAATCATTGATTTCACTGTTCAAACTGTTCCAAATGATTTTACATTGACTCCTATTATAATTGGAATGTTGCTACATTTTAATCTTAAAGGCAGATAAGCAATATTGGATTCAATAAATATTGTTTGTTGGAGGTATCCACCAATCATCAATAAAAACCCAGGTTGGTCAACCAAAATTGAGCTGCAGATAAACGTACATTCTTGATTTTAAAATACATTTAGCAATAGAATATTTCACATATGATTATAGTATTATATTTAAATGTTGATTAATATTGCATGCTCTATCTGAATGACAACATTAATAATTTTAGCTCAGTGTCCCTTTAATATAAAAATATATTGATTTGACAATGTTGGTGTTAATGAATTCTCTACTCCATATGTTGATGTAATGAATGGGATTGAGCATGCAATTCCAATTGAATATGTTATTTAAGGATATCCTAAGAATTATTTAATTTTCATCTATTAAAGGGACATGAAGCTCTAAATGTGTAATTGTATACTTTTTGAAACTATGTACTACTGTTATCTGAACACATGATTTTAACTTTTGTAAAAATGCCAATTTATGCATAAAAAACAGCCGGATAATACCAGTAATGCATTGTTTTACCTAAACCAAAATCAATTTTTTTTTTTAAGAACTAAAACAATAGACTGAACCAATGTAGCTCATAAAATGTTTAAACAAAACAATAAAATCACGTTTAAAAATCATTCTATGTAAAATTTAGTTGGCATGTCCCTTAAATGACGTGATCAATTTCAAAAATGGAATCTATATTTTTAAAATCTAAACATATGCAAAAGTGTGTGTATTTTTTAAAAATGTATACAAATAAGATTAAGCAATACACAAGGGAAGAATATAAATTGGACATTCAAAGAATCTTACATTAAAATTAAGACATCCAGAATAGATGGGATATCTTAAATTCCAAACAAAATCAGAGTAGTCTTACAATGTAATCCTATTTTTTGGTTTTATTTATTCTTATTTGCAAAAAGTTTTAAAATCCATTTTGCAGATACATATCAATATTGAACAATGTGGATTTAGTATGTAATGTTCTGTCCATGTTTCTAAGACAAATGTCAATTAAAATGAGACATACCATACTGTGACAAGCCCTGCCTTGAGGATCCAGCACCAACATCCAGATCTGTAATATATTAAATGAGGATTGGATATCATTAATACAAATCATGCCATGTTTAAAATCTTTACATTATTAGCAAATCAATTAAAAACTATTAATCCTTTGGTAGTCCCATGAGTTAATTGTTTCCTCAATTAAATTCATGATAAATATATCCTGTACTCTTATTTTCAATCAGTTGTGTTGTTTACTGTAGCTTAAATTATTTTTTTGTGTTATTTCATTCTCATCAATTGATGGGCATATGTTATTTTTTTGGATTCTGCTTTTTTCTTTTTTTATTATGTATAATATTGAAAATAAGAATACTGTATTCTTCACATATATAAAATTTCACATTTCATTTTGACCAACATGTGTAAAGCAATGGCACTTACAGCAAACCCATGTTAACGTGTATGCGCAATTCCATTTTCGCGATCATTGCGCAATGATTCCAAGCGGAATTACGCATCCGTCATTTGATCAACATGTATAAAGCAATGCCACTTACAGCAAACCCATGTTAACGTGTATGCGCAATTCCATTTTCGCGATCATTGCGCAATGATTCCAAGCGGAATTACGCATCCGTCATTTGACCAACATGTATAAAGCAATGCCACTTACAGCAAACCCATGTTAACGTGTATGCGCAATTCCATTTTCGCGATCATTGCGCAATGATTCCAAGCGGAATTACGCATCCGTCATTTGACCAACATGTATAAAGCAATGCCACTTACAGCAAACCCATGTTAACGTGTATGCGCAATTCCATTTTCGCGATCATTGCGCAATGATTCCAAGCGGAATTACGCATCCGTCATTTGACCAACATGTATAAAGCAATGCCACTTACAGCAAACCCATGTTAACGTGTATGCGCAATTCCATTTTCGCGATCATTGCGCAATGATTCCAAGCGGAATTACGCATCCGTCATTTGACCAACCTGTATAAAGCAATGCCACTTACAGCAAACCCATGTTAACGTGTATGCGCAATTCCATTTTTGCGATCATTGTGCAATGATTCCAAGCGGAATTACGCATCCGTCATTTGACCAACATGTATAAAGCAATGCCACTTACAGCAAACCCATGTTAACGTGTATGCGCAATTCCATTTTTGCGATCATTGTGCAATGATTCCAAGCGGAATTACGCATCCGTCATTTGACCAACATGTATAAAGCAATGCCACTTACAGCAAACCCATGTTAACGTGTATGCGCAATTCCATTTTCGTGATCATTGCGCAATGATTCCAAGCGGAATTACGCATCCGTCATTTGACCAACATGTATAAAGCAATGCCACTTACAGCAAACCCATGTTAACGTGTATGCGCAATTCCATTTTCGCGATCATTGCGCAATGATTCCAAGCGGAATTACGCATCCGTCATTTGACCAACATGTATAAAGCAATGCCACTTACAGCAAACCCATGTTAACGTGTATGCGCAATTCCATTTTCGCGATCATTGCGCAATGATTCCAAGCGGAATTACGCATCCGTCATTTGACCAACATGTATAAAGCAATGCCACTTACAGCAAACCCATGTTAACGTGTATGCGCAATTCCATTTTCGCTCTGTGACGCATATTCTGTAGAGTGCAAGAAACATCATTCCTATTTCATGTGTCACTAATCTAAAATCAGATATCTAAACATCATATGTAGTGTATGTTGTGAGATCTGTATAGGTTTAGTATCTGACTATATACACATTTTTTAAAAATAAATCAAATATTAAGATATTATATGAAGTTGGATAGTTACCTTGTTCAGATTCTCCATCATCTCCTCCCAGGCCACCGGACGGAGAAGCAGCTGCCCTGGCCCCCGCGTCAGGACTTTCAGATCCCGCAGCTGGGAGGGAAGAAGAGGAGGCCGAGGATGGCGAGGATCTAAATCTTTTGGGGACCCGGAGATTGAGGAGCTCGCATAAAGTCACCTCATAAGGGAGTAGGTATAGTTTCCGCGGGGCCTTTCTTTGGCCCCCTCTTTTACGGGCTTGTACCCAGTCCCTTATGAGGTTGACTTTTTTTGTTAAGCGCAACCTCATATCTCCGAATCTCCTCATGATTTGATCCTGGCTCCTCTGGACGTCACACACCAATTTAACCACATTGGTGATAGACTCCCAGAGGGACTTCTTAACAGGCGCATCTGTCGACCTCCTCTTGTTCCCAAACAGCTGGGGATAAAAGTCCTTGACGGCGTGGACCAGTGCAGCGCTCTCCTGCTTGGTGAACCTGGGAGGTTTCATGCCTGCTGGGTTGTATAATAATTATAATAATAATAATATATATTGCCTGCAGGCATTAGAGAACTGACAAAGATGGCAACGTGTAATGGACTTTTATATGGTGAAGTAAACATGAGATGCACCATGGGACAAGTTATCTGTACATCTGATTGGATAAAAGTTTGAAATATTGTTAGAATGTCTGTGAGACCATCCTGACTCAAGTTGTGTTTGTGTGATGAACTCTGATTGGCCGTTCCTTAATGTTTCATATCTTAGTAACTTCCTTACACATACCTCCTGGTGGTGCTGTTACTTCATTTTTCATGTAGACTTATTTGTAACTCATGGGCCTGTCATGCGGATATGTGTGACGCAGATTTAATATCCGTGATCCATTAAATATTACTGATTAAATTCTCTTTAAAATCTAATACTGTCACATTATTAAATGTTGTATAAATTTTTCGGTTTAATAACGGTCTGTTTCTTTAATACAAATACACATTTAATATTGTATGTCTTTATTGTTCATAAAATCAATTTGTTGACTTATTGTGAAGTATTGATATTGCTCTATTAAATGTATTTCATAATGCACATTGATTGTGTGCTATTGCGTGACAGACTCTAATGTTTAAAGATGGTAATCTGGTGTTTCAAGATCCGTTTCCCACGCAATATTTCTGAATGTTCAAATTCAGGTTATAATGTCAGTAACTTGGATAATCTGTTTATAAATGTTAAACTACAGGTTTGTTTGTTATTAGTAAATAAACCTCGAGCTTGTATTTGTCTGAACTGCTCATATATGTTATTGTGCAATGGCGTCTTTATTTTTAAATAGACATTACAAACAAACAATTGTATCAAATGATCTGTAGAGATAGAAAATTGTTTAGACTTTAAAATGTAAATCAATTTATCTTTGTATTTAGATATCCTCAACAGAAGAAATTTAAATGCACATGGTTGAGCCAATCACATAAGGCATCTCTGTGCATCCACCAATCTTCATCTACTGAGCCTATCTCGATATGCTTTTCAAGCAAAGTATGTCAAGATAAGAAGAGAAGTAAATACACTCTTTAAATCTCTTAAAGGGACACTGTCCAAACAAATGTAGCGTTCGTGATTCAGATTGAGCATGAAATGTTAAGCAACTTTATAATTTAATCCGATTCTCAAATGTTAAGAATTATCTTGTTATCTTTCTTTGCAAATCAATAATGATATTTTAGATTACGGACAATTGTTGCAAAAAACCTGGGTTGTCCTTGATGATTGTTGGATAAATTAATCCAACCAAAAAAACCAAGTTCTGTCCAGAGTACTGAAGCAAATAAATTATCTATTTAATGCCTTATTTTTAAAGTAATGATAGCAACATCACGAGGAACATTCATAATATTATACAATTTTTAAAGTTGCTTAAAATAGAATACTCATTCAGAATGTATAAATCATTAATTTTTTAACTGTCTCCCTTTAAGTATATTTTGAGTTCATGTCCCTTTAAAGAGACATTTCACAATAATGCTTGAAAAATCAGAAACCTAGGCACCTTCCTTTTGCTATATTAGTATAACATATGAGTAAAGCATATTTAGATTAACTTCTGGATTGTTTTACACACTGACTGAAATATATATTGTAAAGGATGTATTTCGGAGTCTTCAGCTTAGAGGGACATTAAGCTATATGTTATGTATGCATTTTGGATAAGATTATAATATTTGAACAACTTAATATGTTTTGGTATTCAATCATTAGATTGTAATTATATATATTCTTGGATTAAATACATATCTACATAGGCTATTTTGATGCTGATTGTTGGTTGCACATAGATGCCTTATGTAATTGACTAAGATATGTGCATTGATGTATCTTTTTCAAAGTATATTTAAAGACTGAATGTAATTCTATAGTACTTTCTAAATATGTTTAAATTCTTTTATGAATTTTTTAAAAATCAATACACAATATACTTTGTGAATGTCCCTTTAAGGACAAAAACATTTGGAATGTTGATTTAACATTGTCAAAATAAACTAAAGGGGAATGAAAATTATATATAGATATGTCATGTCTAACCCAAGAGGTAAGATTTTAAAAACTACATAATATTAATAACTATAGTTAAATGACTCCACTAGAAAATTAAATCTATTAACCTGGCATCCAATAACTAGCTTGTGAAAAATATGAAGTTAAATGACCTACCATTTATAAATGTAAAAATTTAAAAATTTTATGGCTAGATTTGGAGTTTTGTCGGTAACGACCCGAAAATCTAACGCCGGCTTTTTTCTGGCCGCACCATAAAAATAACTCTGGTATTGAGAGTCCACATAAAGGCTGCGTTAGGCTCCAAAAAAGGAGCGTAGAGCATATTTAACGCAGCTTCAACTCTCGATACCAGAGTTGCTTACGCAAGCGGCCAGCCTCAAAAACGTGCTCGTGCACGATTGTCCCATAGAAAACAATGGGGCTGTTTGAGCTGAAAAAAAAACTAACACCTGCAAAAAAGCCGCGTTCAGCTCCTAACGCAGCCCCATTGTTTGCTATGCGGAAACACTTCCTACGTCTGCACCTAACACTCTAACATGTACCCCGAGTCTAAACACCCCTAACCTTACACTTATTAACCCCTAATCTGCCGCCCCCGCTATCGCTGACCCCTGCATATTATTATTAACCCCTAATCTGCCGCTCCGTAAACCGCTGCTACTAACATTATCCCTATGTACCCCTAATCTGCTGCCCTAACATCGCCGACCCCTATATTATATTTATTAACCCCTAATCTGCCCCCCACAACGTCGCCTCCACCTGCCTACACTTATTAACCCCTAATCTGCCGAGCGGACCTGAGCGCTACTATAATAAAGTTATTAACCCCTAATCCGCCTCACTAACCCTATAATAAATAGTATTAACCCCTAATCTGCCCTCCCTAACATCGCCGACACCTAACTTCAATTATTAACCCCTAATCTGCCGACTGGAGCTCACCGCTATTCTAATAAATGTATTAACCCCTAAAGCTAAGTCTAACACTAACACCCCCCTAAATTAAATATAATTTACATGTAACGAAATTAATTATCTCTTATTAAATAAATTATTCCTATTTAAAGCTAAATACTTACCTGTAAAATAAATCCAAATATAGCTGCAATATAAATTATAATTATATTATAGCTATTTTAGGATTAATATTTATTTGACAGGCAACTTTGTAATTATTTTAACCAGGTACAATAGCTATTAAATAGTTAAGAACTATTTAATAGTTACCTAGTTAAAATAATTACAAAATTACCTGTAAAATAAATCCTAACCTAAGTTACAATTAAACCTAACACTATACTATCATTAAATTAATTAAATAAAATACCTACAATTACCTACAATTAAACCTAACACTACACTATCAATAAATAAATTAAATACAATTCCTACAAATAACTACAATGAAATAAACTAACTAAAGTACAAAAAATAAAAAAGAACTAAGTTACAAAAAATAAAAAAATATTTACAAACATAAGATAAATATTACAACAATTTTAAACTAATTACACCTACTCTAAGCCCCCTAATAAAATAACAAAGACCTCCAAAATAAAAAATGCCCTACCCTATTCTAAATTACTAAAGTTCAAAGCTCTTTTACCTTACCAGCCCTGAACAGGGCCCTTTGCGGGGCATGCCCCAAGAAGTTCAGCTCTTTTGCCTGTAAAAAAAAAACATACAATACCCCCCCCCAACATTACAACCCACCACCCACATACCCCTAATCTAACCCAAACCCCCCTTAAATAAACCTAACACTAAGCCCCTGAAGATCATCCTACCTTGTCTTCATATCACCGGGTATCACCGATCCGTCCTGGCTCCGATATCTTCATCCAACCCAAGCGGGGGCTAGACATCCACTGAAGAAGTCCAGAAGAGGGTCCAAAGTCTTCATCCTATCCGGGAAGAAGAGGCGATCCGGACCGGCAACCATCTTGATCCAAGCGGCATCTTCTATCTTCATCCGATGACGACCGGCTCCATCCTGAAGACCTCCACCGCGGACCCATCTTCATCCGGCGACGTCCAACTGAAGAATGACGGTTCCTTTAAGGAACGTCATCCAAGATGGCGTCCCTCAAAATTCCGATTGGCTGATAGGATTCTATCAGCCAATCGGAATTAAGGTAGGAATATTCTGATTGGCTGATGGAATCAGCCAATCAGAATCAAGTTCAATCCGATTGGCTGATCCAATCAGCCAATCGGATTGAGCTCGCATTCTATTGGCTGTTCCGATCAGCCAATAGAATGCGAGCTCAATCTGATTGGCTGATTGGATCAGCCAATCGGATTGAACTTGATTCTGATTGGCTGATTCCATCAGAATATTCCTACCTTAATTCCGATTGGCTGATAGAATCCTATCAGCCAATCGGAATTCGAGGGACGCCATCTTGGATGACGTCCCTTAAAGGAACCGTCATTCTTCAGTTGGACGTCGCCGGAAGAAGATGGGTCCGCGCTGAAGGTCTTCAGGATGGAGCCGGTCATCACTGGATGAAGATAGAAGATGCCGCTTGGATCAAGATGGTTGCCGGTCCGGATCGCCTCTTATTCCCGGAGAGGATGAAGACTTTGGACCCTCTTCTGGACCTCTTCAGCCACCGGATGATGGATCGCCAGCCCCCGCTTGGGTTGGATGAAGATTTTGGAGCCAGGACGGATCGGTGATACCTGGTGAGGTGAAGACAAGGTAGGATGATCTTCAGGGGCTTAGTGTTAGGTTTATTTAAGGGTGGTTTTGGTTAGATTAGGGGTATGTGGGTGGTGGGTTGTAATGTTGGGGGGGGGCTATTGTATGTTTTTTTTTACAGGCAAAAGAGCTGAACTTCTTGGGGCATGCCCCGCAAAGGGCCCTGTTCAGGGCTGGTAAGGTAAAAGAGCTTTGAACTTTAGTAATTTAGAATAGGGTAGGGCATTTTTTATTTTGGGGGTCTTTGTTATTTTATTAGGGGGCTTAGAGTAGGTGTAATTAGTTTAAAATTGTTGTAATATTTTTCTTATGTTTTTATTTTGTGTACTTTAGTTAGTTTATTTCATTGTAGTTATTTGTAGATATTGTATTTAATTAATGTATTGATAGTGTAGTGTTAGGTTTAATTGTAGGTAATTATAGGTATTTTATTTAATTAATTTAATGATAGTATAGTGTTAGGTTTAATTGTAACTTAGGTTAGGATTTATTTTACAGGTAATTTTGTAATTATTTTAACTAGGTAGCTATTAAATAGTTCTTAACTATTTAATAGCTATTGTACCTGGTTAAAATAATTACAAAGTTGCCTGTAAAATAAATATTAATCCTAAAATAGCTACAATGTAATTATAATTTATATTGTAGCTATATTAGGATTTATTTTACAGGTAAGTATTTAGCTTTAAATAGGAATAATTTATTTAATAAGTGTTAATTAATTTCGTTAGATTAAAATTATATTTAATTTAGGGGGTGTTAGTGTTAGGGTTAGACTTAGCTTTAGGGGTTAATACATTTATTAGAATAGCGGTGAGCTCCGGTCGGCAGATAAGGGGTTAATAATTGAAGTTAGGTGTCGGCGATGTTAGGGAGGGCAGATTAGGGGTTAATACTATTTATTATAGGGTTAGTGAGGCGGATTAGGGGTTAATAACTTTATTATAGTAGCGGTGCGGTCCGCTCGGCAGATTAGGGGTTAATAAGTGTAGGCAGGTGGAGGCGACGTTGAGGGGGGCAGATTAGGGGTTAATAAATATAATATAGGGGTCGGCGGTGTTAGGGGCAGCAGATTAGGGGTACATAAGGATAACGTAGGTGGCGGCGCTTTGCGGTCGGCAGATTAGGGGTTAATAAGTGTAGGTAGGTGTCGGCGACGTTGTGGGGGGCAGATAAGGGGTTAATAAATATAATATAGGGGTCGGCGGTGTTAGGGGCAGCAGATTAGGGGTGCATAAGGATAACGTAGTTGGCGGTCGACAGATTAGGGGTTAAAAAAAAAAGCTCTTAACTACTGACTTTTTCCTGCGGCTGGAGTTTTGTCGTTAGATGTCTAACGCTCACTTCAAACACGACTCTAAATACCGGAGTTAGAAAAATCCCATTGAAAAGATAGGATACGCAATTTACGTAAGGGGATCTGCGGTATGGAAAAGTCGCGGCTGAAAAGTGAGCGTTAGACCCTATTTTGAGTGACTCCAAATACCGGAGGTAGCCTAAAACCAGCGTTAGGAGCCTCTAACGCTGGTTTTCACGGCTAACGCCAAACTCCAAATCTAGGCCTTAGAAAATAATGTTTTGAGATACCTAAGGAAGATACAAGATCTTATAAAATTAATTTTACATTCAACAACACTGTCACTTTAATGTAATTGAACCACTTCCCCTTGTTAAAAGTGAAACAAAATAATTTATGTCAAATTTTGACTACATATCCGAAATTATTTTAACATCTAAGAATTTCAAAAGAAAAGCATCGATGGATCTCACTCCCCAATTAATTTAAAAAAGATAGTTTAATTTAATATTCTCTGAATCAGTGGATTTTCTAAAATTAATGCATTATTTGATCTTATGCATGTGCTTGTCAAATAGCCAACTACCAGTCATGGGAGTCAAATTGTTTTTTATTGACAGATTATATGGATATTTATTATAATCTGTTCAAAAGAGTGTATTTAATAATAAAATGTTTATTATTACCATTTAAAAAATTAAAAGTTTCTGAAACAAAAACAAAAAAATATTCCTGGAAGTCATCAGATGACAATCTGGGGCCCATTTATCAAAGGGCTTGCGGACCTGATCCGACACTGCGGATCAGGTCCGCAAGACCTCGCTAAATGCGGAGAGCAATACGCTCTCCACATTTAACATTGCACCAGCAGCTCACAAGAGCTGCTGGTGCAACGCCGCCCCCTGCTGACTCGCGGCCAATCGGCCGCCAGCAGGGAGCTGTCAATCAACCCGATCGTATTCGATCGGGTTGATTTCCGGCGGTTCCTGTCCGCCTGCTCAGAGCAGGCGGACAGGGTTATGAAGCAGCGGTCTTTAGACCGCTGCTTCATAACTTGTGTTTCTGGCGAGTCTGAAGACTCGCCAGAAACACGGCCCTTCAAGCTCCATACGGAGCTTGATAAATGGGCCTGTCTGAAATTAAAAAACAAAATTTTAACAAAGTTAATACACACGTTGTCAAATATTCATAAAATACATTTACAATCATCTTGTGTCTATGCTCTAACTTTGTTCAACATTTTATCAAGATATTTATTAATTAAATTTAAAAATAAATAAAATAAACATACACCATTATATTGTGTAATAAAAATTAAATTTAATTATCTGAATTTCTAATTATACATAATAATGTATATCACATTTCAATAATATATATGTATGCTGAACATAAATGTAATATTTCATATCCATTCAAATACCTCTATATCAACTATAATATGTATTCCTTTTTCTGATTGTGATCCCTAAATATCTAAATATGACTAATGTATGTAAGCTACTAATATTCAACATTCTTCCTGTGATTCTTAACTAGCATGCATTGGTACACCAACCTGGATAATGCATGGTCTTTGAAAGTCAATTCAGGGGTAAACAGTTGATCTTCAATAGGTGTCTTATTCATCAGTTCATAAAATAGAGGACTGAAATACCATCTAAAAAAGTAAAATCATCTAAGTGTCTGATTGTGATCCCTAAATATCTAATTATGAACTAAATATGACTAATGTATGTAAGCTACTAATATTCAACATTCTTCCTGTGATTCTTAACTAGCATGCATTGGTACACCAACCTGGATAATGGATGGTCTTTGAAAGTCAATTCAGGGGTAAACAGTTGATCTTCAATAGGTGTCTTATTCATCATTTCAAAAATAGAGGACTGTGAAATACCATCTAAAAATTAGAAAGTAATCTAAGTGTCTCCAATAGGATGCCTCCACAGCCTTATTCTATCAAATAGTTGGCACTTACCATGTGAACATGTCTTTGTATGTTTTTCAAGGTCAGCAGATTGGAAAGATAATGCCAGACATGATCCCATTGGTATACTTCAATTTCAATCTTGGCTTTTTCCACTGTCAGTCTGGGCAATCTTCACTGTCAGGCTTCTAATTCTTCCCTTTCAGTCTTTAGATTAAGTCAGCTCCCTAATGGCAGAAAAAGTTTAATAAAAATTACTACAAGTGTGTGAATCAGTTCTGTACCCCTCTACCACCCCCCATTTCAGAATAAATTTCTTTCACTAGCTTACTAAGCGTGTGTAGCATCTTGTGTTATGTTCTATCAAGTGTGAAGATGAGTCATATTGAGCAGAACGAACCTCTAATGTGTGACATTGAACCATAGTCATGCTAGAGGATAGTTATGCTAGAGGATCCCTTTCTGAGTATGTACATTTTAAGTAATATGTAAACTAAATACTAGTTTAGAAAATGTATGCCATATGATGTATTTGTGTACAATTCATGCCAGCAACAGTCCATACATTTATACTTACCAGCTGATGTCCTCTTTAAAAACCAGGTGGCAAAGACTCGCTACAGGACCCAATGCCCAGAGCATCACCTATATTAATAAATGAAACACATTTTTAGCATTTGATGAACAATCCTAACCTGTTTGCACAATTCTCTACTTGTCATTTCCCTAGAGTTCACATCTATTGACAATACTCCAGTCTAACTTCTATTATTTACCTACAAAGAGAGAAGCGCTCTACCAGGAACGAACAACAGCTCAGTGGCTTGTTCTATGGCGATTTACCACCCGGAAGCAGCCTCTTTTAGACCAGTGTGCTTTTCACAGAAGAAAACTTTCCTGAAGTATATCAGTCTGATCCCGCCAAGTAAGGTCAGTCCAGCCCCGAAATACCAGGCAATTCTCCTCTGAACAAGGAACATGACAACCCCAGACGATCGTTTCGGCCTCCTATGGGCCTCGTCAGTGAGGTGCAGCCACATTCCTCTTAGCACACTGGGCAAGGAGTCCACGTCTGGTTTCCCCCATCACCCATAGGGAGACTTCCCCAGGGTCATAAAAATTTGCATACAAAGAGAGAAGCGCTCTACCAGGAACGAACAACAGCTCAGTGGCTTGTTCTATGGCGATTTACCACCCGGAAGCAGCCTCTTTTAGACCAGTGTGCTTTTCACAGAAGAAAACTTTCCTGAAGTATATCAGTCTGATCCCACCAAGTAAGGTCAGTCCAGCCCCGAAATACCAGGCAATTCTCCTCTGAACAAGGAACATGACAACCCCAGACGATCGTTTCGGCCTCCTATGGGCCTCGTCAGTGAGGTGCAGCCACATTCCTCTTAGCACACTGGGCAAGGAGTCCACGTCTGGTTTCCCCCATCACCCATAGGGAGACTTCCCCAGGGTCATAAAAATTTGCATACAAAGAGAGAAGCGCTCTACCAGGAACGAACAACAGCTCAGTGGCTTGTTCTATGGCGATTTACCACCCGGAAGCAGCCTCTTTTAGACCAGTGTGCTTTTCACAGAAGAAAACTTTCCTGAAGTATATCAGTCTGATCCCGCCAAGTAAGGTCAGTCCAGCCCCGAAATACCAGGCAATTCTCCTCTGAACAAGGAACATGACAACCCCAGACGATCGTTTCGGCCTCCTATGGGCCTCGTCAGTGAGGTGCAGCCACATTCCTCTTAGCACACTGGGCAAGGAGTCCACGTCTGGTTTCCCCCATCACCCATAGGGAGACTTCCCCAGGGTCATAAAAATTTGCATACAAAGAGAGAAGCGCTCTACCAGGAACGAACAACAGCTCAGTGGCTTGTTCTATGGCGATTTACCACCCGGAAGCAGCCTCTTTTAGACCAGTGTGCTTTTCACAGAAGAAAACTTTCCTGAAGTATATCAGTCTGATCCCGCCAAGTAAGGTCAGTCCAGCCCCGAAATACCAGGCAATTCTCCTCTGAACAAGGAACATGACAACCCCAGACGATCGTTTCGGCCTCCTATTCTATTATTTACCGTCTAAAGTGGCGGTTGATGATGTCTGCTCTGACATTGAGCCCCTCGTCCCGGAATGGCCCCTCTAGAACAGGATCATCCTCCTCATCTCTGAGGAGGTTTCGTTGCGCCTGGACGCCCTGCAGCATCCCAGCCCGCTGTGCAATATTATGCAGGACACTACAGGCTACAACAATCTTAGCCACCTTCTTTGGGTTGTACTGGAGGGCTCCTCCCGACCAGTCAAGGCACCTGAACCTCATCTTCAGGAGCCCGAACATTCGTTCAACCACCGCCCTGGTTCTCTTATGAGCCCTATTGTAGCGCTCCTCAGACACATCAGTCGGGCTACGCAAGGGGGTAATAAGCCAAGGCCGGCTCATATACCCAGAACCACCTATAAATTATTAACAGAACATAATTCAAACTGAATCCTCAAAATATTATTTTGATTCCAATAAAAGTTTTTGTACACGATAATCCACTAACAAATGTTTATTTTTGAAAAGAATAATCTAGTTCAATCTTATTCTCTATTTTCCCATTTCAGCTAAGACATGCTACATATGCGTATTTCTCCTAAACCAAACCTTGTGTAAAATGCAAACTAAATGGTTACATTGCATTCTCTATCTGAGCATTTAAGGTAAGACATGCTACATATCTGCATTGAACTAAAAGTAGACATTAGCGGAAAGAGACAATGACATGGTTAAATTGCATTAGCTAATATCTTCCCATTTCAGCTAAGACATGCTACATATGCGTATTTCTCCTAAACCAAACCTTGTGTAAAATGCAAACTAAATGGTTACATTGCATTCTCTATCTGAGCATTTAAGGTAAGACATGCTACATATCTGCATTGAACTAAAAGTAGACATTAGCGGAAAGAGACAATGACATGGTTAAATTGCATTAGCTAATATCTTCCCATTTCAGCTAAGACATGCTACATATGCGTATTTCTCCTAAACCAAACCTTGTGTAAAATGCAAACTAAATGGTTACATTGCATTCTCTATCTGAGCATTTAAGGTAAGACATGCTACATATCTGCATTGAACTAAAAGTAGACATTAGCGGAAAGAGACAATGACATGGTTAAATTGCATTTGCTAATATCTTCCCATTTCAGTTAAGACATGCTACATATGCGTATTTCTCCTAAACCAAACCTTGTGTAAAATGCAAACTAAATGGTTACATTGCATTCTCTATCTGAGCATTTAAGGTAAGACATGCTACATATCTGCATTGAACTAAAAGTAGACATTAGCGGGAAAATAAAATTAATGGTTAAATTGCATCCTATAGCTGAACATTACGCTAACATTTTAAAACTACAGTGGCAATTGTCAAACTAATTAACCATGTTGTGCACAAATACTCACCAACGAGATAACCAGGGGGCATTTGTCTTTCCTCAAACGGTCTCCACAGGGACGACAGAGAGAGGATGCGGGCATCATGACTAGCCCCTCCAAAATTCGCACACACATGCATAATCCTCATCTGTGCGTCACAAACATACTGCAATCATTTGGAGCACGCAGCGCAATGTGGGTACAATCTATGGCTCCCAAGACATTGGGCAATTGAGCAATATCAAAGAATTCCCGCTTCAGGCGCCTCCAATCACCATCATTCTGTGGGAATCCTATGTATTGCTTACTGATACGTACCATGGCGTCCAGAAAGTTATCAAACACCACAGAGAATGTACCTTGAGCCAGGCCATGCATGTACAGTTCTCCAGATTGAAAACTCCCGGAGGCCAGGACGTATAGACAGCTTAGCATCTTACTCATGGCGGGAACAGCAGTCCTTATTCTTATACGTGGCTCCAAATGAGGTTTAAGAAGATCGTAAAGGCCAATGAGCTGTTCGCGATTGAGCCGATACTTATCATAAACCTCAAAGTCGCTCATGTTTTCCAAGGTGGGTCTCACCCTGTAGAAAGGAGGACCTCGAACCAGACGTCCCCCTTCGTCTCAGTCTGAGCCGCCGAGGCTGCCTGATTCGACCAACAGCTCGTTCGCCAATAGCAGCACCAGCAGCGTCTACCATGTCATCGTCATCCATCTTTCAAAACAGCATAACAAGGTATGCACTTGATCTGATGTGGATCACAAGTGATGCATTGGCCATGTTGTTTGGTGGATTTATAGTACAATTAGTCCAATGGTATTGAGTTTGTAATGATTGCTGATTGTATTCACTTGTTTGTATGTGAGCGGCGCGAATGCTTTCACAGTGGGCGTTTTTTTGTTGTTTGCTGAAATGTTGTTTTCCAACAATGAATCTCAATGTGAAAGTGTAAAATATCACACATACAGTGCATGTTTGTAATGTTTGATCATATGCGTAATCAATATTTCTTAAACGCGATCTTATAGTAACAAGCACACGTCCAGGCTAACATGAATGAAAGTGCATAGTTGTGTATAATGTGCATCGAATGTGATCGATCAATGTTGCTGCAACATTGTTTGTAAACGATAAAGTAACATCTGCCATCTGTAGTATTGTATATATAAGTGATTGCCGAGCTGTCAATATTGTATGCGTCCCTTTAAAATCGCAATAATAATTCAGAACTTCCCGTCTGCCATCTGTAGTATTGTATATATAAGTGATTGCCGAGCTGTCAATATTGTATGCGTCCCTTTCAAATCGCACTAATGCTGAATAACTTCCGGCTGTCATCTGTAGTATTATATATATAAGTGATTGCCGAGCTGTCAATATTGTATGCGTCCCATTAAAATCGCACTAATACTGAATAACTTCCGGCTGTCATCTGTAGTATTGTGTATATAAGTGATTGCCGAGCTGTCAATATTGTATGCGTCCCATTCAAATCGCACTAATACTGAATAACTTCCGGCTGTCATCTGTAGTATTGTGTATATAAGTGATTGCCGAGATGTCAATATTGTATGCGTCCCATTCAAATCGCACTAATGCTGAATAACTTCCGGCTGTCATCTGTAGTATTGTATATAGAAGTGATTGCCGAGATGTCAATATTGTATGCGTCCCATTCAAATCGCACTAATGCTGAATAACTTCCGGCTGTCATCTGTAGTATTGTGTATATAAGTGATTGCCGAGCTGTCAATATTGTATGCGTCCCATTCAAATCGCACTAATACTGAATAACTTCCGGCTGTCATCTGTAGTATTGTGTATATAAGTGATTGCCGAGATGTCAATATTGTATGCGTCCCATTCAAATCGCACTAATGCTGAATAACTTCCGGCTGTCATCTGTATTATTGTAGATATAAGTGATTGCCGAACTATCAATATTGTATGCGTCCCATTCAAATGGCACTAATACTGAATAACTTCCGGCTGTCATCTGTAGTATTATATATATAAGTGATTTGCGATCTGACAATATTTAATAATTGTCCCATTCAAATCTCCCTAATAATGCTGTTCCAAACTGTTATTTACGTATATGTTGTATTGTAGTATTGAGTGTTAAAGTTCAGAAAGGGGCGGTACAGTCGTGAATCTGTGATGTGTATGGTTGAATCTTCTAATGACGTCATCATATTATTAACCTGCCTATGTAGTTCTGAAATCCTCATTGTGTTGTTGTATTGTGATACATTGTTATTGTGTGCTGAATAAAATCTATATGTGTGCTTTGTGGTTGTGTGATGGGTGATGCATGTTATGTACATGTACGTATATATTGTGATTGTGTCCCACATATGCTGACTTCTATATAGCGGTCTGGCATTGTTGTTCCTTCCCATAAAGTGACATCTGTAATCTGGTGTAATGATGTTCTTCTTGTACGTAATTCCTAATGGTTTCTGGTGATGGAATCATGATGTTAAAAGTACAGTAAAATCCATATTTTCTGTTTTGTGATTCCTAGAGAGAATGTAATGTGTTTTTCCCCCATCATTTGAATGCACATGTATGAGTGAATGTTAAAAGTAATGTATGTGCATCCATGACTGATCATGTGTTAAGCCTATGCAGATATGCTGTTGCTGCAAGCATATGAGTTGAATAAATGAAATGCAATAATAAAGGTAAATGAGAATTGTTTCCCATTGTGTACTGTTTGTGAATCCTGAAAAGTTTAAATTATTTTTGTGTCCGTTTAAATGTAATATTTTGTAAAAAAAAGTTTGTTACTAGTGATGTTGATTTGTAGTTGATGTAATATAAAAGTCTGAAACAATTTAATGGTGTTGTGAATATTCAATAAGTACAATCCATAAGTCCACCATAGGGAAATAGTCATTTCTTGATCTATTTATCATAGCTGGGTCTAACGCATAAAAGCATGTATTTTCTAGCGCTGGTATTTGGAGTTTTTCGGTCTACGCTATTTGCGTGCGTTAGGGAAATGTGTGTTTCGCGTGCACGAGCACGTCTTCCCCATAGAAGTCAATGGAGGCTCTAAAATTTGGTAAATTTTTTTTTCAAAGACTGGTTTTCCTCGTAAAGTGAGTGACGTCATGAGCTTGTGTGAAAAAGTAACTAAATCGTGTTCTTTTTGTAATAAATAACTTTTTTTGTATGTCATGTGGTGTATATTGTTTGTATGCATCGATGAGTGTATATTTGTGATGATCTTATTAGTTAGATGTAGGTATATGAGGGTCTTTTCCCGTGTGTCAATGTAAGTCAATGGGAAAATCCTTTGTATTTTGATGACAAATTATTAAATCTTAAAAATAAATATAGTGTAGTGTTTGTATGAGTGTAAGTGTACTTTGTGTAATATTTGTTTTGTGATTCGTGGATGTTTATTTTGTTGGTATATGTTAACTACTGGGTCTGAGCTGTCGGTAGAAATTTGAGCGTTGGGTGATTTTTGAGTGTCGGTAAATGAACTCTAAATACCGGAGTCCGTAAGAAACCAGCGTTAGGGGCCTCTAACGCTGGTTTTCACGGCTAACGCCAAACTCCAAATCTAGGCCTAAGAATGAATATATATTAGAAAGATTTTTTTCAATTCTAATAATTAACCATTTTATATTATAATTGCAAAAGGTTTCATGATATTTTAAGAACACATTTTATAGTGCTAGTTCAAAGTGACTCGTCTGTTTAAAGGGACATTATACACTATATTTTTCTTTGCATAAATGTTTTATAGATGATCCATTTATATAGCCCATACAGTTTTTTTTTTTTTTTAATGGATAGTTTTGCTTAATTTTAAATAAAATTTCTCTGATTTTCAGACTCCTAACCAAGCCCCAAAGTTTTAGAATACTGATGTATATCTACTCCAGCTTGCTTCTGTTTGTGTAAAGGGTCTTTTCATATGCAAAGGAAGGGGGAGGGGGGACTATCTGATATTTCCCACTTGCAGTGGGTGTTCCAGAAACCTTTTTAAACAGAGCTAAACTGGAAACTTCTAAGTAAGTTTTAAATGGTTTTATACTGGATTTTTAGATCAGTATCTGTGCATAATATTCTTTATAGTAGTGTCTATTACATGCAGATATATGAAAATTGGTCTATACTGTCCCTTTAAGTACACTTGACACTGTAACTTGGGATTCAGCCTCTCTGTTAGTAAGTGAAAAAAGCACAATTTACTGAGCTATTTGATCCAAAAAAAAACAACAACAAAACAAGCAAAAGAAATCTGTGTGAATGTATATCCCAATGTTATTATATTTCATTTTATTAATTAATTAATTAATGCATTTATTTATGGGTGTAACATTTTTTGTTAAATGTTTCTTTAAAGCGACATATTAGAGGTATTTGAAATGGAAACCAGTGCATTTAAAGGGACAGTCAACACCAGAATGTTTGTTGTTTAAAAAGAAAGATAATCCCTTTATTACCCATTCCCCAGTTTTGCATAATCAACACTGTTATATTAATATACTTTTTACCTCTGTAATTTCTTTGTATCTAAGCTTCTGCTAACTGCCCCCTTATTTCAGTTCTTTTGACAGACTTGCATTTAAGCCAATCAGTGCTCACTCCTACGTCACTTAACGTGCATGAGCTCAATATTATCTATATGAAACACATGAACTATTGCCCTCTAGTGGTTAAAATGCTTTCAGATTAGAGGCAGTTTTCAAGGTCTAAGAAAGTAGCATATGAACCTCCTAGGTTTAGCTTTCAACTAAGAATACCAAGAGAATAAAGCAAAATTGGTGATAAAGGTAAACTGGGAAGTTGTTTAAAATTACATGACCTATTTAAATCATGAAAAAAAATTTTGGACTTGACTGTCCCTTTAAGAAAAAAACCCAAATCTCTAGTTTGATGAGATTATCTTAGAAGTCTCGTCAGTACCTCGAAGTGCTGCAAAGAATTTTAAAAAGGTACATTTTAGCTTGAGAGCTGTTTATGTTATATTTAAAATCAATATCTGAATAACAATGATTTATTAAAATAAAAAAAAACATCCGTAACCTTGTTTAATATAGATAGCCATGCTCTATACGATACATGTTTGGTGGAACATAGCCACGGGACAGGCTAGTCAAAAATAAACTTTTATGATTCAGATGGGGCATGTAATTTTAAACAACTTGACAATTTACTTTTATTATCAAATTTTCCTTTGTTCTCTTGGTATTCTTGGTTGAAAGCTAAACCTATGCTAATTTCTAAGCCCTTGAAGGCCGCCTCTTATCTGAATGCATTGTGACATTGTTCACAACTAGAGGGCATTAGTTCATATGTGCGATATAGATAACATTATACTGATGCACATGGAGTTACCTAGGAGTCAGCACTGATTGGCCAAAATGCAAGTCTTCCAAAAGAACTGAAATAAGGGGGCAGTCTGCAGAGACTTAGATACAAGGTAATCACAGAGGTAAAAAGTGTATTAATATAACAGTGTTGGTTATGTAAAAATGGGAAATGGGTAATAAAGGGATTATCTATCTTTTTAAACAATTCAAATTCTGGTGTAGACTGTCCCTTTAATGTGTGGTCATGCTCTGACCTAAAGTGATGTTTTTATACTAATTTGAGCAAAGTAAAGCAGTTTTACAATACAATACAAGTTAAAACTCTACTTTTATTAGTTCATGCTTTAAATGATAGGTTATGCAATGAATGCCATCTATCATTTTACAAGTTGTATGTGATAAACCCAACTTAATCACAAAGACAATTTTGCCACCACATACCAGCTATATTGTAAAACTTATAGTATGAAATTCTGTCTGTATTAATTATGTGTGGATGTAGTTGTGCCAATATGCAATTTATACAGATTTGATAAAAGAAACATTTGATAAATATATATTTTTAAGGTTAAGTGACCCTTTAAATGTGAAAAATTTTAAGAGCTACATTCTATACTTGTTGATAAAACGTAATAGCAGATTTTTCAGAGCAGCTCTATTTTATTAATGAGATCACACAACAGTGATTTATATGCTTGTTAATAAATTGTCTCATTGCCCAGCACTCAAAGATTTTCTGACCCTTGCTTCCTCAAGGAACTCTATCTTTATATAAGTGCTAATATGTAATAAACCTTACTTCAAAATAATTGGGGATTGTAACCCTATTAATCACAAATACTACAGTTTAAAAACTTTATAGCACGGCCGCTTGGATTTTAATTTACTTGTGAGTGCTCCCAATTTAAACAGATTTCATAGTACAGTGTGTTACATTTTGCAATGTACTTGATCCAAATTTTGACTTAATCAGGCTAAACATCTGCTTCTTTGTTGAGGCCAAAATATATTTGTGGCAGGAGTGGTTCTAAGCATGAAATATTGGTGGTGTTTAGAAAGACTACTAAAAATTGATACTCCTTGCTTTTGTTAGTCCACGCACCTATTTTTCATATGTAGAGTTCTATTTTGTATCCTTTCACCTATCTACATGTCCTGCTAGCAAGGCCAACCTTAGCATTTAAGGGGCCCTGGGCAAGATACATTTGTGAGGGCCCTCAGCCAAGTGCCCTTATTCCCCTCCCCTTTACGCCCTGCCCCTTGTATGGACCAACCCTGCGCCAACATTCAGTGATACCTACAGTTTATAAAGAATAGCACAAAATATTAGACCTCCTGATACCATAAACACTTCTCACAAACTAAATACAACTTATACATTTCACCATTTCATAACCTCCCCGCTGACACTGGGGGGCCTCCCAAGGAGTGATGCCCCTCTTGTCCTGCCCAAAGGGCTGGCCTTCCTTCTAGAATAAAGAAAGGTTCTTCCTTGCAAATGAATGGCTGTTGATGCTTTATTGATCTTCTGGTCGTCACTTATATACCTCCTGACATTTTCTGAAGATTCACACAGATGGGAGGCTAGTGGCTTAGTTAAGTAGATGTAGGGGCAGAGTCAGAGCAAAGTGTTTCCAAGTCACAACAAAGCAGAGGTGATGTCACATCATGATGGAGTGGGGGTGGGTGGGTAGTGGCTCCTGCTGCAGGTCTTAGCAAAGCTCCCAAACAGTGATGGTTCTCTAAAGTTATCATGAGCTTTGATTTGGACCCAAATACAACACATTAACAGTAATTAATTAGCAGTACTATCACTTTTAACCTTCATGTGCTTATAACAAATGAGGCAAATGTGTCTGGCAGGTATTATTCAGATTTTAGGCAATATTGTCTATTATTTTGTGGCTAATATTAAAATCATGTGCATTATCCCAAAATGTTCCAACATGTACCATAGGACAACAGAGCGCAATTCATACTAATAGTAATTTAGCAGCCAAATGTTAATGGAAAGCAGACGTGTCTCCTGGTGTTGAATTAGAAACGTATTGGCTTTTTGCATCTTGTTAAAACGTTCCTAACATGATGTGTGTTATGAACAATGAAAGCTGGATATTCACAATGGGATAAATCTAGACATCTATATTTTTTATAATTAAATTTAAATTTCAAGATGTGTCAAGCAAGAACCCAAAATAACAGCAAAACAATAAGTTTTGGGGGGAACATTTTTCTTAACTGTTTTTGTTAAAATGTGATGAACATTTTAGAATTGTGAAAACATTTAAATTAACCAATGTAAAGGGCATGCAAGTCCCCTTAAAAACCTTTTAGTCATGCAAAGGAGCAGTAAAAGCTTCAATTTATTATGTTCTTTAATCCTAAATACAAAAATATGTTCATACACTGTCTATGTGTGTTTTTAAGCAAACCATTGAAAGTGATCTTTCCTTTACAAAACCAAAACAGTGTGGGGTAGATTACAAGTTGCGAGCTAATGTTAGTGCATGCATGATATAGAAATATTGCACCCACGCTAACTTGTACTCATATTACAAGTTGAAAGTAAACATGACCGCATGAATGCAAACTAAATTTGCGCTGGTATGGATAGTGCAACTGGAGAGTTTACTTCTGGTGGTGTTTGCGTGCGAGCGAAAGCGCTAAATGGTATGATTATAGGAGGGGCGAGTGAAGGGGTTAAAGTGAGACGCAGTCAACTTGTGTCAACTCAAAGGAGTGTCTTGAAGTCTCCCTATAAAATGTAATATCTAAAAAGGTATTCAGTTTATCGAGTTTAAAGTAACTAGTAGTTTTGTGTCCCTCTAAATATCTTTGCAGTAAACTATTATTATTTATTTTGCTGCCTTTTCGTTTAAATCTGACAGTTGTTGATTTTCTATTCCTCAGAGCTGGAAATGCACAATGATGACTTTTCATTGCTATCTGCTGCATATCTTTCCCTCATGGGATTTAGTAGGCGACAACTGCTACCCAATGCACCTTTATACAAATATAATGACCATGACTAGTCTTCTTGTCTTCAGAATCAAGCCCAAATTGGTGGACTTTGGCTAATGAAAAACAATTTTATCAAACAAGATGTTATTTTTTTTTAATGTGTGTAGAGTTTGCTGATAGGTTTAGACTTAGGCCATTAAGATTTAGGAGGAGACAGCAACTTTTGACTGGTAGCGTGTAGGTATGGTGCCTTCCATCTCCTAAGCTCTCCAAATGTTTTATGAATTAATATTTTTAAAGAGACACTAAAGAATTCAAGTTGTGTAACATTAAAGGTACACAAAACCAAAACTGTTTTTCATGATTCAGATAGAGCATACAATTTAAAAAAATAATCCAATTTACTTCTATTCTAGTATTCTTTGTTGAAGGTAACGAGCATGTGTCTGGAGTCTCTAGATCAGTGTTTCCCAAACCCAGTTCTCAGGACCCTTACTCAGGCCAGATATTCATTATAAAGTGATACAACCTTATAAGTATGCAATTCAAGTTTTAGAATCACTCTTAATAGAGATAAAATCACTTATTAGTGATCGAAATACACATTAGCATCCATTTAGTAAGATAATATAGTTAGGTGATATATGTAGTGATCTCAAACACATAGAACTTTTTAGGCACACTATGAGGCCTATTTATCATACTGTAGGTCTTGCGGACCTGATCCGACAGTGCGGATCAGGTGTCAGGGTGCCAGGAATCAGACAAGAGAGACGAGAAGTGCAAAAATAATCACACCTTTATTAATAGCAAAAAATAATAAAAAGTCCACAAGTCAAATAACAAGCCAGGAATCAAAACCAGAGCTGGTAGTCAGACGAGCTGAGTCAGGAGCCAAAGCGAGTAGTCAGACAAGCCGGAATCAGGAACAAGGAGAACAGCAGAGTCAGGAACAAGCCAGGGATCAGGAACCAGGAGGGACGTCAGATAGCCAGGTAATACACAGGATCTCTCACAAACAGGTCTGAGACAATGCAAGGGCAAAGCATACTGAACAGAGGCCCTTTAAATAATTAGTGATGACATCACAATTCTGAGACTGCATCCTGTCTCACACGGATGATGTACACCAGTCTGGCCATAAAAAGAAGTGCAGGAAATGAGCAGCATCACACAGTATGCACCAGAGTCACCAAGAGAGGTGAGTAACATGGCTGCCAGCAGCACATGGCAAACAAAACAGGGAAAAAACCCTGTAAGTACCCTCCCCTCAACGACCCCTCCCCCGCTGGAGGACAAAAGGCTTATTGAGGAAACGGGCATGGAAGGCACGGAGGAGAGCGGGAGCATGAACATTAGAGGAGGAAACTCATGAACGCTCCTCCGGACCGTAGCCCCTCCAGTGAACAAAATACTGTACGAGGCACCTGGACATACAAGAGTCAATAATGCTGCTGACCTCATACTACTCATGGTTGTCAACAAAGATAGGACAGGGACGAGGCAACACAGTGGTAAACCGATTACAAACCAATGGTTTCAAGAGGGAGACATGAAAAACATTGGAGATGCGCATTGCAGGAGGAAGGTCAAGAGTGTAGGCCACAGGATTGACCCGTCGGAGTATTCAAAAAGGACCAACATAACGGGGAGCCAGTTTATTGGAAGGCACACGAAGATTCAAGTTGCAGGAGGACAGCCAAACTCTCTCACCAACCTGGTAGGAAGGCGCTGGCAGACGCCTACAATCAGCCTGGAACTTTTGGCGCTGCATAGAACGATGAAGGCAATCCTACATCTGCACCCACGTGGAACGGAGTTGCCGGAGATGCTCCTCCAAAGCCAGAATACCCTGAGACATGAATGAATCGGGCAACAAGGATGGTTGAAACCCATAATTCGCCATGAACGGGGATAACTTGGAGGAAGCATTAATAGCACTATTACGAGCAAACTCTGCCCAAGGTAACAGTTCAGACCAATTATTGTGGTGATCTGAGACATAGCAATGGAGGAACTGTTCCAGAGCTTGAGTAGACCGTACTGCAGCTCCATTGGATTGAGGGTGATATGCCAAGGAGAAGGAAAGCTGGATCCCCATTTGAGCACAAAAGGAATGCCAAAATCTGGAGACAAACTGGCTACTGAAGTCCGACACTATCTCCTTGGGTAACCCATGTAAACGGAAGACCTCCCAGGCAAAAATTGAAGCAAGCTCCTGAGTGGTAGGCAACTTCTTCAAGGGAATGCAATGTGAGATTTTAGAAAATCGGTCAACCACCATAAGGATAACAGTATTGCCATTGGAAACAGGGAGCTCGACAATGAAATCCATGGAAAGATGTGTCCAAGGACGCTCACCATTAGCAATAGGTTGAAGAAGACCCACAGGAAGATGTCTAGGAGTCTTATTCTGTGCAAAAACTGAGCAGGAGGCAACATACGCAGCAACGTCAGAACGAAGACCTGGCCACCAGAATTGTCGAGTGACAGGCCAAATCATTTGGTTCTTGGCTGGGTGACCTGCGGCTTTAGGATAGTGGTAAGTGTGCAAAAGTTTAGTTCGAAGATTCTCAGGAACAAAACACTTACCACTAGGTTTCTCAGGAGGTGCATTGGTTTGTGCAGCCAGGATCTCCTCCCCCAAGGGAGAAGTCAAATTAGTACGTATGGTAGCCAAAATATGGTCAGGAGGTATAACTGGAGTAGGTACAGACTCCTCCTTGGACAGAGGGGAAAATTTTGATAGAGGGCATCAGCCCTAACATTCTTACTACCAGGCAGGTAGGAGACCACATAATTAAACCGAGACAAAAATAATGCCCATCTGGCCTGTCGGGGCGACAAACATTTTGCTTAAGATATATAAGTTAAATTCTTGTGGTCAGTAAGAATGAGCACTGGCACGCTAGTACCCTCAAGAAGATGCCTCCATTCCTTGAGTGCCAAAATTATGGCCAGTAATTCCCTGTCGCCAATGTCATAATTGCACTCCGCTGGAGACAATTTCTTAGAGAAGAAACCACATGGATGCAAGGAACTGTCAGGCGTACAACATTGAGACAAGAGGGCACCTACTCCAGTCTCAGACTCATCGACCTCAAGAACGAAAGGCAGGACAGGGATAGGATGAGCCAGAACTGGAGCTGCAGCAAAGGCAGTCTTAAGACTATCAAAGACCTTATTGGCAGTAGGTGACCAATGGAGTGGATCATTCTCTTTATGGGTCATATCTGTGATAGGTTTGACCAAGGAAGAAAAGTTTTAAATAAACTTTCTATAGTAATTGGTGAACCCCAAAAAACGTTGAATAGGCCACTGCAGAACTGCAGATAACTTGTCAGGATCCATGGAGAACCCTGCAATGGAGAAAACATAACCTAGGAAGGTTACTTGAGTCTGATGGAACTCACATTTCTCAAGTTTACAAAACAGGTCGTTCTCACGTAGTCTCTGAAGAACCCGTGCAACATCAGAACGATGAGCCTCAAGTGTGGGTGAGTGTATGAGGATGTCGTCCAAGTACACCACAACACACTGTTGCAACATATCTCGTAGGACATCATTAATAAATTCCTGGAAAACAGCAGGAGCATTACATAGGCCAAAGGGCATTACAAGATACTCATAATGCCCGCTCCTGGTGTTAAATGTTGTTTTCCATTCGTGGCCATCTTTGATCCAAACGAGATTGTACGCTCCTCTCAAATCAAGTTTAGTAAAGACCGTAGTTCCCTTGAGGCGGTCAAAGAGTTCCGTAATGAGCGGAATAGGGTAAACATTCTTAATGGTAAGATGATTAAGACCCCTTTAATCGATGCATGGTCTTAACTCGCCACCCTTTTTCTTCACAAAGAAGAAGCCAGCCCCTGCAGGAGAGCAGGGTTTGCGGAAGTTCCCCTGTGACAGAGCATCGGCAATATACTCCTCCATAGCACAATTCTCCGCAACAGACAGAGGGTAAACCCGGCCCAAGGAGGAATTGCTCGGGGTTGCAGCTCTATGGCACAATCGTAAGACCGGTGAGGAGGCAACGTACCAGCACGCGCCTTGTCAAAAATGTCTAGGAACTCTCGGTACTCCTCTGGAAATTGAGATACCAAAGAAGTGCACAAAACTTTAACTGGTTTCCGAAGACAAGTGGAAATACATTGCAGAGACCACGACAAAATTTCGGACCTGCGCCAGTCGAGACTGGGATTGTGATTTTGGAGCCAGGGATAACCCAGAACAACCGGAAAATGCAGAGAGTTTATCATCTGGAACTGAAGGGTTTTCAAAATGGAGAGCCCCAAAAGCCATGGATAACGGAGCAGTTTCGTGAGTAACGAGTGTTGGCTGAAGGGGCCTGCCATCAATGGCCTCAATAGCAAGCAGAACGGACCGGAGCAAAACAGGAATGGAGTGCTTTGATATAAAAGCACTGTTAATGAAATAGCCCACATCACCTGAGTCAACAAGAGCCTGGGTGACTATGGAGGAGTCCACCTAGGAAAGGACAACCATGACCAAAGGTTTCTCCTTTAGCAAGGATAAACCACCCAAGGTCTGCCCCCGACAGGACCTTAGGTGTGAGCATTTCCCAGCCGTGTAGGACAAGACTTCAAAAGGTGGCCCTGTAAGCCACAATAGAGGCAGAGCCCCTTCCTCCTCCTAAAGGCCCTCTCCGCCGTGGAGAGATGTGTGAATCCCAACTGCATCTGCTCAGCAGTTCCTGGTGACTCGGGACCAGGAAGCAAGCGCTCCTTGAAAGAGGACCTCTCACTTAGTCTGATGTCAATTAGGATAAAAAAAGACACCAATGACTCGAGATCTTCTGGTAAATCTCCGGCAGCAACTTCATCTTTAATCGCATCAGAGAGCCCATGAAAGAAGGCGGCAACAAGGGCTTCATTGTTCCAACCTACCTCTTCGGCAAGCATACAGAACTCAATGGCATACTGAGCAACAAATCTTGTACCTTGCTGAATGGACATGAGTCGTTTAGCAGCAGAGGAGGAGCGAGCCAGAACATCCTTCAAATACCCTTCAAAAGGAGGCCACAAATTTGGGGTAATTTGAAATCACAGGTTTATTAGTCTCCCACAAGGGATTAGCCCAGGCAAGAGCTGTGTCAGAGAGTAACGAGATGATAAATCCCACCTTAGCTCTATCTGAGGGAAACGCCTGAGGTAACATCTCAAAGTAAATGCCCACCTGGTTCAAAAACCCTCTGCACTGATTAGGATCACCTCCTAAGGTGCAGAACCGGACATGCTCCTGGTAGGACTATGTGCAGCTGCGGAAACAGGAGCAGCCATAACTTGGGGGACACTTTGGTCCAAATGTGCAGTGTGAGTCATCAGGGTTTGCAGGGCTAGTGCAAATTGATCCAAGCGGTGATCCTGTTCATCCATCCTGGAAATTATGGCAGGTAAAGGTGGATTATTAGCAGCATCAGGATTCATGGCCCTTGCGTAATGTCAGGGTGCCAGGAATCAGACGAGAGAGAGACGAGAAGTGCAAAAATAATCACACCTTTATTAATAGCAAAAAATAATAAAAAGTCCACAAGTTAAATAACAAGCCAGGAATCAAAACCAGAGCTGGTAGTCAGACGAGCCGAGTCAGGAGCCAAAGCGAGTAGTCAGACGAGCTGGAATCAGGAACAAGGAGAACAGCAGAGTCAGGAACAAGCCAGGGATCAGGAACCAGGAGGGACATCAGATAGCAAGGTAACACACAGGAGCTCTCACAAACAGGTCTGAGACAACACAAGGGCAAAGCATACTGAACAGAGTCCCTTTAAATAATAAGTGATGACATCACAATTCTGAGACTGCATCCTGTCTCACACGGATGACGTACACCAGTCTTGCCATAAAAGGAAGTGCAGGAAATGAGCAGCATCACACAGTATGCACCAGAGTCAGCAAAAGAGGTGAGTAAAATGGCTGCCAGCAGCACATGGCAAACAAAACAAGGAAAAAACCCTGACATCAGGTCGGCAAGACCTCGCTGAATGCGGAGAGCAATATGCTCTCCGTATTCAGCATTGCCCCAGCAGCTCACAAGAGCTGCTGGTGCAACGCCGCCCCCTGCAGACTCGCGGCCAATCGGCCACCAGCAGGGGGGTGTCAATCAATGCGATCGTACTCGACAGGGTTGAATTCCGGCGATTCCTGTCCGCCTCATCAGAGCAGGCGGACAGGGTTATGGAGCAGTGGTCTTTAGACCGCTGCTACATAACTGCTGTTTCTGGCGAGCCTGTAGGCTCGCCAGAAACACGGGGCATCAAGCTCCATTCAAAGCTTTATAGATAGGCCCCTATAATACATAAATTCAATAGAGCTCAATGCCCCTACAGATGTGTCTTTTCTTAGTATAAATAAGAGAATTATGATACTTCTTTTACAATAGATAATTTGGAGAGTGCATGATACATATTAAGAACAGTGTATCAACCGATTTGGGAGCGATAGTATTGGTTAGAAGGGGTCATGTGATATTGTCACGATCTGAGAATTGGTGAATTCTCTTTGTATCCCTTATATAGATGGGATTTCGTTTGTTGTAGTTAATATATGTTTTACAAAAAGCAAAAAAAAATGAAAGAAATAAGTATGCTCAACCATACATAATACTTAATACTTTAAACAATTTGAACCATTGGAAAATTAGGATGTGTAACCTGGTAAGCCGATATTCAAAACAGAAAAAATAGAAAAGTGGCTATGAGGTATGACCAAAAAGACCAGGAACAAAGCACCCTCCTTAAATAAATAAAGAACAACAAATATGTATTATACCAAATAGAAAAGTTTATATGACTTAAATAATAAATACAATTATAGTATATACATATACAGAAATACACATAAGGCACAGAGACACACATAAAAGACAACACATGGGCCCCTCATTTAGCTCAAAAATGACTAACCCGGCAATAGAAAAAAATGTCCAATACTAGGTATATTACTAAAAGGTACAAAATATTAAACAGTGCTACTTGATCTGTGTCTTATACTACATCAAGAAAAATTTTCAATTATACTATAAACTCATTTTAGATTAATCAAATAATTAATTAATATATATTAATGTGGGCGGTGGGGTCCGCTGAAATCTCAGGAAGGCCAACACATCTGAGAACAGTGTAATTTAATGACAATAATGTATACTTAACCACTCATGTGGATACCCCACACAGGGTTATAGCGGATTGTTATACTTGCTCTCATAGTGACGCTGCATGCTTTTGTAGTTCATGTCTGCTTGAGCACTTAAGCTTGAATTCTATGTAACTGGCTTACTTTTTCATGACTGCTTTGCTACTTGTTACTTGTGTTGCTTTGTATGTCTGAAACTGCAACTAACTTTCATTGCTATTAACCACCACTGGTGAATTCATCATTGACCCAGCAACCAAGCGCTCTTACATGGATTTACAACTATAGCTGTTAAGTAGCACTGTTTAATATTTTGTACCTTTTAGTAATATACCTAGTATTGGACATTTTTTTCTATTGCCGGCTTAGTCATTTTTGAGCTGAATGAGGGACCCATGTGTTGTCTTTTATTTGTGTCTCTGTGCCTTATGTGTATTTCTGTATATGTATATACTATAATTGTATTTATTATTTAACTCATATAAACTTTTCTATTTGGTATAATACATATTTGTTGTTCTTTATTTAAGAAGGGTGCTTTGTTCCTTGTCTTTTTGGTCATACCTCATACCGGTATAGTCACTTTTCTAATATATGTTTTAGTTTACGTATGTAGGAGCATCATTATACCCTCGCCTCAACAGAAAGTTCAGTGAGCGCACGTATTACATAGGAAATGGAGTATCAGCCGTTCTGCTGTGGGGAGGGCAAGGAATGGATGATAGGAGTCATGTGACAACAAAAAGTTTAGTGCACTAGCCGTCCTGCCGTAGGGAGTGATAAGATTGGACCATAGGGGTCATGTGACGCAATGATGATACAGGAAATATTAGCATATCCACACGCTGTAATTCTGGTGAAATAGGGGATTAAAATTCTGGTAAACAAGCTAAACAATAGGGAACCCCACATCATAAAGGTAACTATGAATAATTTTAGGATAGCTAGTGATCACAGTTGCAAATAATACACTTATGACTAGTATTTGGTCTATAAGAACATTTCATGATCACTACATAATCTTTTGCAAAAGTAACATAATAACAATAGGCAGCCTGTTCAAGATCGATCTAGGAGATGAAACTGCATTTCCTTGTCAACTTACTCGCACTGAAGAGTCAGAGGGTATTATATTTGTGTATATATAATGTATGAAGCCCTTTATGTTTAACATATTTCTTTCTTTTGTCTGTGAAAACATGTACAAACTGTTTGGCAGAATTTATGATTTCTTGGCCATTTTTCAGAGAATATGAATGATAACACAAACTTTTCTTTCACTCATGGTTAATGTTTGACTGAAGCCATTTATTATCAATCAACTGGGTTTACTCTTTTTAAATCATAATGACAACAGAAACTACCCAAATGACCTAATCAAAAGTTTACATACCCTAGTGATTTTGGCCTGATAACATGCACACAAGTTGACACAAAGGGGTTTGAATGGCTATTTAAGGTAACCATCCTCACCTGTGATCTGTTTGCTTGTAATTAGTGTGTGTGTGCATAAAAGGTCAATGAGTTTCTGGACTCCTGACAGACCCTTGCATCTTTCATCCAGTGCTGCACTGACGTTTCTGGATTCTGAGTCATGGGAAAAGAAAAAGAATTGTCAAAGGATCTGTGGGAGAAAGGTAGTTGAACTGTATAAAACAGGAAAGGGATATAAAAAGATATCCAAGGAATTGAGAATACAAATCAGCAGTGTTCAAACTCTAACCAAGAAGTGGAAAATGAGGCGTTCTGTTTGATAACATACTGCATTCATCTTGCCATCAATTCTGACCAAATTTCCTGTGCCTTTGTAGCTCACACATCCCCAAAACATCAGTGATCCACCTCTGTGTTTCACAGTAGGAATGGGGTACCTTTCATCATAGGCCTTGTTGACTCCTCTCCAAATGTAACGTTTATGGTTCTGGCCAAAAAGCTCAATTTTGGTTTTATCACTCCAAATTACTTTGTGCCAGAAGGTTTGAGGTTTGTCTCTGCTGTTTGGTGTATTGTAAGCAGTATACTTTGTGGCATTTGCGTAGTAATGGCTTTCTTCTGACGACTCAACCATGCAGCCCATCTTTCTTCAAGTGCCTCCTTATTGTGCATCTTGAAACAGCCACACCACATGTCCTGTATTTCACCTGAAGTTATTTGTGGGTTTGTCTTTGCATCCAGAACAATTTTCCTGGCAGTTGTGGCTGAAATTTTAGTTGGTCTACCTGACTGTGGTTTGGTTTCAACAGAACCCCTCATTTTCCACTTCTTTATCAGAGTTTTAACACTGCTGATTTGCATTCTCGATTCCTTGGATATTTGTTTATATCCCTTTCCTGTTTTATACAGTTCAACTACCTTTTCCCCCAGATCCTTTGACAATTCTTTTGCTTTTCCTATGACTCAGAATCCAGAATCATCAGTGCAGCACTGGATGAAAGATGCAAGGGTCTGTCAGGAATCCAGAAACTCATTGACCTTTTATACACACACACACACACACACACACACACTAATTACAAGAAAACAGATCGCAGGTTGTTTTCACAGGTGTGCATGTTATCAGGCCAAAATCACCAGGGTATGTAAACTTTTGATTAGGTCATTTGGGTAGTTTCTGTTGTCATTATGATTTAAAAAGAGTAAACACAGTTGATTGATAATAAATGGCTTCAGCCAAACACTAACCATGAGTGAAAGAAAAGTTTTTGTGTTATCATTCATATTCTCTTAAATATGACCAAGAAATCATAAATTCTGCCAGGGTATGTAAACTTATATACTGTGTATATATATATATATATATATATATATATATATATATATATACTTCATTGGGAAAACAGGATCAAACTAGCTTCAATTGCTTTTTGTATTACGACTTACATAGGTGAGTTATACACGCCCTTAATGGGCGGAGAGATTTGTTAGTTTGTTAGCTTATTAAGTGTCAATATGTTTAAATAGTATTGAATTATGCTAGATGCCTGATAAAATTACGGTTGCCGAAACGCGTTACAGACAGGGGGTAAAACTTGGACACCCCTATTTTAACTCACTGCTTTCGTTTTTAATGTGCTGTTTTTAAATAAACCTTTTTTTTAAATGTAAGCATAGTTCTAGCATCTGTTTTTTTTTTTACCCATTTGAATGCCACACAGAGTTGTGCTCCATATCTTTGGACATACCTTGTGAATCAACTGGCAGAGCAACACCTGGAGAGAGGGTGAGCTGATACACCCTGAGATATCAGCACGTTACTACCAGCACATTGGTGTGCTATTACCGAATGTGAGTACCCATTTATGGATTTAGGTCACAACATTTCATGCTCACTATAGGTTGATCTGCACATGAGGCGCCCCTCTGTTTTGTGTTTTACTTTATAGTTTGGTTCGGATTCATCTGTGAAGAGGAAGAGCAGCCATCCACATCAGGATACTGATTGAGGCCCTTGGAATAGTGCAGAGCACAGATTCTTTTGGGACTGTCATTACATAAATGTTTGGTAACAGATTTATTGTTTGTATCCATTATTGAAATTATTTATGTTATATTTGTTTTAATATAATAATTTGGATGCCCCCTTTCAAGGTTTGTTTCAGATATTCATTATATCTTAACTAGAGCACAGGTGAAACAATCAGCTCACCCATCAGCTGATTATTTCACCTGTGCTCTAGTTAAGATATAATGAATATTTGGTCTGAGTAAGGATCCTGAGCACTGGGTTTGGGAAACACCAGGGGTGAAACTACAGGGGGTGCAGAGGTCACTGGTGCGACTGGGCCCCTGAGGGTGGGGGCCCAGCTTAAAAAAAAAATAAAAAAATTATTTATAAATTTTTTTTTATAAAAAAACGTTAAACTACCACTGCCTGCACTGATATCATGTGAGTGTGACATGTCTACAAGGGTTAGTGTTTCTTTTTTTCCCATTGGTGTTTATGTGTGTGTGTATGGTGTGTGTGTATGTATGTGACTGTGTGTGTATTTATGCTTGCATGTGTGTGTGTATGTTTGTGGAACCAGAAAATTACAGACCGTGTTACTACAGCATGGGGGGGCAGGGGGGTAAACAGTGTCACTATACAGTACCACTATATACAGTATGGGGGGTGGACCATGTCACTTACTACTGTGGTCACTTTATAAAGTACTGGGCGGGTAGGGTCAGGCCAGCCATCTCACCGGCAGATTACAGACTGTGTCACTAACTTACTATATACAGTACTGGGGGGTTAAATAGTGTCACTATATATATACAGTGATAGGGGGTCAGACCATCTCCCAGACTGTGGGCACAGGGTACCTCCTTTTGCAGACATGTAATCTGATTCACATTTTTTTTCTGTGTTAAATGTAATTTTTTTTATTAAATTCACCTTTTTTTGGAGGGGGAGGGGCGGTGGGGGGGCCCTTCTTAGATTCTTGCAGCTGGGCCCTGTGGTTTCTAGTTACGCCTCTGGGAAACACTGCTCTAGATCCTAGCCATAAGCTGCAATGACTGAAAGTCTCATTTATGTAAAGGAACTTACAGTTAATTTATTGTCACTAATTGCATTTATAGCAACCCATTAATTGCAGGCAAGTACTTAAGGATTCCTGTAATACTCATACTATGCAGTAGATGTCACTGTTGACTTGCACCTCTAGCTGCACTCAATATAATTGTTCTGTTTTTTGACAGATCATGTGTAGGGTAGAATGGCTATATTATATAATGTAGTGTTTGTTCCTTGTATATACATCTGCATACCAATTGCATAATTGTTTGTTTTTGGTAACCAAAACCCAGTTCTTCCTTTACATGAATGTTCTATTGCAGGTCCAGATTCAGTTTGTAAAGTAGAAGTCTAGACTGGACGATTATATTTATGGTTTCTACACAGCTCAATCTTTATTAGTTATTAGTGAGTTTCAATGTTAACATTTACAAACTATTTACCTTTGAAATCTGCTCACCATAATGTTTGCTCAAAGTTCTGTTCTCAGTTCAATATATGCAGTATAAGGTGTACCCACCAAGGCTTGGTGTAACATGCTAGTATAATTGTAGACCCATAACAAAAGCGGCCTTTTGTTTTCTTTTCTTTTCAAATGATAATACGCTTTTTTTTTGTGTTTTTATGAGTCAGGAATCCAAAAAGATTCAATTAAAATGGCACCTCCTTCTCTTCCTTAGAAAACTGGTCACAGCATTAGAAACAGAGGCGCCACCATGGCATAATATCGCCAGTACAAGAGTAATAAGCAGCAATAGGAGAATGTGAATACTCACAAACATGCAGCACCCTACTGGTGCTAGTAGAGCAGACTGACACTTCTCAGTGGTTCAGCACACTGTATCCAAAGCGCAGAGACAGTCAGAAATCCTCTGACACTCCAATGTATATGTGCCTATGGATAAAGGAGAAAGCAACACGACATGGCCCAATATCATCAAGACAAGGGGAGAATATATCCAATTGCTTACACTTACAAGATAGTAAGCACCTGTAGGTGCAATCCCAGCAAACTGGAGCCAAAACGTCGCCTAGTAGACTTAGAACAGCAATCCTCAACAGGAACCAGGAACAATAATGGAATTTATCACAGAAGGTGATAAAACACACACAATAGCAAGTGTATAAAAGTATATAAAATATCTTTATTAACACAGCGATGCGTTTCTCAGCCTACTGTTTCATTAGGCTATGACAAACATGTTCTAAGTTTACTGGGTGACGTTTTGGCTCCAGTTTGCTGGAATTGCACCTACAGGTGCTTACTATCTTGTAAGTGTAAGCAATTGGATATATTCTCCCCTTTTCTTGATGATATTGGGCCATGTCATGTTGCTTTCTCCTTTATCCATAGGCACATATACATTGGAGTGTCAGAGGATTTCTGACTGTCTCTGCGCTTTGGATACAGTGTGCTGAACCACTGAGAAGTGTCAGTCTGCTCTACTAGCACCAGTGGGGTGCTGCATGTTTGTGAGTATTCACATTCTCCTATTGCTGCTTATTACTCTTGTATAGTGATGTCGCGAACCTAAAATTTTCGGTTTGCGAACGGCGGACTCGAACTTCCAGTATTGTTTGCGAACCTGCGAACCGCCATTGACTTCAATAGGCAGGCGAACTTTAAAACCTACAAGGACTCTTTCTGGCCACAATAGTGATGGAAAAGTTGTTTCAAGGGTACTAACACCTGGACTGTGGCATGCTGGAGGGGGATCCATGGCAAAACTCCCATGGAAAATTACATAGTTTATGCAGAGTCTGCTTTTAACCCATAAAGGGCCTAAATCAACTAACATTCCCAAATTGTTTGCAATAACGTGCTTTAAAACATCAGTTATCAAATTGACACATTAAGAGAACATGTTTTATAGTATACTGCTCCTTTAACAATATTTAACTCAAGATACATAGATCTTATAATGTACAGGGTAACCAGATGTCCTAGTTTTAGTGTCCTTAGAAATATTTAGTGTCCTTTTTTATATTTAAATTAAGGTGAAGAAGATATGAGTGGTGGCTGCCTGGCACAGACCAATTAACCAAAAGACTGAAAAAAAATGAGGTATATTAATGCTGAGTGAGCCTGACAGACACAGGCATGATAGAAAATGTAATTAGATTACACTAGAAAAATGATTTAAATAAAAAAAATTAAATTTAAAATAATGTTATAAACGGATATTAACACTGGTGGCTGGCACAGAGCAATGAACCAGAGTATATGCTGTGTGACACAGGCCTGATAGAAAATGAAAAAAAATTACACTAGCAAAATAATTAAAATTTTTGGTTAGTTAAATTTAAACTAATGTTGTTAGGGAGATATCAGTGGTGGCAGTAATCACAGCATATGCTGTGAGCCTTAAACACACAGGCTGAAAGCCAGGCAAATGCTAATAAAAAAATTACGAAAAAAAAAAAAAAACGGCACGAAATATAGCCCTAAAAAGGGCTTTTTGGGGTGCAGTCCTTGCAGCAGAGATGAGTGGAGTCCTTCTGGACTGTAGTGGACACTAAATACACTAGCCTAGCTATGTTTTTCCAATTAATGTCAGGAGCAAAAACACAACACGTCCTCTCATTAAGAAAGAAAGGTCGTTATGAGTCTAAAATGGCGGATTCCGAGTAGCTGGGAGGGTCTGTGAGGGAGTGTCTGATGTTGATTGGCTCTAATGTGTCAGACGGCTGTGACATACAGGGTCAAAGTTTCCTCAATGATGACACATAGGGGCGAATCGAACATCGCCATGTGTTCGCCCGCAAACGCGAACGCGAACAAGCTATGTTCGCTGTGAACCGTTCGCGGGCGAACAGTTCGGGACATCACTACTCTTGTACTGGCGATATTATGCCATGGTGGCGCCTCTGTTTCTTATTATTTTCTAGATTCTACACTACAGGATAGCCATCCTTTGACAGAGTGCAGCCTCAACGTCTGGCAATTGTTATTATTCTGGACTTTTCTGACTCTCGCATTACTATATTTTTGGATATTAATTGATTTTTATTTTTGTTTCAATTTATTTTTATGTTTTAGTATTATATTTTTATTCTTATATATTATAGCATTTTTGTTTTTAATTGTTTAGCATTGTGGGTGATCACACATGTCCACATTCTAGTTATCTTAGGGTATCATCTATAGTTGCTATATTACTACTTTAGATACCCGCCTGGTTTTTCCCTGTTGAGATCCAATAAGTTTCATTATTCTACCCATTATATTGAAATTGAGGAAGCGCCCCCTAAGGGCGTGGTGTGTCAGTTGAGCACACACCACTCTCTCCATACATACTAAAATGGTCACAGCATTAAATGCCTGACATCATTCATGGACAAAATGTGGTAAACTCATTTACTTTGTAACATGGACATTTGTTCTGCTCTCTGTGACCCATCTATCTCTTGGTATACAATGTGATAATGGGAGGATTATTTAAACTTAATTTGTTTCACCTGTATAAGATTATGCTAATTAGCAATATTGATTAGTTTCACTTTTTAGCACTATCATATTATTATGTTCAGGTTAATGATATTTTATGTGAATATCCAGGGCACACCTTGAATGTATATTAATGTTCACGTTGTCAAAATCAGACTGTTATGCTCATTATTTTAGGGAACTGATTGTCATATGGGTGTAATGTATGGCTCATAGGGCATTGAACATTCCTACTCTCTTCACACTGCTCCATCTCTCAGAAATAGAGGGTAGAGGTCAACATCCTTGCCGATAGCTGGAAAGCAGCTTTGGATCCCTTGCAGTACTTGGACTTGGACTGGTTATCCTATAACTTTTCCAATATTTTCATATTTTTTAGCCCCTGAAATAAACCTCTTTGATGCAATATTCATGAGGCTCTGGGTCTTAAGTGCATGTCATTGGCCTGGTAGAGTTCCAGCCCAAGGTGGATCACCCTTTCATGTCCATCCACCTCTTACACACCAGCATCTCTCACAAGCTGGTTGCCATTCACCACTATGTCTCTCCAGATCAGCCTCTGTATAACACTAACCTACTCTCCCTTGCATTACACCAGACTTTGACCCTCTCTTGGGCTTGGCCCTTCTGATTTTCCCCACCATTACAAAAACATCAAGCACAGTAGGATCCATCTTAGAATAAACTGAGTTGTTTATGTAATTGTTAGAATTTATTGTCCTTATTGTAAGGTTAGTGAAAGCCATGCAATTAACCCATTTTTTTAATTAAAAGTAAAATCATTTTATGAAAACATGACTTACCATTTTAATTAACATATTTTAGGATAAGTCTTTATTCATGTGTAAGGTGTGTTTGATTTCTTTTTTTTACAACAACAAAGTGCCCAGTCATACCCACCGTCTGCCCAGATACACCCACAATCCCACTGTAATGCTCGTGGGATATTCCCCTATCAAGCCAAACTTGACCATTAGACTTCTTATCCTGGCATCAAGTGGAAGGATAAGGAAATATCCCAGAACAAGAGAATAGACAAATAAATGAGGTAACAGTACTCACAGTAGAGGGGCAATCCTTGTCGGAACTACAGGGAATAACAGGCAGAGTTCATTAACAATTAGGCAGTCCAGCAATTGAGGGGTTAAACAGGTAGAGTGGTCAGACAGTCAGAGTTTAGTAATCAGCAATTCAGATGATCAGTAAACATCTCTTGTATCTGGAGTAAGCTGAACGTAACTGAGAGCAAATAAGTTGCCAATGAGTAGTGAGGTCAGTGAAGCAACGTTCTGCAGCAGGAACCCCTGTAGGCTGAGCAAAAAGAGGAAAGAGACAAGGTTGATAACCTGCAGGGGCTTGAAATGGAGAACATCATAGAGAAGAGTGCCAGTGAGTGTTCTTTAACAGTTCGCTAGGGGCAATAATCCAAACCAATTGGTTTGTAGAGAATTGACATAGGTTCTGAAATAAGCCTCAAGATCTTGATTCGTTCTCTCCATTAGCCCATTAGTTTGGGGATGGTAACCAGAGGATAAGGAAAGAGTGGTTCAACTTGCAAAAAGCTCTCCAAAAGGTAGAGATGAATTGAGGGCCTCTGTCAGAAACAATATTCACAGGAATTCCATGAAGTCGTACCACATGTAACAGAAAGAGAGTTGATAACTCTTGGGCACATGGCAATTTGGTCAAGGGTATGAAATGAGCAAGTCTGGAAAATCGATCCACCACAACCCAGATAACCATATGATTGTCAGAAGGAGGGAGGTCCACAACAAAATCCATTGAAATGTGTGTCCAGGGTTGTTTGGGTGTAGAAAATGGTTGGAGTAGGCCATGGGGCAAGGATCAGGGAGTCTTATTAGCAGAACAAGTTTTACAGGCCTTAACATAATCCTGAAAGTCAGACTTCATAGTAGGCCACCAAACATGTCGAGAAAGAAGTTTAAAGGTTCTTGTCAAACCAGGATGTCCTGATAGTTTGCTGTCATGAGCCCAGGATAGCACAGGAGTGCGAAGGTTCAAAGGTACAAAGAAGATATCAGGAGACAAAGGGGCTTTATGAGGTTTTCTAGACTGGAGCATGTTGCAGTCTTTGAAGATGAGAGGTATTAAGCTGAGCAAGCACACAGGATGGAGGAATGATGTTTTCGATAGGTGCTTCAGAAGAGTCATTAGACTGAGGAAACTGACGGGAGAGTGCATAAGCCTTTTAAATCTTGATCCCAGGAAGATTAGAGACTCTAAAGTTAAAACGAGAAAAGAACAAGGCCCACCTGGCCTGTCGAGGATTGAGTCGGTGAGCAGTCTCTAGGTATGTCAGATTCTTGTGGTCGGTTAGAATAAGTATGGGGTTTGGCGGTACTTTCTAGCCAATGACGCCATTCAGTAAGTGCCATCTTAAGGGCTAAGAATTCACGATTACCCACATCGTAATTCCTTTGTGCAGGAGTGAACCATTTGGAGAAAAAGGCTACAGGATGTAACTTGGAAGTTAAAGGGATAGTAAACCCAAAAATAAAAATTTCATTTTTAAAAACCTCATATACTGTTGATAATTTAAACACATAACATGTATTAGCTATATTTTATAGATTTCCTGTAAATTGCTCTTGAAAATCTTAATTCTGCCAAACCCTATTTGCACCTCATTATGCGAATCAAATAACAGAGTTTTACCTTGGTAGAACAATGATGGCCTCCCGCATGCGCATTTGCAATTTGCTGTGGCAGTGCATGTGCAAAAATTACCACTCTACTTCATCTTGAGCTGAAGTATCATCAACAACGCGCTAGGTGCGGGTGAATAGGCCAGTGACATTTTAGTGGGTGTGGTGCACCAGGGCACTGAAGACAGAGGCACATAGAGTCTTTAGTCTGTCTTGGAGGAGCACACAGAGTGCCAGACTGACAAACATAATCCCTCTAGAAGAACGAGCATTTTTATGCAGAATAAAAAATAAATATTCTAACTGTAAAAACACCCCTGGACTGACAGGCATATCATATTATATATATAAATGTATAGAAGGGCAATTAAACCCTAGCAAAGCTCCATTGCACATGCAAATGCCCCAAGATTAGAATGCGCAATTTGCTTAAGACACTATTTCATTAATATTCAAATAAATGCATCAGCAGTGCCGTGCTATTGGCTGATAGAATTAAATGTATAATGTCTGAATCCAGCCCTCAATTATGGGCAGTCTTTGAAGCCGTTTTATTCACAAATTAAAATGTACATTTTATTTATATAGAACCTTCGTTTTGAAGAAACAGTGTTTTAAAAAGTGTTTTACTTGAACTTTCAGATTTTGTAATTTGTAGATGTGAAAAGAACTAAAGATTTCTAACCCTTTAAAGGGTCCCTTTGGGTTAAGACTGCACCTGCTAATATCTTGGAGGCATCAACCTCTAAAGTGAACTGCAGGTCAGGATCAAGATGGTGGAGCACAGGAGCAGAACAAAAGACCTTTTTCAGATGAGAAAAAGCATCCACAGCTACTGGAGTCCAATTCTTGCAGTCTCTGTTTTGCTTAGTGAGCTCAGTGAGTGGAGCAACTATTTGGAAGAAGTTCTTTATAATGTGATAATAGTTGGAGAACCCCAAGAATCTCTTTCCTTTAATGAGGTGGGTTTAGGCCATTCCAGAACTGCAGTTAACCTAATAGGATCCATGACAAAACCCTCCTTGGAGATGACATAGCCAAGGAACTGGATCTGGACTTGATCAAACTCACATTTCTCCAGTTTGGCTACCAGAGAATTGTTTCTGAGGCGAAGAAGTACTAGTTTTACATGCTCATGATTCTCCTCAAGGGTGGAGGAGAATATAAGGATGTCATCCAGATAGACGATGACAGTGCGATTAAGGAGGTCACGGAAGACATCATTGACAAATGCTTGGAAGACAGCAGGGGCATTACACAGTCCAAAAGGCATACCGAGGTATTCGTAATGCCCTGATCTTGTGTTGAAGGCAGTCTTCCATTCATGTCCCGGAAATATACGAATGAGATTGTACGCCCCACATAGGCAATCCAGCAATTTAGGAAATACAGCACCCAGGAGCACACACAGTAAAACCTATACTTGGGTGATGTAAGTAAGGAACAGAGGAACTTACATAGCCCTAGGTTTGCGCCAAGAAACAGTTCCAGGAGGCTCAGAGGGATGACGTTGCGGCAAGTGTGCCCAGAGCACCACCGCGTCCATGCCAATAGCCATGGCAACCGAAAACAGCCACCTGCGTCCGTGGCAACGGCCACAAGGAACGGAGCGTGCGACGTGACACCCACCCACTAGCCACACACTATCTCACCCTCTCCTAACATGGCGCCTCCCACAGAACAACAACAAGCCCCTATCAGCATTGCAACATTGAGAATCCATTTTGATTTGTTTGGAGCATGCATGAAAATATCATTCTAAGCATACACAAAGCGTGCTCTGTTATTTTACTTTTGGTATTGATGAATTAATGTATCATAAAATGCATGATTATCAGTTACCATGTTTTATGGCTGAATTATTTGTATACATGAGCAAGATCCTGAACTTTCAAAAATATGATTGAAAAGTCTAGTTGTGCTTTCAACGGGTCCAAGAACTTGAAAAGTACATAAATTTGGTCTAAAATTTGCTTTTTTAAAATTGAGTTTAATGCAGCTGTCCAAATATCCCCTTGCAAGGTATAGGGAGTATTTTTATGCCATACATGCATTTTGGATTGTTATGGGTTTAAAATAGAAAACCCAGGGACAAGCCATGCAATTCATTTTGTAAAAGGAATTCTGTTTAATAAGAATCGAATTGGATTGGACTGGCCATTAGATATGTGCATTCGTATTTGGACGAACTCACATTCGTTAGGAAAATCCAAATGAATGCACCAAAATAGAGAAAATGAATAAAATCAGTCAGTATTCATTTTTTTCCTTTATTTTTTTTATGCGCTTAATACTTACATTAACGTGCTCTCCTTGCTCTAAGGTAAGTATTATTGCTACAGGTGATCTTTTCACCTGTAGCTTTGAAACATTTACATTAATTTTAACAAAAATAAATGTAGGTGTAACGAATATTCGATTAAAATGAAACAAAAATCGAATAGTGCAGGCAACGGATATTTTGGGAAACAAATTTCCCTGAATATCCAAAACGAAAATTGTGTCTGAAATTAAAAAAAATATTATGCCCATCTCTACTTGCCATAGATTGGAATGTGGGTATTTGTTAACTATTACAAAAAAAATTCTGGCAAATATTTTTTTCTCCAATTATATTAAAGACTATTTTCAAAAATTAAATAAAGTTAGGCTATTATTAAAAATAATAATTGTTAAATGCTAGTTTGAAAACTGATGATAGAATGAATTTAACAACAAAGGGGACAGCAGCATATATTAATTACATTGTTTAATTTATGATTAAACCTGCTGGTAATTCATGACAGGAGATTGCCCTTTCGAGGACCCTAGGAAAGCTTTGCAGATTTATAAACAATTTATTTCAAACAAAAAAAAATCTTTATTTAAAAAAGGCTGCTTCATTTAACAGGCAATTTCCGTTTGATTTACAGTAACATGTCTGGTAAAATCCTAAACAGGTTTTTTTTAGCCACACTAATTTATTCATTTATCTTGTGGTCTTCATCTCTAGCGGAGTCATTTTTCAAGTAGGATTTCAACGCTATTTGAGGATTACTCTGTTTTTGCTACTTGTAATCTACATTTTAGGAGTTGGCATGTTGAAACGGTTCAGGAATTTAAGTACAATAAGTGATTATACTGTCCAGAGTGTCTCTGTGTTAATATTTTCTGCAATCATTATACTAGTTAGGAAGGTGAAAGCAGTATTCTCTCCAACCTAAGTCCATAGAGGGCAGTGTTTATTCTTAACTTTAGATTTTATCTACTACTCTTTATACCATAAGCTCTCGCTAATGGTGACTTCTTTTCTTTCATATTTAAATAAACCTGTTTCCTACTGAACATAGCACAACAGCACATTTTACATTATTTTATATTACATTTTCATTAAATGTCAGAAATGTTTTGAATAAAATTACTACTATCATCATTCCTATTTTAAATGCTTACATGATACAAACATGTGCATGGTCAAGATCATGTAGAGTTAGAATAATGAAACTAGAGAATATAGTAGAATTTTGGGCAGGCAGCTAAGTTTGGTTGTAATGATCCAAATATTACTATTAGGGAACAATGCCCCTTGTTGCAACCAATTAGAATTCCTGTGCAAAATCATTGTGCAATAACTTAGTTATTTTTGTATATTTTATGTCTTTGAATCTATTGCTTCCTTCCAAACCGGGTTAAGAATAATCAAGCTTGTAGAATACATTTTCCATACAAAAGTTAGGAAGATCGGTGTATCGGCTTTGGCTGTAGCCTTACCTAAGCATTTTTCTATACCTAAATTTTATTTTATTTTTGCATGCTAATAATTTGAACACTGAATTAACATCAACTCTTTATGTTTTGTAGTGTTTGGGATACCAAACAAATGTTACCAAATGCATTTATCAATTTAAGAATAATCTTGTTTTCAACTTAATGTGTGTCCAATGACTTGTTATACTAGCTGTGTTTAAAATATATGAAAAATGCTCATTCAGTTATATTTTTATATATGAAATAGCTGTCTCTGATAATTGAAACCACAACCCAATCAAATTGGCTGGGCTTGCATGGAGATTAGCGCTTATTGGCTTGTCTCTCTATGGTTGCTCAAAATCCTCCTTATCTTATTTTTATCTCTTACTGGATATACAATGAGACCAATACACAGAGAAAACAACATAAATGGACGTTTTAATATCTCTCTGTCCCACACCGCACTGTGAGTATGATTTCTTCTTTACAAAGTTTTTTTACAACAAGTACTTACATTTTGAAAGGCCCAGTATACAACAGCTAAATGCAGCTATTTCGAAAGACAAAATAAAGGTATAGGAGGTATTTGTAATCATACAAATGTAGTGTTTATTAGTGTGGTTTCAGGGAGTTTGGTCCTGGAAATGTCACCAATAAACACTGCATTTGCAAATAACAGAATATGTTCTACAGTATGTATGTATACCTATATATAATCATATAGATATATAGGTATAGATATATATTGTACCAAAATACCATCATATATATGTAGAAATATGTATTTAAAAATAAATAGAACATATTGTTCTATTTGAAGAACATTGGAATGTGAAATATTAATATTTTTATGTCTGGTTAGTGCATTTGAGAATATGCTTTCAGTTATTTTTTTTTTCACTTTTTTCGTTCCATTCACTTCTATTGGGAAATAGGTTATCGCTCGCATGATATTCTAACTTCAGCTTTTTGCATGCATCAGATTAGCGAGGAAGCAATACATTTGTACTTTCAACTTGTAATAAGAGTGCAACCCGATGCGCGCAAAGAGTTTACTTATATCGCAGTAAGTGTGCGAAAAAAAACGCTAAATAGTGCTTCACTTGTAATCTTGCCCATAATCAATAAAAATCAATAATGAAAAAAGTTGTCAACAAATCTCATTATTGATTAGTTGGTCTGTGCATGGCACTAGCTGCTTCACTCTGATGAACTCCCGCACATGGGGCCCCATGTATTAAAGGTCGAATGTACAAGTTTCTCAACTCGAGAATTTGTCCGCTCACCTTCGCAAGCATCGATTAATGCCTGCTCCTTCTCTTACGCGACCAATCGCATGAGAGAAGAGACTGTAAATCACTGAGAGCGAGCAAGCTCTCTGTGATTTCCCCTCACCACTTCAGAGGTGGTGTAGAGTGTAAGAAGCAGCGGTCTAATGACCACTGCTCCTTACATTGCCGGAAGCAGGCTTGCATACCCTGAAAGGGTTCCTGTGCAGCTTTCTTTGCTTTTTACATGGAGCGCATGATGTGTTTTATGGTTATGTCCTTAGTCTAAAGAACGTTTTCAGATATTTACTTTTCACTTTTTCAGGATAGTATACGTTTCTTTTTAAGGTTACAACTACTCCTGTCTTATGTGGATTAGATCACCTGTACAAGCAAGAAATAACAGGACATTTGGATTGTTTATATTAAATCTGGTGATTTGGGTCTATACTTTGAATGATATAGTGCCAAGTGTATTATTTACATTTAGCCCTAGATTTGAATTAATGAGCACTATTATCTGTTTGCACAATTATTAGCTGATTGATATTGCTGATTTTGGCTAGATTACAAGTGGTGCTCTAACTGTAGTGCACAAGCGATATTGTGTTTTTTTCGAAAGGGCATCCTTTAAATTTTCTTTATTTTAGGATAGGGTTTTTTCACAAAAAAGTTGTAATCACTTTAGCTTGGGCACTGCCTTTTTAGGGCGTTTTTTACTGTAACTGTAATCATGTAAACTTGGGCAATTCTACACAAATTGCCCATTAAAATGTCCATACTTGATGAATGACAAACAAATTCCTCCCTTGAACAACTTCTTGACGTCTTTGTCTGTCACTGAGGTCTGGGCCTCCTCCATTGCTCCCTCCTATTTATAGTTTATGTTCCATCCTATTGATAATGTCTAGACTTGTGCATGGCAGTAAAATTTGGTTCGGTTCGGTTCAGATCGATTCGGATGTTTTAGAATTTCGGTTCGGATCGATTCGAATTTCGGAAAAATTTGAATGAATTCGTTTCGGATTCGTTTCGGATTCATTCGGATTCTAATAAATTCGGCTCGATTCAGTTCGCTTCGATTCGGAAATTCAGAATTTCGGTATGTGTTAGGTGGGATGTGCTGTGTATTAGACAAGTATTATGTACTGTATATTAGGTGTAAACCATAGCAGAGTGATATAACCTAATATACTGTACAATACTAGTGTAATCCATGGCCATCTGAATCTACTGAATAAATCCAAACTAATTTGGATTTATTCAGTAGATTCGGTACTACCGTAATTCGGAAATTCGAATCGATCCGAATCTCCAAATTTAACAAATTCGGACGAATTTCGATTTGTTCCGTATCGAAACGCACATGTCTAATAATCTCATTCATGATTATTTTGAATGGTTAATAATACTAAATAATTAGGATTTATGATGAGCTCTCTCACTGTTAAAATTTAGCCCTGCCATTCTCCTGTTGATTGTGCATATAACCATTACCCATTATAAAAAAATACAATTCCAAACTGAGGCCAGTAGTAATATTGTAATTAAAACACATATTTCATAGCTCATCGCCATAACAACTCAATTAAAACAGCAACAACAATCAGGTCCACACTAATGGTAATATAAACACCAGCTTCTTCTTAATTACAAAGAGACAAGTAAGATAAAAAAAATATATAAGTAACTTCTCAGTGTAAAGCAGAAAGGTGCAGATATATACAGTACGTATGAATTCTTGTGACAATGACAGAACTCTACTGACTTTCAACTACTTTACTTTTTTTGCTATGATATTTAATCCTAAAAATTAAATTAAAAATATACAATTTCAAATGCTCATGTGTTTTTCACATTGCCCATCATATTGTTAACTTCTTTCTTTCTTTCTTTCTTTCTTTCTTTCAGTTTCTCTGGTTTTACTATTTATAACTATGTTTGAGTAAAATTAACATTTTTGTTTTATTCTATAAACTACTGACACAATTTCTCCCAAATTCCAAATTAAAGTATTACCATTTAGAGCATTTATTTTCATAAAATGACAACTGGTCAAAATAAAATAAAAGATGCCTTGTTTTCATACCTCGAATAACGCAAAGAAAACAAGTTCATATTCATGTTTAAACAACACAATACTGATGTTTTAACTTAGCAAGAGTTCAGGAATCAATATTTGGGGGAATAACCCTGATTTTCAATTACAACTTTTATTCGTCTTGACATGCTCTCCACCAGTATTTCACATTGCTGATGGGTGACTTTATGCTACTCCTGGTGCAAAAATTCAAGCTGCTCGGCTTTGTTTGATGGTTTGTGACCATCCATCTTCCTCTTGATTGCATTCCAGAGGTTTTCAATTTGGTTCTGGTCTGAAAATTGGGCTGGTCATGACAGGGGTCTTGATCTGGTGTCCTCCATCCACACCTTGATTAACCGGTTTATGTGGCATGGAGCATTATCCTGCTGGAAAAACAATCCTCTGAGTTGGGGAACATTGTCAGAGCAGAAGGAAGCAAGTTTTCTTTAAGGATAACCTTGTACGCGGCTTGATTAATGTGTCCTTCACAAGGATACATTTACACAATTCTAGGTCATCTCCTCTGATCAGATTTGCCCAACACGTGGTCAACTAATGGTTAGACAGAGACCTGCAGAAGACTAACAGCCACAGTGTCTCGCACTCACTCTGAAAGTTGGTGGAGGATCGGTGGTGATCTGGGTGTGTTTCAGTACAGTTAATTTTGGATTTCTAATTATAAGAAATCCCATAATTTTTCTTGACATTCAGGGCTAGATTACGAGTGTAGTGCTTTTTTGAGCTCACGCCTTAACTTTGCTAGATGGAAGCTTTTTGCACGGGTTTGGTTGCATTCGTATTCTGAATTGAAAGTAAAATGTTGGCACAGGAGCAAAACCCAATACGCGCTAACAAGATATCGCAACTGTGTTAATGTATTCTTCCCATAGACGTCAACGGAGAGAGCAAAATGAAAAAACCTAACACGTTGCATGCTAACCCGACAGCAGTTATGAAAATGTCACATTCAGAACAATATACTTTTTATTGTAAGTACATATATACTGGTATATATATATATATAAAAAATAAAAAGAGGAAATCAATAATACAAACAATAGCGCACTGATACAATATATCTTTATAAATGAGAATGGATTCCAAATAACAATGAATCACAGTTCTTTCACATCACTTGGTATGCTGTCCCACTCTAAATGGATGTGGAAGTAATGTTTTCTGCTTACCAGATGAGACCTCAATCCTATGAGGTAAGGTTTCAGCTCTATGGGGGTGAGGGGAATTCGCCTCTGTCCTCCAATGTAGGAGTTGTACCTCTGCCTTGGATCCCTTGTACTAATCCCACTCTAATGAGTAGTGAAGGAAAGGTCAGTATTAGATGAGTGCTCCAGTTGGATCCTTGGACTGGTCTCAATCTTTCATGTGGTGGTGAGAATCCTGGTCACCTCCGGAGTATGGATTACTAGGACCAATGTCCCAATTGTGGAAACATGAAAAAAAGAAGCATCACATAGCGTAATTCTGTGATTAATTTCTAAATAATTTATTGTAGACAATAGGTATTGCACTTACACCAGTTAACATCAATCCGTGATGAGGTAAGATTATAGACTTATACAGAGTAACATATATAGTGTGCAGTAGTCCCCACGGATGCCTCTAATATATAGAGGTTCTGGCAAAAGTCATATATAGATATTTGTATAAGATCTCCAAATATATACCGTGGAGCTAACCATACGAAGTCCTGGTACAAACAAAGCACTTAAAATAGTGGTGGCTATATTATGTACTTATAGTCACAACATATAAAACACTTGAGATTAAAAAAAGGCAAAAAAAGTTAAAATGGCTGCCGGAAATAAAGTCCCTGTTAGCCCACTCTAGTGGGCTAACAGGGACTTCCCTGTTAGCCCACTTTTGTGGGCTAACAGGGACTTCATTTCCGGCAGCCATTTTTACTTTTTTTGCCAAAACCTCTATATATTAGAGGCATCCATGGGGACTACAGCACACTATATATGTCACTCTGTATAAGCCTATAATCTTACCTCATCACAAATTACGCTATGTGATGTTTGTTTGTTTGTTTATGTTTCCTTAATTGGGACATTGGTCCTAATAATCCATACTCCTGAGGTGACCAGGATTCTCACCACCACATGAAAGATTGAGACCAGGATTGAGGTCTCATCTGGTAAGCAGAAAACATTACTTCCACAACCAATTAGAGTGGGACAGCATACCAAGTGATGTGAAAGAACTGTGATTCATTGTTATTTGGAATGCATTCTCATTTATAGGGATATATTGTATCAGTACGCTATTGTTTGTATTATTGATTTCATCTTTTTATTATTAATTCTAACAGTGACACAGATACACTGTATCAATATTGGAGCAGCATGATCCTTTTCTATGCTTATATTAGTGTGAATTACAATAGTACATTACTAAAAAAAAAAAAAAATTTTTAGACAAATATATATACTGTAACAAGAGTACTATATTGGAGGGTTTAGCGCTAGTGACGTTTCTTGAATTATATAACATATATATATATATAATATACTGTATCTATATATATATATATATATATATATATATATATATATATATATATATATATATATATATATATATATATATAATAAAAAGTAAATAATTTTCTATCTGAAGAACATATTAATGTAAAATATGCATACCACGCATTGGGATTCGCAAATTAGGACTAGCGCAGTTGGATTAGCACACTTGAAGAATTGCTATCTTCAATGTGCGTTCTTGAAGCATTGAAAATATTAATATAAATTAATTAAAATTATTATAAATACTGTTAAAAATATTTCTTATTAATATTCTTTAATAGTTTATATTTAATATTTCAGGAATGTGCATTAAGATTCTTCATGTGCACTAACCTGACTGTGTTAGTCCTAAATTGCAAACTCTGATGCACGTTACACATATTTTACATACCTATCTTCTTCATATACAAAATAAGGTACTTTTTAATTATTAAAAAAAAAAATATATATATATATATATATATATATATATGATACTGTTAATGTAAAATACATATCTATGCCTAAATATATATAGGAATAGATATACAGGTATAGTATATATATATATATATATATATATATATATATATATATATATATATATATATATATATATATATATATATATATATATATATATATATAAATATGTATTTACAATAAAAAGTACATTATCCTGTAAGTGATGAACATTGTAATGTTAGATATGTAGAGTAAATATACAGTAAAACACATAAATAGTTAAATACAAATGTACACACAGTTCTATACAAAAATAAATGCATACATACACATATTTAGACATGAGTATGTGTGCATATGTTAACGCCCTTTGCAGCCCTTTTTTTCCATTATAACTTTTGTATTATTTTTTTAAAAATGTTTATCAGACAGTGTTTAAATGAGTGTAACAGTACTTTTACATGTATTTATTTTGTGTTTTATGCAACTTATTTTTCTTACGCTCCTCTTTACTTGAGATCAGAAGTTGCACTAACCCGATTCGCGTAAATCCTTGAGCAGACGTGTTTACTTTCAACTTATAATAAGCACTATCCATTGTGTGCAAAAAGTTAATAAAAACCTGATATCGCTTGTTTGCAACAGTTAGCGTGCTACTTGTAATCTAGCACTTAGTGGTGTAATTTAAACATATACAGAACTAAAATGAGCATCAGTGGACATGTGTATCGGTGATGTCATTATTGCAATTTTATTTTATCATAAAATATTTAAAGGGACAGTCTAGTCAAAATTAAAATTTCATGATTCAGATAGAGCTTGTCATTTTAAACAACTTCCCAATTTACTTTTATCATCAAATTAGCTTTGTTCTCTTAGTACTCTTAGTTGAAAACTTATGCTGATTTTATGCCCTTGAAGGCCGCTTCTTATCTGAATGCATTTAAGAGTTTTCACAGCTAGAAGGTGTTAGTTTATGTGTGCCATATATAGGTAACATAGTACTCATGCTTGTGGAGTTACTTACAAGAGGGCACTGATTGGCTATTATGCAAGTCTGTCAAAATAACTGAAATAAGGGGGCAGTCTGCAGAGGCTTAGATACAAGGTAATCACAGATGTTAAAAGTATATAAATATAACAGTGTTTGTTGTGCAAAACTGAGAAATTGGTAATGAACAAATTATCTATCTTTTTAAACAATAACAATTCTGAAAAAGACTGTTCCTTTAAAGAAGTTCGTTTTACTAGAGTGTCTATTTCGGAAGAATAACGAATTCATTTTTCATGTATCATTTGGACAATGGATTTCTTATGATTTTTTTTGTCTCACAGTACCTAACAATTTTTTATGCATTTATCAGATCTATTTCCTTCAGGATATGAGCTACAATTTGCTAGTATTGATATTTTAGACATATCCTAAAATCTAATGACAGTCTAAGTAAGTCTTCTTTGATATTTCGTTTCAAGTGACATAAATTCTAATCACATGAGAGAAAGCATTACTTAAGTTATCCCTAATGCATCTGTTTACATTGCTGACTGGTGTACTTTATCACATAGTCGTTGGTTTACATTATAAAGGATTGCTTGTGTAACAAGGAGTTAGTTGAAGCCACAGGCATGTCTTTGAAATAACTCTAATGGTAATTTTTGTTGAAATATTTGAAGCTTGATGAAAGCACTTTCAGAGAAGAAATACAACTTACTTGGCTGCGTCAGTTTGCAGTAAATTTAAGGGGGAAAAATACTTAAACCTTTAAAAAATATTTGTCATTGAAACACGTAATTAGATAGCAGATTGTGTAATGGCTAAAGCTATGGTAAAATGTACTTTTGTCTTTTTTATAACATTAAAGGGACAGTCAAAGTGAAACTTTCATGATTCAGATAGATCATGCAATTTTAAACTTTTCAATTTACTTTTAATATCTAAATTTCTTAGAATCCTTTGTTGAAAAACATATCTACGCTCAGGAGCAGCAATGCACTACTTGGAGATAGTAGCTGATAGGTGGCTGCATATATATGCCTCTTGCAACTGGTTCTGCTTTTTCACAGTAGTACATTGCTGTAGGATACCAAGAGAATGAAGCAAATTTGATAACAGAAGTAAATTGGAAAGTTGTTTAAATTCATATGCTCTAGCTGAATCATTAAAGAAAAATTTTGAGTTTCATCTCCCTTTAACTTCTTAAATTATATACACGTTTGGTTAACTGTTTAGATCTTTAAACATTGATCCCTTCATGTCTATGGACTTTGGTTACTATCCTTCAAAAGACTATACTTAAATCATATTGAAGTTATATTTATAATACATGTGTTTTTGTTTTTGGATAAATCTACATTCGTACCGAAAATCGGATATTCGTTTTCGTAATAGCTGAATGAATGCACCAATGAAATTTAAATAAAAAAAAAATAAAAAAATACTGACGAAATTCATAGGTATTTATTTGTTTCCTTTAAATTCATTTTTTAATGCTTTATATTTACCTTAACGTGCTCCGGAGAGCGCACTAACCTGATCCTCTTCTTGCCAGGTCTGAGGCTGCACTAACAGGAGGCTTAGTGCACTTAGCACCAAGGACCTGCACTAATCAGTTCCTGGTAGCCTAAGCCTAACTTGTAAGCCTGCTGTTAGCGCGGCTGGGGCTCTGGCAAGAAGAAGATTGGGTTAGCACGTTAAGGTAAGTTTGTAGCTACAGGTGAACTTTTCCCCTGTAGCTTCGAAACATTTACTTTCGTTTTAATGAAAACAAATGTAAATGTTTAACGAAAACTCGATTTTCATTTTATTTTAAACTAAACGAAAACCGAATAGAGCAGGGAATGAACATTCAGGAAAATAAATTTCCTCGAATATTCATTACAAAAATTTTGTCTGAAATGATTATTTTCCCTCTGCACATCTCTAATATTTATTTACTGCATAATTTAAAGATGCTAGGGGGTTGAGAATGTCTGTGGGGGCCAGACTTATATTGCATATGCAATCAATAGCAGCTGTAGGACCAATTAAATAACTATAGCATCTTGTGTAATTAATAACTACCTATGCCCTGTCACCATCCCTTGGGTACACATATGGCTGTTAAGGAACACAATAGTCAGTTTTATAAAGCATCTCAACAGCCATCTTGACTGTGTTAAAATTATGTTGGTAACTTAGGTAAGCATAATACCAAATGATTTCCTCTAGAAGCATGAGTAATTCTTAAATATATGCGGCTAGATTACGAGTTTTTGTCGGTAATGGTGTGCGGTGCTAACAAGCCTTTTTTTCTCACCACTCACTTAGGACAACGCTGGTATTACGAGTTTTCTGCAAGCCGGGCGTTAGCCTCAGAAAAGTGAGCGTAGAGCAAAATTTAGCTCCACATCTCACTGTAATACCAGCGCTGCTTACGGTAGCGGTGAGCTGGTAAAGCGTGCTTGTTCACGATTTCCCCATAGGAAACAATGGGGCTGAGCTGGCTGAAAAAAAACCTAACACCTTCAAAAAAGCAGCGTTCAGCTCCTAACGCAGCCCTATTGTTTCCTATGGGGAAATAAAAGTTATGTCTACATCTAACACCCTAACATGAACCCCAAGTCTAAACACCCCTAATCTTACACTTATTAACCCCTAATCTGCCACCCCCGACATCGTTGCCACCTACATTATATTATTAAACCGTAATCTGCCGCTCCGGACACCGCCGCCACCTACATTATACTTATGAACCCCTAATCTGCTGCCCCCAACATCGCCGACACCTACATTATATTTATTAACCCCTAATCTGCCCCCCCCAACGTCGCCGCAATTTTAAATTTATTAACCCCTAATCTTCCGCCGCCAACGTCGCCGCCACTATAATAAATGTATTAACCCCTAAACCTAAGTCTAACCCTAAGCCTAACACCCCCCTAACAAATATAATTTAAATACATCTAAATAAATTTACATAATTAACTAAATTATTCATTTTTAAAACTAAATACCTGTAAAATACACCCTAAGCTAGCTACAAAATAACTAATAGTTACATTGTAGCCATCTTAGGGTTTATTTTTATTTTACAGGCAAGTTTGTATTTATTTTAACTAGGTACAATAGTTATTAAATAGTTATTAACTATTTAATAACTACCTAGTTAAAATAAGTACAAATTTACCTGTAAAATAAACCCTAACCTAAGTTACAATTACACCTAACACTACACTATAATTAAATTAATTACCTAAACTAACTACAATTAATTACAATTAAATTAAATAAACTAAATTACAAAAAAAACCCACTAAATTATTTTTTTTTTTAACTAATTACTAATTACTACTCTAAAACCCACCCAATCCCCCCTTAATAAAACCTAACACTACCCCCTTGAAGATCACCCTACCTTGATCCAATCAGCCAATAGGATTGAGCTTGCATTCTATTGGCTGTTCCAATCAGCCAATATGATTTTTCCTACCTTAATTCCGATTGGCTGATAGGATTCTATCAGCAAATTGGAATTGAAGGGACGCCATCTTGGATGACGTCACTTAAAGGAACCATCATTCTTCAGTCGCCGTCGGATGGAAGAGGATGTTCCGCGTCGGATGTCTTCAAGATGGACCCGCTCCGCTCTGGATGGAAGAAGATAGAAGATGCCACCTGGATGAAGACTTCTGCCAGTCTGGATGTCCTCTTCTGGCCGGATCGGATGAAGACTTCTGCCCCTCTGGACGTCTACTTGTGCCCGGCTGGGTGATCTTCAAGGGGGTAGTGTTAGGTTTTATTAAGGGGGGATTGGGTGGGTTTTAGAGTAGGGTTGGGTGTGTGGGTGGTGGGTTTTAATGTTGGGGGGGGGTATTGTATTTTTTTTCAGGTAAAAGAGCTGATTACTTTGGGGCAATACTCTGCAAAAGGCCCTTTAAGGGCTATTCGTAATTTAGTATAGGGTAGGGAATTTTTTTATTTTGGGGGGCTTTTTTATTTTTTTAGGAGGATTAGATTAGGTGTAATTAGTTAAAAAATTTGTAATTTCTTTTTTATTTTCTGTAATTTAGTGTGGGGGGGGTTTCTTGTAATTTAGTCTATTTAATTTAATTATAATTAATTGTAGTTAGTTTAGGTAATTAATTTAATTATAGTGTAGTGTTAGGTGTAATTGTAACTTAGGTTAGGGTTTATTTTACAGGTAAATTTGTACTTATTTTAACTAGGTAGTTATTAAATAGTTAATAACTATTTAATAACTATTGTACCTAGTTAAAATAAATACAAAGTTGCCTGTAAAATAAAAATAAACCCTAAGCTAGCTACAATGTAACTATTAGTTATATTGTAGCTATCTTAGGGTTTATTTTACAGGTAAGTATTTAGTTTTAATTAGGATTAATTTAATGAATTGTAGTAATTTAATTTATGTTTTTTTAAATTATATTTAAGTTAGGGGGGTGTTAGGGTTAGATTTAGGGGTTAATACATTTAATATAGTAGCAGCGACGTTGGGGACGGCAGATTAGGGGTTAATAAAATGTAACTAGTGTTTGCGAGGCGGGAGTGCAGCGGTGTAGGGGTTAATATATTTATTAAAGTGGCGGGGATGTCCGGTCGGCAGATTAGGGGTTAAACATTTTAGTTAAGTGTTTGCGATGTGGGGGGGGCTCGGTTTAGGGATTAATAGGTAGTTTATGGGTGTTAGTGTACTTTTAGCATTTTAGTTAAGAGTTTTATGTTACGGCGTTAGCCCATAAAACTCTTAACTACTGACTTTTAAATGTGGTATGAGTCTGGACAGGAGAGGCTGCACTGCTCACTTTTTCCAGCAATCGTAATACCGGCATTAGGAAAATCCCATTAAAAAGTTAGGATACGCAATTGACGTAAGGGGATTTGCGGTATGCTAAAATCGCGGAAAAAAAGTGAGTGGTACACCTGTACCTGCCAGACTCGTAATACCAGCGGGCGTTAAAAAGCAGCGTTGGGACCCCTCAATGCTGCTTTTTAAGGCTAACGCAAGACTCGTAATCTAGGCGATGGTTAGTAATTTATAGATAATGGTTTAAACATGTGTAGTGATAGTAGTGACACATTTTTTTATCATAGATTATTACTGTGAAAAAGTTGAACGATGTACTGACCTTCAACACAATTCCATGCTTAGTTATGAGTTAAAGGGACATTAAACCCAAAATTTGTATTTTTGATTCAGATAGAACAACTTTCCAATTTACTTCTGTTAACTATTTTGCTTCATTCTTTTGGGATCCTTTGTTAAAAAGCATACAAAAATAGGCTAATAGGAGCCAGCTGCTTATTGGTGGCTGCACATATATGCCTCTTGTCATTGGTTTACTGGATGTGTTAAGCTAGCTCCCAGTAGTGCATCTCTGCTACTTCAACAAAGGATACCCAAAGAACAAAGTGAAGTTGATGACATAAGTAATTTGTTATGCTGTCTAAAGTTGTATGCTCTATCTGAATTATGATAGAGAAAATTCAAGGTTATAGTCTGACTCTAACATTATTATCACCAGCACTAATCTGATAATCTATGTTGATCTTTAATCTGGGTTTATTACATTATTTGTTTTGAGACTTGTAGAGACGAGGAGTGAGTTAAATCAGCTACTGTCATGCTAACTAAATCTTCATTTTTTGGTCTCATCAGAAAATATAAGAACACAAATTATAAATTAGAGAGAGATATGGTGCAAGGTTAGGCTTGAGAAGCATACCATATGATCTTTCAGTTTTTTGGACTGGAAAACCTGCAATTTTCAGGTTTAAATTACAGGAAAAGCAGGCAAAATAAATTATAAAAATTATACTGCAAAGTTGTTTTACTATGAATAGTTTGAAAGGTTTTACTCTCCCTTTAGAGAAAAATAATGACGTTTAGAAATGTATTTTTATATATTTCTTTGTTTCGTGAAAGGGACACAAAACTCAAAACTGAAATGCACATGAAGGCATTTCAGTTTTTAATATAAATATTTTGCATTATTCATGTATCATCAATAACATTTTTAGGGATAGCTTTAATTGTGTACAGAGCTTATGCATATATGCATCATGTACTTGCATTCAAATACAGCATATATTGTGTTAGCAATGTCTCATTTCACATCATCACTGACATCATCCCTGAGAAATACGTCACTGTGACTGTCAGGCGGGATGTAATAGGCCTATGTAGGAGTATGTTCCGTGCACAGTGAATCAATTATAACCTATACAAGAAGCATTGAAAAAATACTCATTTTGATATGCATTACAGTTAAGTTTATATCCCATTAATTGAAAACTGAATGCCTATAACCACCAATGTATATTAAAACTACCAACATTTTAAGAGAAAGAATACAAATTACAGTTTAAGGCACACATTTGAGTTTCCTGATGTTTTGGAACTACATTTCTTGTAATGAATATCTCATAATGGCTTCTTCACATTTCCCATGATGCTTAACTAGACTGCCCAGTGCCTAGGCATCGTGGGAAATGTAGTACAAAACATTTGGGTTGCAAAGGTTATTTTTATTTTTTCTCAATTTGGAACTTTATTTAATTAACATCATATGATCATAGCATTATCTGCTAATGACTGATATTTGTATCCACAACACAGAAACATTAAGATCTGGTTGTCAAGGTTCAGGGTTCCATAGCACTTAATCCTTTAAGGAACATGGTAACCAGATGTTGAATCACTTGAAAGTAATGCACCACATCTGTAAAAAGCTGACTAGAAAATATCACCTGAACAATGAACATCTCTGTCTAAGGGCCTGATAATAAAAAAAACTCACCGCTCAGGTGAGACAATCTAAAAGTTTCGTCGGTAGGGTGAGGCCCTTAAAAGTTTTTTTAGAAACACAAATTTTATCTTGAGAAATGTTTATGTTGCTATATAGTGTTCTTTCTGTGAAACAGAGATTTCTACATTACAATACAAGATCCAAAAAAAAAAATCACAAAGATTTTGCATGATTTCTTTCCGTGCCGGGAGGTTTTGAATATCAGGGAGTGTTCTGTAATATTTCCCTACCTTGTTACATTGTCCTACCTAAGTAACGCGTATGGCAAAGCCTACATCTAGATAGAGAACTTTCATATCTTCCATATTTGTTTCAAAAGGAGGCTGATGTTAAAATAGTTTTCAGATTCTGTATAATTTTCTGACCACGTTATATTTGGCTGTTTTCAGTGCAGATCTTGCTGAAACATAAATAATTAAAACATAAACACAAAATATTATCGGCTAGATTATGAGTTGTGCATTAAGGAAAAAAAGCAGCGTTCTAACACTGCTTTTTCACTACCGCTGGTATTACAAGTCTTGAAGGTTTAGGGTCACTGCACACTTCTTTGGCCTTACCGCAAAACGACTTACGTAAACTTCGTAAAGTCTTTTTTCCATAGCGCCGGTATTACGAGTCTGTCCTGGGAGGCCAAAAAGTGAGCGGTACACCCTACCCTGTTAAGAGTCTTAACGCATTTAAAAGTCAGTAGTTAAGAGTTTTATGATACAACGCTGTAACATAAAACTCATAACTAAAGTGCTAAAAAGTACACTAACACCCATAAACTACCTATTAACCCCCAAACCAAGGCTCTCCCGCATCGCAAACACTATAATAAAAATTTTAACCCCTATCTGCCGCTCCGGACACCGCCGCCACCTACATTATATTTATGAACCCCTAACCTGCTGCCCCCAACATCACCGACAACTACATTATATTTATTAACCCCTAATCTGACGTCCCTAATGTCGCCGCAACCTACCTACACTTATTAACCCTTAATCTGCCGCCCCCAACGTCTCCGCCACTATATTAAAGTTATTAACCGTTAAATCTAAGTCTAGCCCTATGTGCTGCGGAATCTGTTGGCGCTCTACAAATACCTGATAATAATAATAATAATAATAATAAATAATAACCCTAACACCCCCTAACTTAAATATAATTTAAATAAATCTAAAGAAAATTACTATCATTACCTAAATTATTCCTATTTAAAACTAAATACTTACCTATAAAATAAACCCTAAGCTAGCTACAATATAACTAAGAGTTACATTGTATCTATCTTAGGGTTTATTTTTATTTTACAGGCAAGTTTGTATTTATTTTAACTAGGTAGAATAGTTATTAAATAGTTATTAACTATTTAATAACTACCTAGCTAAAATAAATACAAAAGTACCTGTAAAATAATACCTAACCTAAGTTACACTAACACCTAACACTACACTATAATTAAATAAACTAACTAAATTAACAACAATTAAATCAATTAAATTAAAATAGCTAAAGTACAAAAAACCCCACTAAATTACAGAAAATAATAAACAAATGACAAGATATTTAAACTAATTACACCTAATCTAATAGCCCTATCAAAATAAAAAAGGCCACCCAAAATAAAAAAAACCTAGCCTAAACTACCAATAGCCCTTAAAAGGGCCTTTTGTGGGGCATTGCCCCAAAGTAATCAGCTCTTTTACCTGTAAAAAAAATACAAACAACCCCCCAACAATAAAACCCATCACCCACACAACCAACCCCCAAATAAAATACTATCTAAAAAAACTAAGCTCCCCATTGCCCTGAAAACGGCATTTGGATGGGCATTGCCATTAAAAGGGCAGTTAGCTCTTTTGCAAGCTCAACCCCCTAATCTAAAAAATAAACCCACCCAATACACCCTTAAAAAAACCTAACACTAACCCCCTGAAGATCGACTTACCGGGAGAAGTCTTCATCCAAGCCGGGCCAAAGTCCTCAACGAAGCTGGGAGAAGTCTTTATCCAAGTCGGGTGAAGTGGTCCTCCAGACAGGCAGAAGTCTTCATCCAGACGGCATCTTCTATCTTCATCCATCCGGCATGGAGCGGGTCCATCTTCAAGACATCTGACGTGGAGCATCCTCTTCATCCGAAGACGAATGAAGGTACCTTTAAGTGATGTCATCCAAGATGGCGTCGCTTAGATTCTGATTGGCTGATAGAATTCTATCAGCCAATCAGAATTAAGGTAGAAAAATGTATTTTGGCTGATGCAATCAGCCAATAGGATTGAAGTTCAATCCTATTGGCTGATCCAATCAGCCAATAGGATTGAGCTCACATTCTATTGGCTGATTGGAACAGCCAATAGAATGCAAGCTCAATCCTATTGGTTGATTGGATCAGCCAATAGGATGAAGAGGATGCTCCGGGTCAGATATCTTGAAGATGGACCCGCTCTGTGACAGATTTTTATTTTGGGGGGGCTTTTTTCTATTTTGATAGGGCTATTAGATTAGGTGTAATTAGTTTAAATATCTTGTAATTTGGGTATTATTTTCTGTAATTTAGTGGGGATTTTTTTGTACTTTAGCTAATTTAATTTAATTGATTTAATTGTTGTTAATTTAGTTAATTTATTTAACTATAGTGTAGTGTTAGGTGTTAGTGTAACTTAGGTTTTATTTTACAGGTAAGTTTGTATTTATTTTAGCTAGGTAGTTATTAAATATGTATTAACTATTTAATAACTACCTAGTTAAAATAAATACAAACTTGCCTGTAAAATAAAAATAAATCCTTAGCTAACTACAATGTAACTATTAGTTATCTTGTAGCTAGTTTAGGGTTTATTTTATAGGTAAGTATTTAGTTTTAAATAGGAATAATGTAGTTAATGATAGTAATTTTCTTTAGATTTATTTAAATTATATTTAAGTTAGAGGGTGTTAGGGTTAGACTTAGGTTTAGGGGTTAATACATTTAGTATAGTGGTGGCGACATGGGGGGCAGATTAGGGGTTAATAAATATAATGTAGGTAGCGGCGATGTTGGGGGCAGCAGATTAGGGGTTCATAAGTATAATGTAGGTGGCGGCGATGTCCGGAGCGGCAGATTAGGGGTTAATAAATATAATGTAGGTGGCGATGATGTCGGGGGCGGCAGATTAGGGGTTAATAAGTGTAAGATTTGGGGTGTTTAGACTCGGGGTTTATGTTAGGGTGTTAGGTGTAAACATAAATTTTATTTCCCCATAGGAATCAATGGGGCTGCGTTACTGAGTTTTACGCTGCTTTTTGGCAGGTGTTAGACTTTTCTCAGCCGGCTCTCCCCGTTGATCCCTATGGGGAAATCCTGCACAAGCGTGTACGACCAGCTCACCGCTGGTATTGGAGTGCGGTAAGAAGCAAACCTTTGCTCAACGCTCACTTCTTGTCTTTTAACGACGGGTTTGTAAAAACTCGTAATACCAGGGCTGTAGGGAAGTGAGCGGTGAGGGAAAACTGCTTGCTAGCACCGCATAGCCTCTAACGCAAAACTTGTAATCTAGCCGTTTGTATGCTATTAGCTTGTGATGATAACGTTAATTTTATAAATGCATTTTTCAGGCTATGTAACAAAAAAATAATCTAAACATATCTGTACCCCTGAAAAAAATACATTTATAAAAGTAATGCTATCATCACAAGCTAATAACATACATAATATTTTTTGATTATGTTTTAATGTTTTATGTTTGAGCAAGATCTGCACTCAAACAGTCAAATATAAACACCCGATCAATATTTTCACATCAGCCTCCGTTTGAAACAAAAATGTCGGATACGTAGGTAGGAAAACGTAACACAGTAGGCAGATATTAGAGAACAGGGGCACTAAAAAATGCCCTCAGTAGCCACACCCAAATGTATAGAGACTTTAAGCAGCCAATCAGGATGCTTGTCCCAGGTCTTGCAAGGCAGCATGCTTCTGGCATTTGCATGCTGAGTCATTTTTTTTCTCTTCCTTCAGTACCAGGAGTTTTAGAGAAAAACTTGTTTGAAGTACCGGAGCATTTTCAGCATTTTTGCTATGACTATTTAAACAGAAATAGAGCCTTGTTTTTTCTTATTTACCTCTCAAAACTATATATTTCTTTTAAGTAGACAACCCAGTGTATTGTTCTATGCCCATTTTGCTATATTTTATGCCACCATTTCACCGACAAGTGTGATCATATAAAAAAATCATTAACTTTTTCACAAACTTAGGGTTTCTTACTGAAATTATTTACATACCACTTGTATGGCTTGGCCATTGCTTCCCAACCAACTAGTGGCAGTCATCTTAGGTACTAGCAGCTGTCTGCCAGTACCCAGTTTTTTTTTTTATTATGTTTTAATATTTTGTTCTGTAGTTTAGGGGTCCCCCCTACCTGCCCCTCCCCGCAATTGTTATTTAACCTCCCCTCACCCTGATTTCAACATTTTCCGTAGTGTAGCATCCCATCGCTCCCTATCCCTTCAAAATGTATTTCTGTAGCAAAGTATACAGTCCCTCCCCCTCCCTCTCCCCAGCTGCTGGGCCGCCCAAATGCCCTCCACCTTCCCTCCTACGCCTCCTAACGGCACCAACAGATACACAGACAGTGTCACTCTCTGTAACGATCTGGCAATCTGCCTTCATATGGTAATGGAGCACTGATCATGCTCCATTACCTTATGAAGACAGATGCTGGAGGCCCACAAACAGCAAGTGTCATTTGCCACTTGACAACCGAGAATGCTTGGGCTTCCAGCATTATGAATGTAGATCTACGTTATACGGTACAATGGGATATGTCCATTTGGCCAAAGGGGTTAAGGAATTTTACTATGAAATCTGATGAGTTTTCAGCGAAAGCCCATGAGATCACAGTAAAGTAAAGTGTGAACTTAGCACTGCAGAAGCTGATTGGCTTTTTTTTCATTCTGCAAACAGTAAAAATAGTATTTCTGGATCACAGAGTATATACTCTGGCAAACTGAAGAAAATCTGAGGTACAATATCTTTCTTTCTTACATAAAGATGTCCAGGTGAGATTTTCCTGTCAGATTTTAATTCCAGTTATGTTGCATCAATCTCAAGTGATTTAGCATACAAGTATTATATCCCTTTAATTGGCCAAACCTCTGGTATGTCTGTTTTATCTCAGAGTATTCCTATAATGTGGTTTTGCTTCTCTTCAGTGTTACAACATATAAAAATTTATGCCAAAACTTAAATTCTCCACATGCCCAGGTTAACGCCAAGTTGTTCTGGCCAAGTTATCCATGTTTGTTTCTTTTTACTTTGTAGCATCATTTAACTCACATTTTTGATTCCTTGATTATTGGCAGCTTAGTTGAAGATCTATATTATTCTTATCAATTGTCATTTTCTGCAATTGCTATTGTGTGTGGATGATGACATTATATAACAATCCTGGCCAGGCATTAGGTGTCTCTTTTTATTATACTTTCCACCTAGGGTTGCCACCTCAGCCATGTTTTCCTGGAAACTTATGAGTTACACATGCTGCAGGGTGTGCTGGGAGGAACATGTATTGTGTTTCTGGACAGCACTATTCTTATTCCTCCCTGCACACCCTGCAGCATGTGTATATTATAAGTGTTCTGTATTTTAAGGGACAGGTGGCAACATGGGATAATGTCACATGCAACAAGGAGGCATCCAATGGCATAGGCACTTCAACATTGCTTTAGTTATTAGTGACAGTGGTCTTATGATTCCCCGTATTGTGCCCCAGAGTACATCTTTTGATCACCAGTAGTACCAGACATCAATAAATTCTTGGTGAACAGGTAGGGGGCACCAGTGAAAACCCTATCCCCTCCCAAACAACCTAGAAGGATAAGCAACCCTGTTTTAAAAAAGAGAATGCCTTTTTGTGAATGAGAGATCATTTGCCCCCAGGAATAAAAACAATTATCATGTTATTGTTGATAAGGTTCTTGAGGCATGAGACCACATTTTGGAAAGGGGGGTCTCCTCTGTGTAGCAAATGATCTATTTTCGCTGTTATTGGCAGCTACTTTTCTTGAAAATGGAAATAATTTACCTCATTTACTTTATGGGGAGTCAGGTGAATGCTTTTAACAATCGCAAAAAAACTCACAAATATGTAAATACATATTGATATTTAAATAGGAACATAACTCTAACTAGTCCTATGCGGGGCCAGCAATAAATATTACATATAACAATACATTTATAAACTGAAACCCTTTGATTGTTTGCAAACTTTATTATCTCAATGGGAACTAAGCCCCAGAAAGCTTAATGTTCCTCTTTTACACCTAGTTGAGCATGTTGTAATGTTGGAGACTTTATCGACAGCTTCGTGTTTTATCTGTTTGTGCGTTCAGTGGAAACCGGGTGTAAATTTACGCTTTTTAGCTTCTATTATTTTCTATGGGATGCATATTTTTTTAAAAACCCATCATCGGAAGCTGTTGATGGCTTTCAACTGCAGTTTTTTTTTCATTTTGCGACCTCACGAAAACCCAATTGCAGCTCAATAGAAATTAGCCCTAAGTATATAAATATAAGATCCCTTATTTAAATGAGAGGTGTCCCGAAATTCAGATAAAGGATTTCAAGTCTGTTTGTTTGTCCTTTACTGTACCCACACATATTATATACCGTTTTTCTCGCCATTACATGAACTTTCTAAAGATACCATTATTTTCATCATATCTTATAATTTACTATAAAAAAAAATATAAAGTATGAGGAAAAAATGGAAAAAAACACACTTTTTCTAACTTTGACCCCCAAAATCTATTACACATCTACAACCACCAAAAAAAAACATGCTAAATAGTTTCAATTTTTTGTCCTGAGTTTAGAAATACCCAATGTTTATATGCCCCTTGCTTTTTTTGCAAGTTATAGGGCAATAAGTACAAGTAGCACACTGCTATTTCCAAAACATTTTTTTCAAAACTAGAGATAGTTACATTGGAACACTGATATCTGTCAGGAATCACTGAATAATCCTTCACATGTATATATTTTTAAAAAGAAGACAACCTAAGGTATTACACTTGGGGTATTTTGACTCTCTTCATGCAACCATTTTAGCACCAATCCATGCCAAAGTTTTAAAAGAAAAAAAATAAGTGGTGAATTTTTGACAAAATAGCAATTTAAGAATACATGTACTGAGAATGTTAAGGGTTACTACCAAATAACACCCCAATATGTGTTCAGCAACATCTCCTGAGTACAGTGATACCACCCATGTATAGGTGTGTCGGGTTCTCTGGGGGCTAAAAGGCCTTATTTTTAGGTAGTGCATTCCAGTTTTCCAACTTGGAATTCTCACATCTGTCATCATGCACCCATTTCCTATTTGGAACATTTCTGAAGCCAGCCAATGTAATTTACCCCCAACAAACCATATATTTTTGAAAAGTAGACACCCTAGGGTATTTCAAATGCTGGTATTTTAACACTTTCCATGCACTAATTCAACCACCAGTCTTTGTCAAACTTATGGGTAGTCATTGTTTTGTGTTATTTTTCATACACTTTGTACTTTAGGCATGGATTCTCAATTCCTGTTATGTGTTACTGTCAAAAAACACCTCAATATGTATTCAACAACATCTCCTGAGTACAGTGATACCACCCATATATAGGTGTGTTGGGTTCCCTGGGGGCTAAAAGGCCTTATTTTTAGGTGGCGCATTCCAGTTTTCCAACTTGAAATTTTCACATCTGTCATCATGCACCCATGTCCTATTTGGAACATTTCTGAAGCCAGCCAATGTAATTTACCCCCAACAAACCATATATTTTTGAAAAGTAGACACCCTAGGGTATTTCAAATGCTGGTATTTTAACACTTTCCATGCACTAATTCAATCGCCAGTCTTTGGAGAAAGTGTGTAGTGGTATTTTTTATTTTTACACACACATTGCTTTTTGGCTGAACGTGGTAAAAGTTATTGCAAGGAAACAGTCCAGGTTGTTTTCTGTAAGACCTCCTGAGTACACCTATGCCCCCCATGTATAGGTTTGCCAGGATTTTGGGAAGGTTCTGTTACAATTTTATGACTTGCAATTTTAGTTAAAAGTGAGAGTATTTCTTCTGATAGGCCTATCTTTAGTTTGGGGCCAAGCGCATACCCCAGGACTATTTATTGTCATGAAAGTTTATATATTTGAAATGTAGACACCCCAAGGTATTGTATATGGAGTGCTTTGATGCCTTTGATTGAACCGTTTTAGCCAAAAAAAATGGAGACAGTGTATGGTGGTAATTTTTTAATTTTCAGTTTTACATTGTTTGACTATAATTTAGGAGAGCCTGTTGTAAGTTATTGCAAAAACACAATACAGGTTGTTTTCTATAAGACCTCCTGAGTACACCTATGCCCCCCATGTATAGGTTTGCCAGAAGTTTGGGAAGGTTCTGTTAGAATTTTATGTCTTGTAATTTTAGTTAAAAGTGAGAGTATTTCTTCTCATAGGCCTATCTTTGGTTTGGGGCAAATCGCATACCCCAGGTCTATTTATTGGCATGAAAGTGTATATATTTGAAATGTTGACACCCCAAGGTATTGTATATGGAGTGCTTTGATGCCTTTGATGGAACCGTTTTAGCCAAACAAATTGGAGACAGTGTATGGTGGTAATTTTTCAATTTTCAGTTTTACACAGACACTGCTTTTTTACTCTAATTTAGGAGATCCTGTTGTAAGTTATTGCAAAGAAAAAGTCTGGAGCAGTAAAAGTAAAAGAAATAAATAAATTCAGGAACAGTAAATGTAAACAAAATTAAAATTTCACCAATGTATGGTAGCGTTTAAAGCAGTCACCAATGCAGAGTCCAGGTTGTCCAGGGCAATCAGGACAGTAGAATGTGGTATCCTTTCTCAGCCCCCTTTTATAGCAGACTCTGCATCTTTTTTGTGGTTTCTGCTGTGTGGTAGTATGAGGAATTTTAAAAATAAAGTGGGTAGCCCCAACTCTGCTTTCCCCCATCACCGCCTGGGGAGCAGGTGCATCTTGGTACAAAATCACCGAAATGACCTGGAGCTGGAACTGCAAAAAAGTGAGTTTCATTTCGGGATTTGCTTTTTTGTTCAACAAGAAAGCGTTGTAGGTTGCAATTTGCATAAGATAAATTGCAACCTTTTTGTACCAGGCCCTTGTCTTCCGCATAATTAGGTAAGGTTGAAGCAGCTGATCTGCCAGATCAACCCCACCCATATGCCGGTTATAGGCCTTGATGCACACTGGCTTGTTTGTGACCTCAGCTGTGCCACGTACAGAGACCTCCACAGTCCTTTCAGTGTGGATGGTGCTGAGAAGGTATACATCCTTCTTGTCTCTATATTTGACTGCCAAGAGCTCCTCTTGGCGCAGAGCTGAGGTCTCCCCCCTTCGTAGCAGGGTGTCTGACAGTTGCTCTGGAACTCCTATGCGGTTCTTACGGATAGTACCGCAAGCTACTGTATCAAAACAATACAGTAGTTTGAATAAAAGGACACTTGTATAGAAATTATCAAGATACAAGTGGTACCCTTTGTTCATTAGGGGTTGAATTAGGTCCCAGACAATCTTGCCACTGGTTCCCATATGTTCTGGGCAACCTGGAGGGTCAAGCTGGGTATCCTTTCCCTCATACACCCGGAAGGCCTGAGTATACCCACTGTCGCTCTCACAGAGCTTATACACTTTCACTCCATACCTGGAGCGCTTGGAAGGAATATACTGCTTGAATCCCAGCCTTCCCTTATACTTCATCAGGGATTCATCTACGCAGATATTCTTTCCAGGTGTATAAGCCTCTGCAAACCTGGCAGTGAAGTGGGTTATCAGGGGGCGGATCTTGTACAGCCTGTCAAATTGGGGATGCTCCCTAGGGAGGCAAAGGCTGTTGTCATTAAAATGCATGAAACGAAGTATCATTTCATACCTTTGCCTAGGCATAGACTGTCTGTAAATGGGGGTACAGCAGATGGGGCTAGTGCTCCAGTAGGAGCAGATGGATGGCTTCTTGATTATGCCCATCAGCATTGTGAGTGCCCAGAATTTTAGAAATTCTGACACGTCAATGGGGGCCCATTGCTGCTTTGCCCAAAAAGACTGAGGCTTAGCAGCACGGAATTGCTGGGCATACACATTAGTTTGGGAGACAATGTTCCCCAAAACATCATCCCCCATAAAAAGCTGCATAAATTGAAGGGGGGTAAATCCTGTGACATCCAGATTGATGCCAGGATTTTCTATGAAAGGAGGGATATCTGGCCTCTGGAGATTAGGCACTACCCACTCCTCAGCAGCTGGAGCAACACGTCTCCTTCTGGCAGGGGGCTCAGAAGCCACAGATACATCACTAGCACTAGATTCATTTCTAAATCTAAATCTTCAGAATCTGAAGCCAGGATGGCATAAGCCTTGTCAGCAGTATAAAAACGCTGTGCCATTATAAATATATATTAATGCCTAAAGCAGTGATCTACACACAGAAGGGGTTAATGGCTTTTACAAACAAATTAAATAGCAGTGATATCAATGCCTAAAGCAGTGATCTGCGGCACAAAAGGGGTTAATGGCTTTTACAAACAAATTAAATAGCAGTGATATCAATGCCTAAAGCAGTGATCTGCGGCACAAAAGGGGTTAATGGCTTTTACAAACAAATTAAATAGCAGCAATATCAATGCCTAAAGCAGTGATCTGTTGCAGAAAAGGGGTTAATGGCTTTTACAAACAAATTAAATAGCAGTGATATCAATGCCTAAAGCAGTGATCTGCGGCACAAAAGGGGTTAATGGCTTTGGGTCTTACAATAAAATTAATCAATGCCTAAGCAGTGATCTACGCACAGAACCTACGTTAATGGCTCTTACAAAAAAATTTAAATCAATGCTTAAAGGGACATGCCACCCACATTTTTTCTTTTATGATTTAGAAAGAGAATGTAATTTTAAACATCTTTCTAATTTACTTATATTATCTAATTTGTTTTATTCTCTTGATATTCTTTGATGAAAAGCATATCTAGATATGCTCACTAGCTGCTGATTGGTTGCTGCACATAGAAGCATCATGTGATTGGCTCACCATGTGCATTGCTTTTTCTTCAACTAAGGATATTTAAAAAATGAAGCAAAATAAATAATGGAAGTAAATTGTAATGGTGTTTAAATTTCTATTCTCTATCTGAATCATGAAAGAAAGATTTTGGGTTTAGTGGCCCTTTAAGCAGTGATAAAGCAGTTATCTGCAGCACAAAATGGGGTTAATGGCTATTATAATAGACTTTGGGTCTTACAGTAAAATTAAAATTAACAAATTAAATAGCAGTGATATCAATGCCTAAAGCAGTGATCTGCGGCACAAAATGGGGTAAATGGCTTTTACAAAAAAAAAAATAGCAGTGATATTAATGCCTAAAGCAGTGATCTGCTGCAGAAAAGGGGTTAATGGCTTTTACAAACAAATTAAATAGCAGTGATATCAATGCCTAAAGCAGTGATCTGCGGCACAAAAAGGGGTTAATGGCTTTCTGTCTTACAATAAAATTAATCAATGCCTAAGCAGTGATCTACGCACAGAACCTACATTAATGGCTCTTACAAAAAAAAAATAAAAATTTAAATAAATGCCTAAGCAGTGATAAAGCAGTTATCTGCAGCAAAAAAGGGGTTAATTGCTATTATAAGAGACTTTGGGTCTTACAATAAAATTAAATAAATATTAACCACCGCCTAAAGCAGTGATCTGCGCACAGAAGGTGTTAATGACTCTTAGAAGAGCCTGTATATCAGTGCAGTGATATCAACGCCTAAAAATATTAACTATAATCAATGCCTAAAGCAGTGATATAAAAAATTAATAAAAAAAAATATATTTTTAAATTAACCCCTAAAAAAATGCAGACAGCAAAAAAGGTGCTGCTGTGTGCTCCTGTGCAAGATCAATGCTTATGCAGAGATCAATGGCACAGATGGGGTTAAAAATTATATATATATATATATATATATATATATATATATATATATATATATATATATATATATATATATATATATATATACCAACAACAGAGTGGCTCTGAAAAGAGCCTTTGGGTCTGATATTATTCAAAATTTAAATGCAATGGCACTCTCCCTCTCAATACAGATCTGTCTCTCTCCTTCACTAAACAACAAGTGAGGAGAGGGAGGCAGATCCATGGTGGTCATAGTCAATATTTACAAATATTGACTTGATCAACCAAATGGTGATCACTCTAACAAGTGATCACATTTAGAGGCAATTTCTGATTGGATGTTACTAGCCTGCCTCTAATGATGAGGCAAGCTAGGAACACCCTCCAGACTGAAGCCATGCCCTTAGAAGGGCAGCACCCGGCACCATCTTGCTTGCAGACACCATCTTGTCTGCAGGCAAAGTATATAACAATTAATTTTATTTAAAATGTTCCCTTTTTTTTATTTTATTTTTTTTAAAAAAAAATCATATGCTGAGTGCCTTTACCCAACAAGGCACTCAGCATGTCAGGGGCCAGCATCGGAAGCGATCAAATGCTTCCGATGCACTAAACTGCCGGGAGTTTAAGATCTGAAGCTCCCCGGCAGTTTAGTTACGTATTGCACAATGCCTCAACATGCAGGCATTGTAGCAATACGGTTAGAGCAGCTGAAGCGATCACCGATCGCTTGCAGTGCTCGTTTTACCGGCTGACGTACCAGGTACGTCAATTGTCATTAAGTGACAGTTTTTCACTGACGTACCTGGTACGTCAGCTGTCACTAAAGGGTTAAGGGGTTAAAGGGACACTGAACCCAAATTTTTTCTTTCGTGATTCAGATAGAGCATGCAATTTTAAGCAACTTTCTAATTTACTCCTACTATCAAATTGTCTTCATTCTCTTGGTATCTTTATTTGAAAAGCAAGAATGTAAGTTTAGATGCCGGCCCATTTTTGGTGAACAACCTGGGTTGTCCTTGCTGATTGGACAGCACCAATAAACAAGTGCTGTCCAATGTACTGAACCAACAATTTGCTGGCTCCTTAGCTTAGATGCCTTCTTTTTCAAATAAAGATAGCAAGAGAATGAAGAAATCATAATAGGAGTAAATTAGAAAGTTGCTTAAAATTGCATGCTCTATATGAATCACAAAATAAATTTTTTTGGGTTCAGTGTCCCTTTAATCTCACAACAGTATGTGTTCTGTGAACAGTTCTCCTTCAGCTACCTTTATATCGGCGAAACATGTTAGGAGAGGGTATTGTTTAAAATACCCAGGTTGTCTTTTTAAACTGCATAGCAACTCGCTTAGCAAAAATACAAGTAACTTGTAAGAGCGTTATCCCACTTAAGGGATAACTTAAAAGATACGATCCAACGTTATAATTGTAAACCTTGCAGGATACAATACACTATAGAATTGGGAGATACCGGACCTCAATAGACTCGATTAACCACTGCAAAATAAGTCTGTGTGATTGTGGATAAACTTTAGCACTTAGCTGTAAATCGTAATATATAAGGTTACCGCTGTTGCCGCCACTATCTTGGAATATTTAAACTCTGATTCAGTAACCATATACTAAAGGGTCACAAGCTATCCAGTATATTATAGATTGGAAGATATATTTATAAGATCACTTCAACATAGTAATACGAAAACAAGGTGTTCAGTGACTCAATAATAATTTTACTTAATAAAGTTACTGGCAAATCAGCATGTTCTATACCCAAGGGGGATTTAACGCTGGGTCTAGCATAATATACAGATCGTAGCAACAATTGTAGCAATTTGGTACTTATCTTAAAGGGACAGTCTAGGCCAAAATAAACTTTCATGATTCAGATAGAGCATGTAATTTTAAACAATTTTCCAATTTACTTTTATCACCAATTTTGCTTTGTTCTCTTGGTATTCTTAGTTGAAAGCTTAACCTAGGAGGTTCATATGCTAATTTCCTAGACCTTGAAGGCCACCTCTTTTCAGAATGCATTTTAACAGTTTTTCACCACAAGAGGGTGTTAGTTCATGTATTTCATATAGATAACACTGTACTCGTGCACGTGAAGTTATCTGGGAGCAGGCACTGATTGGCTAAACTGCAAGTCTGTCAAAAGAACTGAAATAAAGGGGCAGATTGCAGAGGCTTAGATACAAGATAATCAGGGAGGTTAAAAGTATAATAATATAACTGTGTTGGTTATACAAAACTGGGGAATGGGTGATAAAGGGATTATCTATCTTTTAAAACAATAAAAATTCTGGTATAGACTCTCCCTTTAATATCAGACATAAGTTGCATTATCTCAATATTATCTCAATATTATTATGTATACATGAAACAACTTAAGCATAATATGAACGGTCACATTTTTGTTAATTAAGCTTCTTAAATTCCTAATAAACACAGCACTAGTAGCCTAGTAGCGAAATTAATCATATAAATTGAGATGCTTAATATAAATTGACACAAATCAGTGTGCCTCACAACATATATTTTTATAGGCTATATTGCAACTTAAGATTTGGAATCCAGCTCATTTATATCAGCTGTATACAAGAGGTGCTGTATGTGAGCTACAACTTAAGACAGTCATTATTAGTGTGAATTTAGAATTACTTTCCACATTAGTAATATACACTATGTATGCATACTATGAAAATATTGTACTTATTTGAAGCTGAAAAAATTGCCCGTTTATCTAATATTGCTCTATAAACTGTATACTATGAAATTTTAAAAGGGACAGTATTCTCGGCATTGTCATTTATAGGGATATATCAGTGCCCCTTTGTGAATAAATAATGTAGCTACTCTCAAGATTATTTATGATCGGAACAGCTAATAGAATGCAAGCTCAATCTGATTGGCTGATCCAATCAGCCAATTGGATTGAACTTGAATCTGATTGGCTGATTCAATCAGCCAATCAGATTTTTCCTACCTTAATTCCGATTGGCTGATAGAATCCTATCAGCCAATCGGAATTCGAGGGACGCCATCTTGGATGACGTCATTTAAAGGAACCTTCATTCGTCGTTAGTCCGTCTGTGAGGAAGGATGGCTCCGCGTCGGCTGCTTCAAGATGGACCCGCTCCGCTCCGGATGGAAGAAGATAGAAGATGCCGCCTGGATGAAGACTTTGGACCCTCTGGAGGACATCTTCTTGCCGGATAGGATGAAGACTTCTGGACGGATCGGTGATACCCAGCTGGGTGAATACAAGGTAGGGAGATCTTCAGGGGCTTAGTGTTAGGTTTTTTAAGGGGGGTTTGGGTGGGTTAGATTAGGGGTATGTGGGTGGTGGGTTGTAATGTTGGGGGGTATTGTATGTTTTTTTTTTACAGGCAAAAGAGCTGATTTTTTTGGGGCATGCCCCGCAAAAAGCCCTTTTAAGGGCTGGTAAGGTAATAGAGCTGTTAACTTTTTTTTAGAATAGGGTAGGGCATTTTTTTATTTTGGGGGGCTTTGTTATTTTTTTAGGGGGCTTAGAGTAGGTGTAATTAGTTTAAAATTCTTGCAATCTTTTTTTATTTTTTGTAATTTAGTGTTTGTTTTTTTTTGTAATTTAGTGTTTGTTTTTTTGCAATTTAGTGTTTGTTTTTTGTAATTTAGTTTAGTTGATTTAATTGTAGGTAATTGTAGGTAGTTTATTTAATTAATTTATTGATAGTGTAGTGTTAGGTTTAATTGTAACTTAGGTTAGGATTTATTTTACAGGTAATTTTGTAATTATTTTAACTAGGTAGCTATTAAATAGTTAATAACTATTTAATAGCTATTGTACCTAGTTAAACTAAATACAAAGTTGCCTGTAAAATAAATATAAATCCTAAAATAGCTACAATATAATTATTCGTTATATTGTAGCTATATTAGGGTTTATTTTACAGGTAAGTATTTAGCTTTAAATAGGATTAATTTATTTAATAAGAAATAATTTATTTAGTTAGATTTAAATTATATTTAACTTAGGGGGCTGTTAGGGTTAGACTTAGCTTTAGGGGTTAATACATTTATTAGACTAGTGGTGAGGTCTGGTCGGCAGATTAGGGGTTAATACTTGAAGTTAGGTGTCGCCGATGTTAGGGAGGGCAGATTATGGGTTAATAAAATGTATTATAGGGTTTGCGAGGCGGGAGTGAGGCGGTTTAGGGGTTAATACATTTATTATAGTAGCGGCGAGGTCCGGTCGGAAGATTAGGGGTTAATAAGTGTAGGTAAGGTAGCAGCGACGTGGGGGGGGGGGCAGATTAGGGGTTAATAAATATACTGTAGGTGTCAGCGACGTTAGGGTCGGCAGATTAGGGGTTAAAAAAAAATATTAGAGTGGCGGCTATGTGGGGGGCCTCGCTTTAGGGGTACATAGGTAGTTTATGGGTGTTAGTGTACTTTAGAGCACAGTAGTTAAGAGCTTTATAAACCGGCGTTAACCCATAAAGCTCTTAACTCCTGACTTTTTTCTGCGGCTGGAGTTTTGTCGTTAGAGTTCTAATGCTCACTTCAGCCAAGACTCTAAATACCAGCGTTAGGAAGATCCCATTGAAAAGATAGGATACCCAATTGGCATAAGGGGATCTGCGGTATGGAAAAGTCGCGGCTGGAAAGTGAGCGTTAGACCCTTTCTTGACTGACTCTAAATACCGGCGGTAAAAATCAGCGTTAGGACCCCTTAACGCTGGTTTTGACGGCTAACGCAGAACTCTAAATCTAGGCGTAAGTGATTCAGATCAGTTTTGCATCCTTCAGCTACTGTCAGCTGCATGTAAATAAATATATATATATATATATATATATATATTTATTTATTTTATTGATTTTTACACACAGCTTGCTTTTGGGTATCACTGATGCAATTAAAAACAGTAAACTTAAAAAAATTCCAGTTACATATGTCCTATAAATAAAAGAAAAAAAATGCTATACATATGGTTTTATTTCTACTCCCTTTAAATGGCAGAAATGCAAGAAAGAATGCTGTATTAATCAACACACAGCATTTACTATATGCTAAAGTAGTATAGTATGCCTCAAAGCACTTTTCACATTATTATATCTTATGTTTTTGCCACTTGGACTGAAAATTATATGTGAACAAATAAGTCCCTGTGGGGTGCTCAGTTTCGTTCTTTTTCTTTGAAACTTTCAACACTCCACTGGAATCTATGGAAAATAAGGAAATGGTTTGTGAGGTGAGGCAAAATAATTGTGAGGATATTGTAGTGGAGTGAACCACTGGGATTAATGCTTGTCTTAAGTTATTATAAAATGTTTTAAGATACTAATGTAAGGACACAGAGTCTTTCTTGCTTAATGCAAAACCCATTAGCTTACCTTAGGGAAATTTGAATACATTCCTAATACCTGTTTGAAGCATTAGCTGACAGTCCTGAAAGGTCTCATGAACATTTCATTTTATGTCAAAATCGTGTACATGGATTTGAGCATGTAAACTCTATACCAATACAAAAAGAGAGGGTTTGATAGAATACAGTGGTATCTGATGTCAGTAGTTAGAAAACAATAACTGACATGATCATGCTGACAGACAGCACATTCAAATGTCAACTTCCTTCCCTTACTATGGGGTACTCTGGGGATTAATAGAAGCTCAATACACCAGTCATTATTTATTCCACACTTTTATCCTTTTAAAAAACACATTCAGCTAGATTACGAGTTTTGAGCGCTATAGGGAAATTAACGACCGCCACAAAAGCGGCGTTAATTCACCTACCTATAGCGCTGCTATTACAGGTTTACAAAAAGCAGGCTTGTGCGGGCGATATGGTGTCGTTGAGCTCCATACAGCACCGAAATACAAGTGCTGCTTTGACGTGCTCGTGCACAATTTCCCCATAGACATCAATGGGGAGAGCCGGCAAAAAAGAAACCTAACACCTGCGATCGCGGAAACAAAAGCTCCGTAACGCAGCCCCATTGATGTCTATGGGGATAGAAAAAGTTATGTTTAAACCTAACACCCTAACATTAAAACCAAGTCTAAACACCCCTAATCTGTCGCCCCTAAAATCACCGCCACCTACATTAGTTATTAACCCCTAATCTGCCGCCCCTAACATCGCCGCCACCAACATTACAGTTATTAAACCCTAATCTGCCACCCTTAACATCGTCGCCACCTAAATAAAACTATTAACTCCTAATCTGCTGCCCTTAACATCGCCGCCACCTACATTATATTTATTAACCCCTAATCTGCTGCCCCCAATGTCGCCACCACTTTACTAAAGTTATTAACCCCTAAACCTCTGGCCTCCAACATCACTAACACTACATAAATATATTAACCCCTAAACATCACCATAACCCTAACGTAACCCTAAGCATAAGTCTAACCCTAACACACTCTAACTTAAAAATAATTAAAATAAAGCTAAATAAACCTTACAATTATTAACTAAATAATTCCTATTTAAAACTAAATACATAATTACCTGTAAAAAAAAAAAAAAAAAACTAAGCTAGCTACAAAATTACTAATAGTTATATTGTAGCTATTTTAGTTTTTATTTTTATTTCACAGGTAAATTTGTATTTATTTTACTAGGTAGACTAGTTAGTAAATAGTTATTAACTATTTACTAACTACCTAGTTAAAATAAATACAAATTTACCTGTAAAATAAAACCTAACCTGCCTTACACTAAAACCTACCATTACAATCAAATCAAATAAATTAATTTAATCAAATACAATTATCTAAATTACAAACCCCCCCACTAATTTACACAAAATAAAAAACAAAATTATCAAAAATCAAATTACTCCTAATCTAATAGCCCTATCAAAATAAAAAAGCCCCCAAAATTATAAAACCCCTACCCTACACTAAACTGCCAATAGCCCTTAAAAGGGCTTTTTGCAGGGCATTGCCCCAAAGATAACAGCTCTTTTACCTGGCAATAAAAATTACAAACCCCCCCCCCAGCAGTAAAACCCACTACCCACCCAACCAAACCCCCCAAATAAAACTCTATCTAAATAAACCTAAGCTAACCATTACCCTGAAAAGGGCATTTGGATGGGCATTGCCTATAAAAGGGCATTTAGCTCTTTTACAGTGCCCAAACCCTAAGCTAAAAATAAAACCTACCCAATAAACCCTTAAAAAACCTTAAAAAAAACCCCACTTACAGTTTTCGAAGACCGGCCATCCATCCTCATCCAAGCGGGTAGAAGTCCTCATCGAAGCGGCCAGAAGTCTTCATCCAAGCGGGCAGAAGTCTTCATCCAGATGGCATCTTCTATCTTCATCCATCCGGCGCGGAGGGGGTCCATCTTCAAGACATCTGGCACGGAGCATCCTCTTCTTCCGATCGTCGCTGTAAAATTAAGTTCCCTTTAAGTGACGTCATCCAAGATGGTGTGCCTTGAATTCCGATTGGCTGATAGAATTTTATCAGCCACTAGGAATTAAATGGGAAAAAAATCATATTGGCTGATTCAATCAGCCAATAGGATTGAGCTTAATCCTAATGACTGATCCAGTCAGCCAATATGATTAAGCTCGCATTCTATTGGCTATTCAAATCAGCCAATAGAATGCAAGCTCAACCCTATTGGCGGATTGGATCAGCCAATAGGATTAAAGCTCAATCCTATTGGCTGATTGGATCAGCCAATAGGATTTTTTCCCCTTTAATTCCTATTGGAATTTAAGGGACGCCATCTTGGATGACGTCACTTAAAGGGAACTTCATTTTACAGCGACTATAGGAAGAAGATGCTCTGTGCCAGATGTCTTGAAGATGGACCCGCTCCGCGCCGGATTGATGAAGATAGAAGATGCCGTCTGGATAAAGACTTCTGCCCGCTTGGATGAAGACTTCTGGACGCTTGGATGAAGACTTCTGGCCGCTTCGATGAGGACTTCTGCCTGCTTGGATAAGGATGGATGTCCGGTCTTCAAAAACTGTAAGTGGATCGTCGAGGGTTAGTGTTAGTTTTTTTAAGGGTTTATTGGGTGGGGTTTTACTATTAGCTTAGGGTTTGGGCACCATAAAAGAGCTAAATGCCATTTTAAGGGCAATGTCCATCCAAATGCCCTTTTCAGGGCAATGGTTAGCTTAGGTTTATTTAGATAGAGTTTTATTTGGGGCATTTGGGGTTTGTAATTTTTATTGCCAGGTTAAAAGAGCTGTTATCTTTGGGGCAATGCCCCGCAAAAGGCCCTTTTAAGGGCTATTGGCAGTTTAGTGTAGTCTAGGGGTTTTATTATTTTGGGGGGGGCTTTTTTATTTTGATAGGCTATTAGATTTGGATTAATTAATTGTTTTTTTTTATAATTTCGTTTTTTATTTTGTGTAATTTAGTGTTTTGTTTGCCTCGGTTTAGGGGTTAATAGGTAGTTTATAGGTGTTAGTGTACTTTTTAACACTTTAGTTATGAGTTTTATGCTACAGCTTTGTAACGTAAAACTCGAAACTACTGAGTTTAGATGGCGGTACAGATCTTGTCGGTTATAGAGTGTACTGCTCACTTTTTGGCCTCCCAAGCAAACTCGTAATACTGGCGCTATGGAAGTCCCATTGAAAAAGTGCGGTACTGACGTTGCGTGACTGTGAAAAAGGTGTGCGGTACACCTATACCTACAAGATATGTAATAACGGCATAACAATGCTTTTTTACTCGTAACGCCAAACTCGTAATCTAGCTGATTGTCAATTAAAATAATACTATTTTATATCTGGCTTCAATGAAATATCCATTACCATTGATTTTCACTGTCATATGCTTGGTAACCATCAGCAGCAACAACTTAATAGGTTACCTAACAGTACAAACCCAGTAAAAACTCATTGTAAAAAACAGACTGTATGGCACACAGATGGATACTAGGATTATTGTGCACACTCATGCACTTTTTGGTAACTTTGCCATCTGTCCAATCAGCACAGAAAAAAAACCACTTAAAGCAACACATAAATAAATAAAAATAATATCCTTGTAAAAGCTGGCATCAGACCAGTGAAACGTGCATTGGATTTTTGCGGACATATACGGATATTTGTATTACCTTGCGGTTAGAATTTAAGGGCCTCTGGATGATTGCAAATTGTAAAGCAGTTTGGCTGTTTTCTTTCCCCTTTTTTTCTTATGCCCATTCAGTATGTGACTTAAATCATCTGATTTTCTGTCCTTGACTTTATTAAAATATTTTAATTACTACATCCTGGGAGTATCCTTGTGAGCCGTGGGGCTTTATACCTACCTGAAACATCACTAAGAGCTTAGTTATAGCTCTCTCCAATCTGAGTATTGTTCCCTGTGGGATTGGATTAGTTAATCCATACATACTTCACTATATTTGCATTTTTTCCTTCCATGCATATCTTGCTGTGATTCTCTACAATCAAGCACCTGAGGCAGATCTTCTGCCTATTTAAACTTTCCTTTCACATATCCTTGCTTATGTGCACTGTTGTTGTTTTCTATTTTATTTTGATAGGGCTATTAGATTAGGAGTAATTCGTTGTTTTTTATAATTTCATTTTTTTTTATTTGTGTAATTTAGTGTTTTTTTGTTTTTTTTAATTTAGATATTTGTATTTGATTAATTTATTTGATTTGATTTGATTGTAATGGTAGGTTTTAGTGTAAGGCAGGTTAGGTTTTATTTTACAGGTAAATTTGCATTTATTTTAACTAGGTAGTCAGTAAATAGTTAATAACTATTTATTAACTAGTCTACCTAGTTAAAATAAATGCAAACTTACCTGTGAAATAAAAATAAAACCTAAGATAGCTAGAATATAACTATTAGTTATATTGTAGCTAGCTTAGGTTTTTTTTTTTACAGGTAAGTATGTATTTAGTTTTAAATAGGAATTATTTAGGTAATAATTGTAATTTATCTATATTTTAATTATATTTTATATATATTATAAGTTAGGGGGAGTTAGGGTTAGGGTTATACTTATGCTTAGTGTTACGTTAGGGTTAGGTTTAGGGGTTAATATATTTATGTAGTGATGTTAGAGGCTAGAGGTTATGGGGTTATAGTTTAATTTAGTATATTTTGTTGTGGGGGGCTTGTGGTTTAGTGGTTAATAAGTTTATTAAAGTGGCGGTGTGGGCGGACAGCAGATTAGGGGTTAATAATATTTAAGTAGTGTTTGCGATTCGGAAGGGCAGCGATTTAGGTGTTAATAGGTTTATTATAGTGGTGACAATGTCGGGGAGTGGCGGAAGAGGGGTTAATACATTTTAATAGTGGCGGCGATGTCCGGAGCGGCAGATTAGGGGTTAATATTTTATTTTAGTATTTGCGATGCGGGAGGACCTCGGTTTAATGGTTAATAGGTAGTTTATGAGTGTTAGTGTACTTTTTAACACTTTAGTTATGAGTTTTAGGCTACAGCTTTGTAACATAAAACTCATAACTACTGAGTTTAGATGGCGGTACAGATCTTGTCGGTTATAGAGTGTACCGCTAACTTTTTGGCCTCCCAAGCAAACTCGTAATACCGGCGCTATGAAAGTCCCATTGAAAAAGGACTTTTTTAAAGTGCGGTACTGACGTTGCGTGACTGCGAAAAAGGTGTGCGGTACACCTATACCTACAAGACTTGTAATAGTGGCGTTAGGGAAAAAGCAGCATTATGAAGCATAACGATGCTTTTTCACTCATAACGCCAAACTCGTAATCTAGCTGATTGTCAATTAAAATAATACTATTTTATATCTGGCTTCAATGAAATATCCATTACCATTGATTTTCACTGTCATATACTTGGTAACTATCAGCAGCAACAACTTAATAGGTTACCTAACAGTACAAACCCAGTAAAAACTCATTGTAAAAAGCAGACTGTATGGCACACAGATGGATATTAGGATTATTGTGCACACTCATGCACTTTTTGGTAACTTTGCCATCTGTCCAATCAGCACAGAAAAAAAAACACTTAAAGCAACACATAAATAAAAATAATATCCTTGTAAAAGCTGGCATCAGACCAGTGAAACGTGCATTGGATTTTTGCGGACATATACGGATATTTGTATTACCTCGCGGTTAGAACTTAAGGGCCTCCGGATGATTGCAAATTGTAAAGCAGTTTGGCTGTTTGCTTTCCCCTTTTTTTCTTATGCCCATTCAGTATGTGACTTAAATCATCTGATTTTCTGTCCTTGACTTTATTAAAATATTTTAATTACTACATCCTGGGAGTATCCTTGTGAGCCGTGGGGCTTTATACCTACCTGAAACATCACTAAGAGCTTAGTTATAGCTTTCTCCAATCTGAGTATTGTTCCCTGTGGGATTGGATTAGTTAATCCATACATACTTCACTATATTTGCATTTTTTCCTTCCATGCATATCTTGCTGTGATTCTCTACAATCAAGCACCTGAGGCAGATCTTCTGCCTATTTAAACTTTCCTTTCACATATCCTTGCTTATGTGCACTGTTGTTGTTTTCTATTGTAAATAAAAATAATATAAATCCTACGTGCATTTTTTATTTGACACTGGTTAAAATATAGTGAAAAAAAAAAAAAGAGTATAAACACCTTATCTATGAAGCTCCATCAGACTTGCAGGCTTGTAGGCTGATTTCTAAGCCCCTGAATGCCACCTCTTATCTCAGTGAATTTTACAGTTTTTTTTTACAATTTTTCACGATTAGAATCTTCTAGCTAATGTGCGTCATATAGATAACATTGTGCTCACTCTTGTGGAGTTATGCAGGGGTCAGTACTGATTGGCTAAAATACAAGTTTGTAACTAGCACTGAGATAAGGGGGCAGCCTGCAGAGGCTTAGATACAAGGTAATTACAGAGGTAAAAAATGTATTTAAAAAACAGTGTTGGTTATGCAAAACTGGGAATGGGTAATAAAGGGATTATCTATCTTTTTAAACAATAAACATTTTCAAGTAGACTGCCCCTTTAATCATTTTTAGCATAGTGCACAAATGAGGTGATATTTAAAGTTTAACATCTAATTAGGCTAGGATAATACACCAACATGCTCCCTTTCAAGACATTTGTAATCAGAAAAAGGTCAACATTTAAAAAGCAACAGGCGGACAAGGCTTGCTCCAGCGAACCTGCCCACCCGGTATCGCAATAAGCTGCTTACATTTATCATTGCACCAGCAGCTGCTAGTGAAATGCTGTCCCTTGCTAGCGCAAGGCCAATCGCGCGCCAGCAGAGTCTGTCAATCACCACGGTTGGACTTGTCCAAGGGGATTTTTTTTCCACCAACTCAGAGCTGGCGTGCAGGTTATGAAGCAGCGGTCTAATAACCCGCTGCTTCTTAACTATCAGCTGCAAACTCGCTTATGTGAGCCTGCACTGAAGCTACATAAAGCTGCACCTCGCAGCTTTATGAATTTTGCCCAAAAAGTCAATAAAAATAGATTATTTTTTAAAAGGTAACCTATTGAAAATGTAATAGTGAAATTTAAATAGACCATTGTTTGACCTTTTTTGGTATCCATAGGAAAATAAATGAATTAATTTAGATCACTTTCCAAAAGGTCACCTTTAGATAATATAACAGTAGAAATCTAAATAGACCTCTTATAAGACCTTTAAAGTAAAAATCCAAAAAAAACGTCTTTGTTGTCCATACTTTCATTTTGAAAAGAAAAATATATTGCATGCCTCAAGTCTTGACATGTTTATGTACAGATGTAGTACTGTTATGACCTTCAATAGTTATTTAGTATGCACATCATTAAGAACCCTTTTGTTCTTCCTGTATATATAACGTTTACAGGTTATAAAATAAATAACATATGGGGTTGATACATTTTTGGCAGGTAATGATTTCAGTATTTTAGCTGGTATTATCTCTGTGTTTTCCCAGTGATCACAATCACAAAATGCCTCTGACAAGAATATCTCTCAAGCATGGAATCGTTACCACTTATTCTTTAGAATAAGCAAAAATTTAAAATATTATTTTGAAAGCTTTACCCATTCTGTATAATGATCCAAATTTTTTCCCATTAGTACATTAGGGTAGTAATTTTGTAGCCCATAGAGCTCAAAAACTGGCAAATTAAATATCACCTTCTATGTTACCAAACATTAAAACAAAACAAAACAACATGGTTGAACAAATTTGGATTCTTTCATTGTAGTAACAGAATATGCAAATCATGTTTAAATGCAAAATTGGGTTAAATTTACCAATCTACTGTTACTGGGAAGGGTAGAACATACCACATGTTTTTTGAGTCATAGAAATCCCTTTTGCTACAACTTCAGTTGCTAAGCATTTTAAAAACTGTGGTCTTTCTGACTTCAGTTTCAATCAATTGAACAAATACACAGACACCCAAAAAGTGCCAATCGAGATTGTACATTGGATAAAAGAGAAATATTTTGGATCTTCTCTCTGCAGACACGCCACCTGTTGGGTTTAAATAAAGATTATAAAGTCAGATTATATTTTTAACCCTGATTAATTTAAAAAAATATTGTACAGGGGATTTTTAAGAGTTTGTATATGTACTATTGATATATGATAATTAGATATAAATATATTTTTGATAGTATGTGTTGGGGATTTTTATGACTCTAGGTTGGGGGTGGGGAGCGCTAAAATCAGCTGTGAGTTGGACTTATTGAAATAATTAATGATTGAATTTCTAAAATAGTGTTGTTAATTTTGTGTCACTGTTATACCTTAATAATCCCTTTCTATAAATATATAGGGTTCTCCTTCTTTTTATATATTGTGTTCTAATCCTTTTAATTGTAGTGACTTGGATTATTATTTGTGATTTATACAAATATTCTCGGCAATGTGCTTTCTAAATATACTATATACTCGTGGTTATAGTGATATAAATTTATTTTTAAATTTGTTTTTGAATTGTTTATTTATCAATTTCTGATTTATTATCCCTTTAACCTGATATAACACCCTTTGGCCTAGATTTAGAGTTGGGCGGTATCCGTGAAAACCATCGTTAGAGGCTACTAACGCTGGTTTTGGGCTACTGCCGGTATTTAGAGTCAGTCAGGAAAGGGTCTAACGCTCACTTTCCAGCCGCGACTTTTCCATACCGCAGATCCCCTTACGTCATTTGCGTATCCTATCTTTTCAATGGGATCTTTCTAACGCCGGTATTTAAAGTCGTGGCTGAAGTGAGCATTAGAAATCTAACGACAAAACTCCAGCCACAGAAAAAAGTCAGTAGTTAAGAGTTTTCTGGGCTAACGCCGGTTTATAAAGCTCTTAACTACTGTGCTCTAAAGTACACTAACACTCATAAACTACCTATGTACCCCTAAACCGAGGTCCCCCCACATCGCCGCCACTCGATTACATTTTTTTAACCCGTAATCTGCCGAACGCCACCTACGTTATCCTTATGTACCCCTAATCTGCTGCCCCTAACACCGCCAACCCCTATATTATATTTATTAACCCCTAACCTGCCCCCCACAACGTCGCCTCCACCTGCCTACACTTATTAACCCCTAATCTGCCGACCGTCACCTACGTTATCCTTATGTACCTCTAATCTGCTGCCCCTAACACCGCCAACCCCTATATTATATTTATTAACCCCTAATCTGCCCCCCTCATCGTTGCCTCCACCTGCCTACACTTATTAACCCCTAATCTTCCGAGCGGACCGCACCGCTACTATAATAAAGTTATTAACCCCTAATCCGCCTCACTCCCGCCTCAATAACCCTATAATAAATAGTATTAACCCCTAATCTGCCCTCCCTAACATCGCCGACACCTAACTTCAATTATTAACCCCTAATCTGCCGACCGAATCTCGCCGCTACTGTAATAAATGGATTAACCCCTAAAGCTAAGTCTAACCCTAACACTAACACCCCCCTAAGTTAAATATAATTTAAATCTAACGAAATAAATTAACTCTTATTAAATAAATTATTCCTATTTAAAGCTAAATACTTACCTGTAAAATGAATCCTAATATAGCTACAATATAAATTATAATTATATTATAGCTATTTTAGGATTTATATTTATTTTACAGGCAACTTTGTAATTATTTTAACCAGGTACAATAGCTATTAAATAGTTAATAACTATTTAATAGCTAAAATAGTTAAAATAATTACAAAATTACCTGTAAAATAAATCCTAACCTAAGTTACAATTAAACCTAACACTACACTATCAATAAATTAATTAAATTCAATACCTACAATTATCTACAATTAAACCTAACACTACACTATCAATAAATAAATTAAATACAATTCCTACAAATAAATACAATTAAATAAACTAACTAAAGTACAAAAAATAAAAAAGAACTAAGTTACAAAAAATAAGAAAATATTTACAAACATTAGAAAAATATTACAACAATTTTAAACTAATTACACCTACTCTAAGCCCCCTAATAAAATAACAAAGACCCCAAAATAAAAAAATGCCCTACCCTATTCTAAATTACAAAAGTTCAAAGCTCTTTTACCTTACCAGCCCTTAAAAGGTCCCTTTGCGGGGCATGCCCCAAAGAATTCAGCTCTTTTGCCTGCAAAAAAAAAAACATACAATACCCCCCCCAACATTACAACCCACCACCCACATACCCCTAATCTAACCCAAACCCCCCTTAAATAAACCTAACACTAAGCCCCTGAAGATCTTCCTACCTTGTCTTCACCTCACCGGGTTCACCGATCGGTCCAGAAGAGGGTCCGAAGTCTTGATCCAAGCCCAAGCGGGGGGCTGAAGGGTGACGACCATCCTCGGGCTGAAGTCTGGATCCAAGCGGCAAATGAAGAAGTCCATCTTCGGGAAGAAATCTTTATCCTATCCGGGCAGAAGAGGACATCCGGACCGGAAAACATCTTCATCCAATCCGCATCTTCTATGTTGTTCCATCGGATGACGAGCGGCTGATCTTGAAGACCTCCGGTGCGGATCCATCCTCTTCGTTCGACGTCCAACTGAAGAATGAAGGTTCCTTTAAGGGACGTCATCCAAGATGGCGTCCCTCGAATTCCGATTGGCTGATAGGATTCTATCAGCCAATCGGAATTAAGGTAGGAAAATTCTGATTGGCTGATGGAATCAGCCAATCAGAATCAAGTTCAATCCGATTGGCTGATCCGATCAGCCAATCAGATTGAGCTCGCATTCTATTGGCTGATCGGAACAGCCAATAGAATGCGAGCTCAATCTGATTGTCTGATTGGATCAGCCAATCGGATTGAACTTGAATCTGATTGGCTGATTCCATCAGCCAATCAGAATTTTTCTACCTTAATTCCGATTGGCTGATAGAATCCTATCAGCCAATCAGAATTCGAGGGACGCCATATTGGATGAAGTCCCTTAAAGGAACCTTCATTCTTCAGTTGGACGTCGAACGAAGAGGATGGATCCGCGCCGGAGGTCTTCAAGATCAGCCGCTTGTCATCCGATGGAACAACATAGAAGATGCGGCTTGGATGAAGATGTTTGCCGGTCCGGATGTCCTCTTCTGCCCGGATAGGATGAAGATTTCTTCCCGAAGATGGACTTCTTCATTTGCCGCTTGGATCCAGACTTCAGCCCGAGGATGGACGTCACTCTTCAGCCCCCCGCTTGGGCTTGGATCAAGACTTCGGACCCTCTTCTGGACCGATCGGTGAACCCAGTGAGGTGAAGACAAGGTAGGAAGATCTTCAGGGGCTTAGTGTTAAGTTTATTTAAGGGGGGTTTGGGTTAGATTAGGGGTATGTGGGTGGTGGGTTGTAATGTTCGGGGGGGTATTGTATGTGTTTTTTTACAGGCAAAAGAGCTGAATTCTTTGGGGCATGCCCCGCAAAGGGCCCTTTTAAGGGCTGGTAAGGTAAAAGAGCTTTGAACTTTTGTAATTTAGAATAGGGTAGGGCATTTTTTTATTTTGGGGGTCTTTGTTATTTTATTAGGGGGCTTAGAGTAGGTGTAATTAGTTTAAAATTGTTGTAATATTTTTCTAATGTTTGTAAATATTTTTTTATTTTTTGTAACTTAGTTCTTTTTTATTTTTTGTACTTTAGTTAGTTTATTTAATTGTATTTATTTGTAGGAATTGTATTTAATTTATTTATTGATAGTGTAGTGTTAGGTTTAATTGTAGATAATTGTAGGTATTGTATTTAATTTATTTATTGATAGTGTAGTGTTAGGTTTAATTGTAACTTAGGTTAGGATTTATTTTACAGGTAATTTTGTAATTATTTTAACTAGGTAACTATTAAATAGTTCTTAACTATTTAATAGCTATTGTACCTGGTTAAAATAATTACAAAGTTGCCTGTAAAATAAATATTAATCCTAAAATAGCTACAATATAATTATAATTTATATTGTAGCTATATTAGGGTTTATTTTACAGGTAAGTATTTAGCTTTAAATAGGAATAATTTATTTAATAAGAGTTAATTTATTTTGTTAGATTTAAATTATAATTAATTTAGGGGGGTGTTAGGGTTAAAGTTAGACTTAGCTTTAGGGGTTAATAAATTTATTAGAGTAGCGGTGAGCTCCTGTCGGCAGATTATTGGTTAATACTTGAAGTTAGGTGTCGGCAATGTTAGGGAGGGCAGATTAGGGGTTAATACTATTTATTATAGGGTTATTGAGGCGGGAGTGAGGCGGATTAGGGGTTAATACATTTATTATAGTAGCGCTCAGGTTCGGTCGGCAGATTAGGGGTTAATAAATGTAGTTAGGTGGAGGCGACGTTGGGGGCGGCAGATTAGGGGTTAATAAATATAATATAGGGGTCGGCGATGTTAGGGCAGCAGATTAGGGGTACATAGGGATAATGTAGGTGGCGGGGGTGTACGGAGCGGCAGATTAGGGGTTAAAAATAATATGCAGGTGTCAGCGATAGCGGGGGCGGCAGATTAGGGGTTAATACGTGTAAGGTTAGAGGTGTTTAGACTCGGGGTACATGTTAGAGTGTTAGGTGCAGACGTAGGAAGTGTTTCCCCATAGGAAACAATGGGGCTGCGTTAGGAGCTGAACGCGGCTTTTTTGCAGGTGTTAGGTTTTTTTTCAGCTCCAACAGCCCCATTGTTTTTTATGGGGGAATCGTGCACGAGCACGTTTTTTAAGCTGGCCTCGTCCGTAAGCACCGCTGGTATCGAGAGTTGAAGTTGCGGTAAATATGCTCTACGCTCCTTTTTTGGAGCCTAACGCAGCCATTCTGTGAACTCTAAATACCAGCGGTATTTAAAAGGTGCAGCCAGAAAAAAGCCAGCGTAGCTAACGCACCCCTTTGGCCGCAAAACTCTAAATCTAGGCGTTTACTTGCTCGTGGTGAAAAAGTTGTATGTTCAAATGAAAATGTTGTAAGTTAGCAATTCGGGATGTATATCAATTTATCTGTTTAGTACACCCTTCTATGCAAATTCCCAAAATAACATTAGACTTTTGTGGATTCAACAGTATTTACTTACATATATGTATTACAAAAACATAAACAAATAAAAACAATCAATTGTGTTCTAACTAAAATACATCCATAGATTAAGAGCATTTGTTAGGATAAATCATTATTGTAATAAAATATTTATTTCTGTACGAAATAGGATAGACTCAATTTTCTTATTCTGAGCCTGTTATTTTGCTCTGTGTCTCATAGTACAGTATTATTTCTATAAAAACATGGGATTTTTATGACAGCACAATTTTGTTTTAGTCACATGTATTTAGGATCTGCAATTCAACAAGTATTTTGTGATATTATGTATATAATTTCTAAATTGAGACTGCAACATATTTTATTGTAATGAAGTGCAGGTCATGTGATCTAATATTGGTTACTAGTCCTAAAGCCCGTTCACACGGGCCATTTTTTGCAGTACAGCGGTCCCACCCCTTGCGCTCTCTCCCTCCCCCTCTCTTTTGCTCTCTCTCTCTCCCCCCTCTCTTTTGCTCTCTCCCCCTCTCTTTTGAGCTCTCTCTCTCCCCCCTCTCTTTTGTGCTCTCTCTCTCCCCCCTCTTTTTTTGCGCTCTCTCTCTCCCCCCTCTTTTTTGCGATCTCTCTCTCCCCCTCTCTTTTGCGCTCTCTCTCTCCCTCTCTCTTTTGCACTCTCTCCCCCATCTCTTTTGCGCTCTCTCCCCCTCTCTTTTGTGCTCTCTCCCCCTCTCTTTTGTGCTCTCTCCCCTCTCTTTTGCGCTCTTTCTCCGCCCTCTTTTGCGCTCTCTCTCCCCCACTCTCTTTTGCGCTCTCTCTTCCCCCCTCTCTTTTGCACTCTCTCCCCCCCTCTCTTTTGCGTTCTCCCCCCCTCTCTTTTGCACTCTTCCCCCCTCTCTTTTGTGTTCTATCTCTCCCCCCTCTTTTGCGCTCTCTCTCCCCCTATTTTGCGCTCTCTCTCCCCCCTCTCTTTTGCGCTCTCTCTCCCCCCCCCCCTCTCTTTTGCGCTCTCTTCAACCTCTCTTTTGCGCTCTCTCCCCCCTCTCTTTTGCAATCTCCCCCCCTCTCTTTTTCACTCTCTCTCCTCTCCTCTCTTTTGTGCTCTCTCTCCCCTCTATTGTGCGATCTCTCCATCCTCTTTTGCACTCTCTCTCCCCCTCTCTTTTGCGCTCTCTCTCCCCCATCTCTTTTGCGCTCTCTCCTCCCCTCTCCTCTCTTTTGCGTTCTCTCTCCCCCTCTCTTTTGCACTCTTCCCCCCTCTCTTTTGTGCTCTCTCCCCCCTCTCTTTTGTGCTCTCTCCTCCCCCCTCTTTTGTGCTCTCTTTCCCCCCTATTTTGTGCTCTCTCTCCCCCCTCTCTTTTGCGCTCTCTTCCCCCTCTCTTTTGCGCTCTCTCCCCCCTCTCTTTTGCACTCTCTCCCCCCTCTCTTTTGCGCTCTCTCTCTCCCCCCTCTTTTGCTCTCTCTCTCTCCCCCTCGTTTGCTCTCTCTCTCTCCCCCTCTTTTGCTCTCTCTCTTCCCACTCTCTTTTGCGTGCTCTCTCTCCCCCTCTTTTGCGCTCTCTCTCTCCCCCTCTCTTTTGCGCTCTCTCCCCCCCTCTCTTTTGCGCTCTCTCCCCCCTCTCTTTCGCGCTCTCTCTCCCCACCTCTCTTTTTCTCTCTCTCTCTCCCCCCCTCTCTCTCTCCCCCCTCTCTCTCTCCCCTCCCTCTCTCTCCCCCCTCTCTCTCCCCCCCTCTCTCCCCCCCTCTCTCCTCCTCTCTCTCCCCTCTCTCTCCCCCCTCTCTCCCCCCCCTCTCTCTCTCCCCCCTCTCTCTCTCCTCCCTCTCTCTCCTCCTCTCTCTATCTCTCCCCCCTCTCTATCTCTCTCCCCTCTCTATCGCGCAACCGCTCCCCCTTCACACCCGACCACTTCCCCTTCACGGCACTTCACGCCCGGCCACGCCCCCTACATGCCAACCACGCGTCCTTCACAATCATTCACGCCATGGCAACGCCCCCTATACGATGGCCACGACCACTTCTGCCGCAGATCAGCCAGGAACTCAAAGGCCAGGTGTGTTTGTCCTCGTGCTGTCTCTACTGAGCATGACAGCTTCGGACAAACGTGGCCTTTTATATTATAGGATGGTTGTATTATTATTATTATTATCATTTGTATAGAACCGCCAAATTCCGTAGCGCTTTATATAAAAGTGGGAATTGTGGAATTGTACAACACTTATGCCATTTAAAAAGGTGGGGTGCAGAAACGCATGTGATGTAAGCATCTGTTGCACCGTACCATGATCACAGATGCTATTTCTCTCTATGCACTGTTTTTAAGGATTCTCAATCAAGTGACTTAGTTTTAATTGCCTATGACAAAGTTATTTGTTGTAGTGTGCAAAGAATCTTGGTATATTGGGGACCTTGGACAAGTCCCTTTGAATGTTAATTGTGCTGAATTTTGCCTCCCCTGTTCCTATAATCGATTTGGTTTAACCGTTAACTGGCAAACATGGAGTAAAACATAACTTAAAGGACCAGTAAATACAGTAGATTTGCATAATCAACAAATACATGATAACAAGATAATACAACAGTACTTAATCTGAACTTCAAATGAGTAGTAGATTTTTTTTCTGACAATTTCAGTTATGTCTATTTCCACTGCCACTACTTAATGTAACAGCCATCAGCCAATCACAAATGCATGTACGTATATTCTGTGAATTCTTGCACATGCTCAGTAGGAGCTGGTGACTCAAAAAGTGTAAATATAAAAAGTAAATTGGAAAGTTGTTTACAATTACATTTTCTATATGAATAACGAAAGTTTAATTTTGACTTGAGTGTCCCTTTAACCCCTGGTGTGAATTTGGAGCACAGCTACTAACTGGCAAGTCAGAGTGCACCATAGATTTGTGTTTAGCCTCATAAACTCGTTACCTCCTGAAAATAAGACAAACTTCTTATTTGTATTCTTAATCTTGTGATATCTTAATTAAAGAATAAAATGGACACTATTAAAGACAAACAAAATACTTGTGTCACAGGTCGAATGTCCTTTATGTTGATTGATTTCTTTGACAAGTGCAATTAACTTTTTTTTCCTCAAAAGACCATCAGCAAAAGACCAACATTAATTATGTTAAGAGGGGGAGAAAAAGCTCCATTCATTAATGTGCAATACTGATACAGAAAAAACAATAATAAACATAAATGTGTCTCATATTTTGTCATATTAATATTGATTTATATTTTCCATTTAAATTATTTATCTCACCAAATGAAGCATTTAAATGAATGAGATGACCTTAGAAACTTAAGGGGTTTGAGTAGGTTTAATAGTATTGCTATGAGTGAGTTGGCTGTGCAAGTAGATTTCACACTAAATAGTGATATTCTTTCATATCTAGCAAATCTGATACTTGAAAGTCTGGGGATATCTCTGCTTTTCCAGTTCTTTGCTGCCAGGGCTATAACTCAGTTTATCATTACCTGGAATAACTTACAAATTGGTTTATATTTCTTGTTTGGGGGTTTATTTAGTAACCAAATCAATGGGTCTAAAAAGAGAAAGTAGTATTATTTTTTTCCCATTTCACTACACAATATAGCCCATGACACTGTTAATATTTCCATATCTGTCACTCTTGGATAGGAAACGTTTGTGTAACGTTTGGGGGGTGAAATATCATCTATGTAAAGTCTTAAAATGTATGGCATAACATGCAACAAAGAAAGAGGATTTTACAGTATGATGGAATAAAGTAAAGGCACTGATAAGAAGGAATAGTTACTCTCATATCATACGCCCAACTCAGGTAGCAGTTTGGTAAGTGAAAAACAGTTTTGTTATTGAGAATTAGGATTGTGATCAGAAATAAAAATAGGACCTGGCACATGCAAAGTGTAGGACCACTTTTTGCAAAACTAATAATGTAAAAACTGCTTCTAATAAACAATAAAAATGGCATTGATGGCATAAAAAAATGACTCATCTAAAGCCATGCGATCAACCCATTGTATCGGCCGTTATTTTGTCTGATGTGATAAGATCAGATAATGGGGCCTATTTATCAAGCCGTCAACTATGCTGCATTCACCGGCACCAATACGCTCGCCTAACATCGCTGCCACGGACCTGAATACATTCTCCATATTTAACAAAAAATCTGTCAAAAAGCTGTGCACCAAGTACGGGGCCATGAGCAGCGGACTGTTGATAACTAACAGTCATTGATCTCGCTGCTCTTCTGCTTTTTCCCAGCTTTATTTGTATACTGTCACTAAACACCCACACTACACTAAACTGTTTAACCCCTATCCCGCCACTCCCGGACCACACCGCAACTAAATAAAGTTATTAACCCCTAAACCGCTGTTCCCGGAGCCCACCACCACCTACATTATACTTATTAACCCCTAATCTTCCACCCCCTATACCGCCGCCACCTACATAAAGTTATTAACCCCTATCCTGCTGTTCCCGGAGCCCACCGCAACTAAATAAATGTATTAATCCCTAAACTGCCAGCCCCCCACATTGCCATAAACTAAATTAACCTATTAATCCCTAAACCTAACAACCCGCTAACTTTATATTAAATATTAACTCATTCCTATCTTATCCTATCTTGGATCAGCCAATAGGATTTTTCCTACCTTAATTCCGATTGGCTGATAGAATCCTATCAGCCAATCGGAGTTCAAGGGACGCCATCTTGGATGACGTCATTTAAAGGAACCGTCATTCGTCATGTAGTCTTCGGTCTGGATGGATGCTCTGCGTCGGCTAGCTTCAAGATGGACCCGCTCCGGATGGAGGAAGATAGAAGATGCCGTCTGGATGAAAACTTCTGCCCGTCTGGAGGTCCTCTTCTGCCCGGATCGGATTAAGACTTCTGCCCCTCTGGAGGACCACTTGTGCCCGGCTGGGTAAAGACGTCTCACGGTAGGGTGATCTTCAAGGGGTTAGTGTTATTTAATTTTATTTAATTGTAGTTAATTGTAGGTAATTTAGTAAATTAATTTAATTATAGTGTAGTGTTAGGTGTAATTGTAATTTAGGTTAGGATTTATTTTACAGGTACTTTTGTATTTATTTTAGCTAGGTAGCTATTAAATAGTTAATAACTATTTAATAACTATTGTGCCTTGTTAAAATAAATGCAAAGTTGCCTGTAAAATAAAAATAAACCCTAAGCTAGATACAATGTAACTATTAGTTATATTGTAGCTAGCTTAGGGTTTATTTTATAGGTAAGTGTTTAGTTTTAAATAGGAATCATTTATTTAATTGTAGTAATTTTATTTAGTTTTATTTAAATTATATTTAAGTTAGGGGGGTTAGACTTAGGGTTAGACTTAGGTTGGTTTAGGGGTTAATACATTTATTATAGTAGCGGCGAAGTTGGGGGCGGCAGATTAGGGGTTAAAGAATGTAGGTAGGTGTCGGCGATGTTAGGGATCGCAGATTAGGGGTTAATAAAACTTATCTAGTGTTTGCGAGGCGGGAGTGCGGCAGTTTAGGGGTTGATATATTTATTAAAGTGGCGACGATGTCCGGTCGGCAGATTAGGGGTTAAAAAATGTATTTAGTGTTTGCGATGTGGGGGGGGGGGCCTCGGTTTAGGGGTTAATAGGTAGTTTATGGGTGTTAGTGTACTTTTTAGGACTTTAGTTAAGAGTTTTATGTTACGGCGTTAGCCCATAAAATTCTTAACTACTGACTTTTAAATGCGGTAGGAGTCTTGACAGGAGAGGATCTACTGCTCACTTTCTCCAAGACTCATAATACCGGCGTTATTCAAGTTCCATTGAAAAGATAGGATACGCAATTTACGTAAGGGGATTTGCGGTAAGCTCGAGTCACAGAATAAAATTGAGTAGTACACCTGTACCTGCCAGACTCGTAATACCAGCGGGCGTTAAAAAGCAGCGTTGGGACCTCTCAACGCTGCTTTTTAAGGTTAACGCAAGACTCGTAATCTAGATGTAAGTTACACAAAAAAATAAACACTAAGTTACAAAAAATAAAAAATAAATTATCAAAGCTTTAAACTAATTAAACCTAATCTAAGGGCCCTATGAAAATAAAAAAGCCCCCCCAAAATATTAAACCCCCTAGCCTACAAAAAACTAGAAATAGCCCTTAAAAGGGCCTTTTGCGGGGCATTGCCCCAAAGTAATCAGCTCTTTTACCTGTAAATAAAAAATACAAACAATCCCCCAACAGTAAAACAGTAAAACCCAAAAATAAAAAGCTAACTAAAAAAACCTAAGCTCCCCATTGCCCTGAAAAGGGCATTTGGATCGGCATTACCCTTAAAAGGGCATTTAGCTCTTTTGCAGCCCAAAACCCTATTCTAAAAATAAAACCCACCCAATAAACCCTTAAAAAATCCTAACACTAACCCCTGAAGATCGACTTACAGTTTTGAAGATCCGACATCCATCCTCCAAGAAGCTGGGGGAAGTCTTCATCAAAGCGGCAAGAAGTCCTCCAAGAAGTCGGCTGAAGTCTTCATCCAAGCCCTCAGAAGTCTTCACCCAGACGATATCTTCTATCTTCATCCATCCAGCACGGAGCGGTCCATCTTCAAGACATCCGACACGGAGCATCCTCTTCTTCCAAAGGACTAACGACGAATGAAGGTTCTTTTAAATGACATCATCCAAGATGGCATCCCTTATATTCCGATTGGCTGATAGAATTTTATCAGCCAATCGGAATTAAGGTTGAAAAAATCCTATTGGCTGTTGCAATCAGCCAATAGGATTGAACTTCAATCCTATTGGCTGATCCAATCAGCCAATAGGATTGAGCTTGCATTCTATTGGCTGAGTGGAATAGCCAATAGAATGCAAGCTCAATCCTATTGGCTGATTACAACAGCCGATAGGATTTTTTCAACCTTAATTCTGATTGGCTGTAAGGATTTAGTAGAGAGTGAGGATGGATCTCAACTGCAGAGTATGCAAAATAAATGATTTGTATCACTTTTGGCAAATGGACTATTGAACAGCATAGACCAAGCTGCTTTCAGTGAAGTTGTTATTCTCAAGTAATTGAATTGCAGATCAGAAACTTGTCTGGCAACGAATGATGTAAATCACATATGCTGTTGAACGTCACAGCATTAGTATAGACATAAACAAAGGCTGGATCAGAAGAAATATAAAAAATAAATCAATTTCTTAGTAGCAATCTTTAGAGTTCAGCTAGCTCCCAGTATGATAAATCTTGATAAAGAAAAGCAGAGTTCCAGAAAGCAGGTAGTGTTGCTATTAGTGCTGGAGTAAGATATAACAGTTCAGTGTGAAGTGTAACTCTCAGTTTTAGACACTGTTAGTTAGTTTGTCACAGAACGGTATACACATGTGCTGATAGTCTTGCGGTCAGTAGTGCAGCAGGGAAAAGCAAAGTTCAAGGTTTATTTGTACAGCACAGCTTAAAGTAACTACAGTGCTTACCCCCAGTCACCGGATGGTGTGTAATAGAAGCGGAACTAATTCTGAGATGTCCTTGTACTTAGTCCGTGGGAGGTTGTTTGTAGAAAAGTTGCACTGTGTTGCAGTGGAAGAGAGGTTGAAGTCCGGTGTGTGAGAAACGCTTCAGTGGCTCAGATGAGATAGCAACTCAGAGGGAGACGGCAGCAAACATACTGCAGTATGAAATAAGTCTCTGTTGTAGCGTGCACGCTAAAAAGAAAAACTCGCCTCTGTAAAACTTTCTGTAGGCAAAATGAGCATATGAACCGGCAGTAAAAAATAAGTAATCCCAAGGTAGTAGCTGGTTCAGTAATTGGAAGAAAAGCAGACTGGTTTGTTTTCAGAAAAAACACACAGCAAGTGGAAAACAGACACGCTTCAGAGCTAGTCTAGAAACTTAATAATTAAGCACCTGTCTGCAGTCAGCTGATGCCTTAAGTACAGGTAAGGCTGAAGTCAGGTGAATGGGAAAGGCATAGGTAAAACATGGAGCGGAATCCATACATAAGGTGAATGGGAAAGGCATAGGTAAAACATGAAGCGGAATCCTTACATACGCCCCCCTTCAAGCAAGCCGATCCTCGGCTTGATGTTTAGGTCTAAGGGGATATCGTCTGTGGAAACGAGAGATGAGTCTAGGTGCATCTATATTGGTATAAGGCTCCCAAGTGTCATCATCAGGTGAGTAGCCTTTCCATCTGACCAGATATTGAAAGACACCTTTATGCCGTCTGGAATCCAGGAGGACTTGAATTTCATAAGTGTCCGGATCTAGGGGTACAGGTACAGGTGGTAAAATGGTTTTCACTGAAGGATCATCTGAAGCTGGTTTTAGAAGGGACACATGAAAAGTAGGATGGATGGGTATAGAACTAGGAAGGTCCAGAGTAACTGCATTTGGGTTAACAACGTGAGTGATAGTGAACGGTCCGATATATAATCCTGCTAGTTTTTTACTGGGAACAGGGATTTTGATGTTTTTTGTCGAAAGCCAAACTTTATCGCCTATGGCATAAGATGGTGATGGTCGTCTGCGTAAGTCGTAGTATTTCTTCTGTGAGGTCTGAGCCTGTTGAATATTTGTTTTTAGGAAGTGGAAGTTTTCAGCAAGCTTCTGTAGTAGATCATCTACAGAAGGAGAATTTGGGTTATCTGTTTGTTCCAGGGAGAAATGAGGATGAAAAGCATAGTTTGCAAAGAGTTATTGTAGGCAAATTCGGCCAGATATAGGTATTGTGACCATTCATTTTGCTGATAAGAGCAATAACAGCGTAGATACTGCTCTAGCCATTGATTTAATTTCTCTGTTTGGCCATTTGTTTGTGGATGGAAGGCAGTACTTAGGCGATGATCAATTTTCAGTTGAGCAGAAAGACTTTTCCAGAACTTCGAGGTAAACTGAGTACCCCTATCAGTTGTTATGATGGAAGGAATTCCATGGTATCTGACAATCGAATTTAAGAAGAGTTGTGCTGTCTCACTGGAAGTGGGAAGTTTGTTAAAAGGGATAAAATGAGCCATTTTGGTCAGGATGTCTGTGACAACTAGAATGGTGTTGAAACCTGAACTCACAGGTAATTCAACTATGAAGTCCATGCCGAGATGTAACCAAGGTCTATCAGGTATTTGAATTGGAAGAAGATGTCCATACGGCTTGGCCCTTTCCTTTTTGGAAGTAATGCAGATGGAGCAGTTTGAGATATAGTTTTTCACAGATGTTTCCAAATTTGGCCACCAGTAGGATCTGCTGAGAAGTTCCTTTGTTTTCATAATACCTGGATGTCCAAGGAGAGGTGGATCATGATGTTGTTTAATTAGAGCAGGTCTAAGAATCTCGGGGACATACAAGAGAGTCCCATGATAGTAGAGGTTGTTTCTACGAGATAGTCGGAGTTGAGGTAGCTGAGGATCTGACCGTGAAGCTGTTTGAAGTTGCGTCTTGAAAGTGGACAGTAGACCCAAAAATCTATCTGGGGGAATGATAGAAGTAGATTCCTGAGTGTTTGGAGGTCTAGGGTCTTTCCTAGAAAGTGCGTCCGCCTTTCCATTTTTAGAGCCGGGCCTGTAGATGATTTGATAGTTAAACCTGCTGAAGTATAGGCTCCATCTTACCTGTCGACTAGAGAGAGTTTTATTCCTCTGTAGGAACTCGAGATTACGGTGATCCGTGTAGATGATTATTGGTAAGACGGTGCCCTCCAGGAGATGCCTCCAATGTTCAAAGGCACGTTTTATCGCCAGGAGTTCCTTTTCTCCAACAGCATAGTTCATCTCAGGTGCAGAAAGAATTTTGGAATAGAAAGCTACTGGATGTAGTGGTTGGGATATACTGCGTCTTTGCGAGAGGACAGCTCCAAGGGCATAATCGGAGGAATCCACCTCCAAAATGAATTGGAGAGAAGGGTCAGGAAATTGAAGTATTGGAGCTGAGCAGAAGGAGTTTTTTAATGAGTTGAAAGCTTCAGTTGCCTTGGAGTTCCAGGTGAAAGGTGTACTGGAACTGGTGAGTACAGTGAGAGGTTTAGCAATTTGAGAGAAATTTTTAATAAACTTTCTATAATAGTTGCTAAACCCGAGGAAACGTTGTAGTTCCTTCCTATTTTTTGGTTGTGGCCAGTTTTTTACTGAATCGACTTTGTTAGCCTGCATTTGGATACCTTTTGGGCCAATGGAATACCCCAAAAAATCTATTTCCTTGGTGTGGAATACACACTTTTCTAGCTTTGCATATAGCCTATGAACTTGGAGCCTGGAAAGTATCCAACTAACATGTTTAACATGTTCTTCAAGCGTGTTTGAGTACACTAGAATGTCGTCCAGGTATACGACCACACAAGTATCAAGAAGATCGTGAAATATATCGTTAATAAAATACTGGAATGTGGCCGGGGCGTTAGTTAACCCGAACGGCATTACCAGGTACTCAAACAGGCAGTATCTTGTCCTAAAAGCGGTCAACCACTCATCCCCTTCTCTTATGCGGACAAGGTTATAAGCCCCTCTTAGATCTAATTTGGTGAAGATTTTGGCATGTTGGAGGCGTTCAATGAGTTCGGGGATGAGTGGTAGGGGATATCTGTTTTTTATCGTAATTTTATTGAGTTCCCTGAAGTCGATGATTGGTCGAAGGGAGTTATCTTTGTTTCTTACAAAGAAGAACCCGGCTGCTGCTGGAGAGACTGAAGGACGTATAAAACCTTTTTTTAAGTTTTCATCTAAATACGTCTTTAAATGATCAAGCTCGGGTTGGCAAAGAGGGTAGAGATGACCGTAGGGAGGAGTGGTACCAGGTTTGAGGTCGATTGGACAGTCATACGACCGATGAGGAGGTAGAGTATCAGCTTCCTTCTTACTGAATACGTCTGCAAACTTCTCATATACTTTAGGTATGTGTGGAGTTTCTGTCAAATGGAAGAGAACAGAATGATTTAGACAGGTTTGCTGGCAATATGGTGAATCAAATTTTACTTCCAAAGAACTCCAATTGATCACAGGTTCATGTAAACGAAGCCATTGCAACCCTAGAACAATGGGGAATAGAGGAGAGGTAATAACATCAAAGGTGATGTATTCCTGATGTGAACCTAGGGTGGATACCAGAATGGGAATTGTATGCTGAGTAATAGGACCAGAAGAAATTTCAGACCCATCTACAACCCGTATAGAGACAGGAGACAATTTAGTGATGAGAGGTATTTTATTTTTTTCAACAATAGCTTTATCTATGTAATTCCCTTGGGCTCCTGTGTCAATTATAGCTTCTTTCGTCATGCGATTGCTGTCCCACTGTAAAGAGAGGGTTAAAGTACAGTGAATTGGTTTATCATGTTCAATCATTGAAGTCAAATGTAAGAGAGACTTACTATTTTTATTTTTACGTAGGGAGGGGCATTCGCGGATAGGATGGTTTGGACTTCCACAATACATACACAGTCCTTTTGATTTTCTTCTAAACCTTTCTTCAGAGGTCAATGGACCCCTCATAAAGCCTATATCCATAGGTTCAGGCACACTTGATGAAGAAGCAGTTGGAGGAGGATGGAATGATCTCTTGTAAGAAGATTCCCCAATTTGACGCTCTGACTTCCTTTCGCGAAGATTATAGCTGCAATCCCTAATCCTACACATGCCACTTGAAATCCATCAAGACAGTTCCTCACAAGCTTGGACATTAACCCTTTGATCATTGTTATCAATTCAATCTAAAATCACTATTTCTGTTTATTATTTTTACTCTTACTGCATTTGCTTCAGCAGAAAAGTTTCCTACTTCTTTGTAAAGTTCAAACACTTGGGGCCAATGATATAAACCTTGCCAGATCAGAGATGGGTTTTTTTGCTGATCCTCGCAGGGGCTGCCTTGGTGGAATTATCATTAAAACGGCTATTCCTGACCCAGCGTACCTGGTTTTCAATCCGCCACCCTGGAGGCCACGGATGCCATAGAAATCAATGAGAGTCTGAAGCACCGAAAGCTTATGTTCTATGCTGCCAGATATGCCATTGATTTATATGGTTGAAAACAAGTTACATTTACACCTAACACCCTAACATAAACCCCTAGTCTAAACACCCCTAATAACTAAACCTATTATCCCCTAAACCGTCAGACCCCCACATCGCCATAAACTAAATTAAGCTATTAACCCCTAAACCTAACAACCCGCTAACTTTAAATTAAAATTACAACATCCCTATCTTCAAATAAATTTAAACTTACCTATAGAATTAAAATAAACTATTTTAAACTATTAAAGGGAACTATCAGCCAATAGGATTAGAGCTCAATCCTGATTGGAACAGCCAATAGGATTTTAGCAGCTCTAATCCTATTGGCTGATTGGAACAGCCAATAGGATTTTAGCAGCTCTAATCCTATTGGCTGATTGAAATCTTTCACCCAATAGAAATGCAAGGGAGGCCATCTTGGATGATGTCACTTGCATTGAATTTCCAGTTTACCGCGGCAACCGTATGAAGAAGATGCTCCACGCCGGATGTCTTCAGGATGGACCCGCTCCACGCCAGATGGATGAAGATAGAAGATGCCGTCTGGATGAAGACTTCTTGCTGTCTGGATGAGGATAGAAGAGGCAGCCCGGATGAAGACTTCTTGCCGCCTAGATGATGACTTCTCCAGCTGGATGGATCCTTCAAGCGGGACTTCAAGAACTGTAAGTGGATCGTCAGGGTTAGTGTTAGGTTTTTTAAGGGTTTTTGGGTGGATTTTATTTTTAGATTAGGGTCTGGGCATGTAAAAGAGCTAAATGCCATTTTAAGGGCATGGCCCATACAAATGCCCCTTTCAGGGCAATGGGGAGCTTAGGTTATTTTAGATAGGTTTTTTATTTGGGGGGTTGTTTGGGTGGGTGGTGGGGTTAACTTGGGGGATGTTTTTAGGTCAAAGAGCTGATATCTTTGAAGCAATGCCCCACAAAAGGCGCCCTTTTAAGAGCCATTGGTAGTTTATTGTAGGCTAGGGGTTTTTTTATTTGGGGGGGGGGGGGGCTTTTTTATTTTGATAGGGCTATTAGATTAGGTGTAATTCTTTTTTATTTTTGATAATGTGGCTTTTTATTTTTCGTAATTTAGTGTTTGTTTTTTTCTTTATTTTAGTACTTTTAATAATAATTAATAGTATATTTAAATAATTTGAGTAGGGTTAGAGTATTTTAATATGTAATTTAGTTAATTTAATTGGTAAGTAAAATTTAATTGTAGTATAATAGCTAGGGTAGGTTAATTAATAGTTTTAAATAGTTTATTTTAATTCTACAGGTAAGTTTAAATTTATTTGAAGATAGGGATGCTGTAATTTTAATTTAAAGTTAGCGGGTTGTTAGGTTTAGGGGTTAATAGTTTAATTTAGTTTATGGCGATGTGGGGGGCTGACGGTTTAGGGGTTAATAAGTTTAGTTAGTGGTTGTGATGTGGGAGGTCAGAGGTTTAGGGGTTAATATGTATATTTAGTGGCGGCGGTGGCGGGGAGCGGCAGAATAGGGGTTAATAACTTTATTCATGTTGTGGTGGGGTCAGGAAGTGGCGGAATAGGGGTTAATAACTTTATTTATGTTGCGGCGGGGTCGGGGAGTAGTGGAATAGGGGTTAATAACTTTATTTATGATGCAGCGGGGTCGGGGAGCTGTGAGATAGGGGTTTATAACTTTATTTATGTTGTGGCGGGGTCGGGGAGCGGCGTAATAGGGGTTAAACATTTTAGTATTGTGACGGTGTTTAGTGACAGGGTATAAAGAAAGCTGTGAAGAAGCCGAATAGACGCGAGATCGATGACTGCTAGTTAACAACAGTCCAATGGTCATCGCCCCGTACTTGGTGCACTTCTTTTTGCTGGCTTTTTTCATAAATAAGGAGAGCGTATTGAGATAAGCGGCCGCGATGTTAGGCAATGTTAGGCGAGCAAATTGATGCCGGTGAATGCAACACAGTTGACGGCTTAATAGATATCCCCCTGAGTGTTTTGAGAAAAGCTTGCTCATTGGACTAGTATTGCAGGTAATAAGTTGTGTTGGTATTCTTAGTTGAAAGCTAAACCTAGGAGGTTCATATGCTAATTTCTTAGACCTTGATGGCAACCTCTAATCTAAATGCATTTTGATAGTTTCACCACTAGAGGGCATTAGTTCACTTGTTTCATATAGATAACATTGAGCTCATGCACGTGAATTTACTATGGAGACAGCTCTGATTGGCTAAAATACAAGTCTGTCAAAAGAACTGAAATAAGGGGGCAGTCTGCTGAGGCTTAGATACAAGGTAATTACAGTGGTAAAATGTGTATTTAAGGGATTATCTATCTTTTAAAACAACAAAAATTCTGGTATTGACTGTCCCTTTAAGACCAGAAGTAAACCACTATTAGTAAAAGTATAGCACAGAACAACATATAGATCTTGAATACTTGTGCACTATCAACTTAGTGCGACATGAATTTTACTGAGCACCCCCATAGAAGTCTATTGTGAAGGATTTACCGACCCTCCACTATCTGACATGCAGATGTGCTTGCCCTAGACTATTGCTTTAGAGATCAGAATTAATTTTGGACTTGTAATATGAGCAGACATATGAGCTTTAGTGATGTTAGCATGCAATAGCCCTACTATTTCTGCACTATCAAAAGCATCGACTTTGTAGCATTTGATGGCACCAATACACTCTCCTAAGATCACCTAACATCGCTGCCTGAATACATTCTCCATAATTATCAAAAAAGCTGTCAAAAAGCCGTGCACCAAGTACGGGGCGATGAGCAGCGAACTGTTGTTAACTAACAGTCTTCGATCTCGCTGCTCTTCGGCTTTTTCACAGCTTTATTGGTATACTGTCACTAAACACCCACACTATACTAAACTATTTTACCCTGTTTTACGCCCTATACCGCCGCTCCGGTGGATCGTATGTTACGTCACCAAATTCTACTTTTGAAGGTTTGTAGGGTTTGATAACTAAGGCGAATCAGGCTCCACCACAAATACGCTGCAAAATTCCAGTGTATTTGCGGTTGACGGCTTGATAAATAGATGCCATAGTATCTATTCAACCTGTGGTGAAGCCTGGAATAATACACCAAATATAGGGCAAGATTACAAGTGGCGCTCTAACATAATTTTGTGCGATATTAAAATATTGTGCGCTTGTCTGGTTAGTGCAACTGAAGACGTTGTAAAAGGTTAAAAGGTTTAAAAGGTATATGATATATATATATATATATATATATATATATATATATATATATACATAGGTATTGATATATGTTTAAACAATTAAATAAAACATTTTTATTCTATGTGAAGAACAGTATCTTCAGATTAGTGCAGTGGGTTTAAGTCCTGTCGGGTTAGCACGTGAGCAATGTGGTTTTTTTTTTTTTAAGTTAGCACACTCTATTGAAGACTCTGGGTAGATTAAGTTAGCGTGATCGCAATATCCGAAGTCCTGATGTTTGGGCTCGTCAAGTTTCATTTATTTGCAGGCAAAAAATTACATTCAACTTGTAATACGTGCGCTAAACCACACGCGTAAAAAGTTTACTTTCAGCTGTATTATCGCCTGAACGGGAACACTAACTTGTAATCTTGCCCATATATGTTTCTTGTATGTGGAGTTTAGTTAGCTATTAGAATTTTTAAGCATGTTAATATCACAGATTCACTGCACCTCATTTTCTAGAATATCCAATTTTAAGCGAGACATGTAACTAAACACTCAGCAGCATTAAACATGCAAAACAACCCCAAAACACTGATAAGCTAGTGCACACACACCTAGATTACGAGTTTTGAGTGCTATAGGGAAAGTAAAGAACGCCACAAAAGTGGCGTTATTTAATTCCCTATAACGCTGCTATTACAAGTTTAAAAAAACACTGCTTGTGCGGGCGATATGGAGATTTGAAGCCCCATACCGCTCCCAAAACAAGCGGTGTGTTTGACATGCTCGTGCACGTTTTCCCCATAGACATCAATGGGGAGAGCCAGCAAAAAAAGAGTCTAACACCTGCAATCGCGAAAAACAAAAGCTCCATAACGCAGCCCCATTGATGTCTAAGGGGAAGATAAAATACAGTTTAAACCTAATACCCTAACATAAACCCAGGGTCTAAACACCCCTAATCTGATGCCCCTGACATCGCTGACACCTACATAATGTTATTAACCCCTAATCTGCCGCTTCCTTTATCGCAGCCACCTAAATAAAGCTATTAACCCCTAAACCTCTGGCCTCCCACATCACTACTACTAAATAAAATTATTAATCCCTAAACCGCCAGCCCCCCACATCGCAACAATCTAAATTAAACTATTAACCCCTAACGTAACCCTAACACCCCCTAACATTAACATAATTAAAATAGATCTAAATTAAACTTACAATTATTAACTAAATAATACCTATTAACTCCTAAACCACTAGCCCCCACATCGCAACAACCTAAATTAAACTATTAACCCCTAAACCTAACCCTAACGTAACCCTAACCCTAAACCTAACACCCCCTAACTTTAATATAATGAAATTAGATCTAAAGTAAAGTTCTTATTATTAACTAAATAATACCTATTTAAAACTAATGGCTAGATTACGAGTCTTGCGTTAGAGGCTATACGGTGCTAACAAGCAGCTTTGTCTCACTGCTCACTTACATACAGCGAGCTGGTATTACAAGTTTTCTGAAACCCGTCGTTAAAAGACAAGAAGTGAGCGTTGAGCAAAATTTTGCTCATTACCGCACTCCAATACCAGCGCTGCTTAAGTCAGCGGTGAGCTGGTGTGACGTGCTCATGCACAATTTCCCCATAGGAATCAACCGGGAGAGCCGGCTAAAAAACACCTGCCAAAAAAAAGTGCAAAACTCCCTAACACAGCCCCATTGATTCCTATGGGGAAATAAAAGTTATGTCTACACCTAACACCCTAACATGAACCCTGAGTCTAAACACCCCTAATCTTACACTTATTAACCCTAATCTGCTGCCCCCGACATCGCTGACACCTGCATTATATTTATTAACCCCTAATCTGCCGCTCCGGACACCGACACCACCTACATTATAGTTATGAACCCCTAATCTGCTGCCCCCAACATCTTCGACACCTACATTATATTTATTAACCCCTTATCTGCCGGCTCTAACCCTAACCCTATCACCCCCTAACTTAAATATAATTGCAATAAATCTAAATAAAATTGCTATAATTAACTACATTATTCCTATTTAAACTAAATACTTACCTATAAAATAAACCCTAAGCTAGCTACAATATAAGTAATAGTTACATTGTAGCTATCTTAGGGTTTATTTTTATTTTACAGGCAAGTTTGTATTTATTTTAACTAGGTAGAATAGTTATTAAATAGTTATTAGTGATGCTTTTCAAAGGTTGGAACGTACACTCATCAGGGAATATAGGATATGGTGGGACAAGAGGGCCTTAGATAAATATCTTCTTTTGGATTTAATTCCCAGGGGACTTAGACTCAACAAATTCCCCACCTTCCAGGTAGATGACATAGATTTCATTAATGAATGGAACAATGCTTTAAGTGAATGTTCCAAAGTTTTGATGGGTCTGATTATTAGGTTTAAAGATTTACAGCTCACTAAGATAAGAGAGGAGCTAATATCCTTACAAACACAATTGAATAGCTTCATTGAACACCCTAAATATAACGAATTTGATACTGTCCTAAAAGAGACAATTAGCAAATTCAGGGTAGAATTGGATAATCATAAGCTAAAAAAGTTCAACAGGGATAATTCAGATTACCTTAATAACAGAATGTATATTTGGAACACCAAACAAACACGTAAGTCAGGGAGGAATAAGAGAAATAAATCTAAAGAACTAGGCACCTCACCAAAACAAGACAGGAAAGTAACTTTTTCAGATTCAGAGTATACTGATGAAGAATCAATGGGGTTGATACAAGCCAGTGAATCTAGTGGTCAATCTGAGGGAGAAGAAGAGGTTCTCATACCTAAACAGTCAATGACAACTAATAAATCTAAAACTGATACTACTATTATTAGAGATAACTCGGTAGTCACTAGACATGCTAGTAAAAAAGCCACCAACCAAACACAGGGATTAGATCACAGGAGAACAGAATTTTTAAGTGACAGTGAGGGGGATGGTGATAGTTTGAGCATCACAACCAGATCATGCTTGAAATCTAATAATCAGCATCCTTTTTTTCAAAAGGTCATGACAGACATAGAGGGGGGGGGGGAGTAAGAGGAAGAGGAGAAGGAAGAGGACGAAGAGGAGGAAGGGGCAGGCCAGCAAGGAACAAGTACAAAGTATAAAGGTTATCAATCTATCTCAAGTAGTACTCACTAAGGAGGAAGAATCAGTATTAGGAATGGTCCTAGGATTTGTGCCAACTAAAAAGTTTAACCTTTTCGAAACCATCATAGATGTTAATAGATTAGTTAGGGATCTCACCCTAAAAAAGTTTTTTTCTAATAAAGAATCATTGTATTCAAATCAGGCACTTAATGGTTCCTTACCTGAGTATCCTGATAATGACCAACACAACATTTATGATATCATTGATTTCAATGAGGGTTGTGATTATTTTGCCCTACAAGGTCTCTATGCGGAATCCTCCACTTCTCAACACTTCTCCATCAAATCAAGACACACTGGGTTAAACCCAAGTCTGTCTTCTACCCCACTAAGGAGAGAGGTCCCTTTTTAGAGGCCTTTCACCATAGGGTGGAAGAAGACTTGATTAAGTTGACTAAATATCATAAAAGAGATTACAATAATTTGTCCATGGAAGAGCTGCGTGCCCTTGATAGCCTGAAAGAAAGAGATACGATTGTCATCAGACAGGCTGACAAGGGCGGCAGCATTGTTGTCATGGACAGACTGTCCTATACCCAAGAGGCAGAACGCCAGATTACTGATCCAGAAGTGTATATTAACTTACACAAAGACCCCACAGCTGATTTTAAGCGAGAACTGGTGGATTTGCTGGATGATGGGCTGGAGATGGGGATTCTAGATCAAGCTACATTTGATTTTCTAAATGTTCAATCACCAGTCATTCCTATCTTCCATCACCTCCCCAAGGTTCATAAATCCTTGGAGGAGGTGAGAGGAAGACCGATTGTTTCAGGAATAGGTTCTCTATTTGAAAACCTTTCAGGTTGGATAGAGTCTCTACTCCAGCCCATTGTCTATCAGTTACCTTCTTATTTGAAAGATACCACCCACCTTCTCAATAGCATGGATAGAATCTCCTGGGATGAGGAGTGTGAATGGCTGACCGTTGATGTAGTCAGCCTCTACTCCACTATACCACACAAAGATGGTTTGGAGGCAATCAAATTTTCTCTAGACGTATATACTACTTATGATGATAATCTGAAAGGATTTGTGTTGAGGGTTATTCAATTCCTTCTAGAACACAACTACTTTAAATTCGGGGATGGCTTCTACTTACAGAGACGTGGGACCGCTATGGGGGCTAAATTTGCCCCTTCCTATGCCAACCTGTTTATGGGTTGGTGGGAGCGGTCCCACGTCTTTGGGGAACAGAATCCATTCAGGTCTAGTATCAAGACATACAAGAGATATATTGATGATCTCTTGTTTGTATGGACAGGAGGTACCGAAGCAAAGGCAGATTTCATCAAATATCTTAATAGGAACCAAGTTAACCTCAGATTTACTGCAGAATCAGGAACTGTGGAGATACCATATCTAGATGTTATCCTCAAAGGGTCAGTCTCTACAGGCAAAGTAACCACTGGTCTGTATAGAAAGCCCATATCTTCCAATACTATCCTCCATGCAAAGTCCTCACATCCAAAACATACTGGTTTTGGTGTAGCTAAAGGCCAGTTCATCAGACTCAAGCATAATTGTACTCTTGAGTCAGATTTTTTAGTTGAGGCGGATAAACTGAGGGATCAATTACTGGAGAGAGGGTACTCAAAAAAGACTACGAACAGGGCTTTGCTTGAAGTTAAGAGACTAGACAGGGATTCATTATTACAGGGCTCCAAAACCAAAAGTAATTATAGATTTCAGGAAGATAGACCCTGTTTTGTTACAACTTATAGTCCACAGTTTGAGGAAATATGCAATATTGTGAAAAGACATCTATCAATAGTGACAGGAGAGGATAGTCTAAAGGACTATGTGTCAAAAGGTTGCAGCTTTATCCCTAAGAGGGGAATAACATTAGGCAACATATTATCTCCATCCATGTTACCAAGTAAGCATAATAGAACTAGCAGCTGGCTTACTTCCAAAGGCCACTATAAATGTCATTTTTCACAATGCATAGCTTGTAATCATATGAGACCCACTAAACATTTCCAATCTTATGTAACCCAAAAAGTATTTGATCTAAGTGAGTGCACGAATTGTCGCACAAGATTTGTGATCTATCTTGCAGAATGCACCCAGTGTAAATTACAGTACGTAGGGTGCACCTCGAGGGAGGTGCGCTCACGGATAAGGGAGCATCTTAATAATATTGAGCAAGAAATAGATTGTTCAGATCTTGTGCGACATTTCATACAAGAACACAACAAGAAAGTTGCCACCTTTAACTGGTGTGTAATTGAACGTATCAAAGTAGGTCCCAGGGGAGGTGATAAAACAGTAAAAATGTTTTATAGAGAAGCCTTTTGGATATTTTTATTGAGAACTAGAAAACCTCAAGGGTTCAACATTAGTGGTGACATAATCAATTTTTGGCAAAAAGTATAAAGAAAAGTGCAACTTGTAAATTTTCTAAAGACAAGAAACATGTTTCCACACATTAATGAGCCTTAGTAGGGTGTCTCATAGAGTAGAATAGAGTCCCTCTAAATAGACATACATTAGTCAAGAGAATTTATTTTCATTAAATACATTTAACATATACTTAATGTTTTATTCTTGGCTAATTCGTCAAAGCTCAAATAAACAAGGTAAATTTTGGTAGTTTAAAACATAAAATATTTACGTTTCTGTTTATATTTGCACATTTGCATATTTGTAAATTGTATTCTATACTGATCACTATGAAACCACATTCTCAGTATATCCATTTACCCCAATACATATTCCCTGTATCCACTCAAGGTCTGATTGTGTTATAGAAATTTTGCAACAGTGTTTTTGAATTAACTAAATTAGGATGGCTATTTAAGAGTTGATTAGCCATCAGTAAGCATCTACGATTAAGGCATACTAGCCGAAACGCGTCAGATGCTACACAGCACTGTGTCTGTGCAGTTTTTACTACTTGACATGTAGTTCCTGTGACAAAAAGGAATTAAAGTTTACTTAAAACTCTACCTGAGGCTCGCTGGTTTTCTTTTTATGTTCGGATATTTAATAACTACCTAGTTAAAATAAATACAAAAGTACTTGTAAAATAAAATCTAACCTAAATTACAATTACACATAACACTACACTATAATTAAATAAATTAACTAAATTAAATACAATTACCTAAATTAAATTAAATTAGGTAAAGTACAAAAAAAACACTAAATTACAGAAAATAATAAGCAAATTACAGATATTTAAACTAATTACACCTAATCTAATAGCCCTATTAAATTAAAAGAAGCCCCCCAAAATAAAAAAACCCTAGCCTAAACTAAACTACCAATAGCCCTTAAAACCCACCACCCATACAACCAACCCCCCAAATAAAAACCTATCTAAAAAATCCTAAGCTCCGCATTGCCCTGTAAAGGGCATTTGGATGGGCATTGCCCTTAAAAGGGCAGTTAGCTCTTTTGCCGCCCAAATTCCCTAACCTAAAAATAAAACCCACCCAATACACCCTTAAAAAACCTAACACTAACCCCCTGAAGATCGACTTACCGAGAGACGTCTTCATCCAAGATGGGAGAAGTGGTCCTCCAGATGGGCAGAAATCTTCATCCAAGCCGGGCAGAAGTGGTCATCCATCCGGTGTGGAGCGGGTCCATCTTCAAGACATCCGACGCAGAGCATCCTCTTCATCCGACGACTAACACAGAATGAAGGTACCTTTAAGTGACGTCATCCAAGATGGTGTCCCTTAGATTCCGATTGGCTGATAGAATTTTATCAGCCAATCGGAATTAAGGTAGAAAAAATCATATTGGCTGATGCAATCAGCCAATAAGATTGAGCTCGCATTCTATTGGCGGATTTTTTCTACCGTAATTCCGATTGACTGATAGAATTCTATCAGCTAATCGGAATCTAAGGGACGCCATCTTGGATGACATCACTTAAAGGTACCTTCATTCTGTGTTAGTCGTCGGATGAAGAGGATGCTTCGCGTCGGATGTCTTGAAGATGGACCCGCTCCGCACCGGATGGATAAAGCTAGAAGATGCCGTCTGGATGAAGACTTCTGCCCGTCTGGAGGACCACTTCTGCCGGCTTGGATGAAGACTTCTGCCCGTCTGGAGGACCACTTCGCTTGGATGAAGACGTCTCCCGGTAAGTCGATCTTCAGGGAGTTAGTGTTTTTTAAGGGTGTATTGGTGGGTTTTATTTTTAGGTTAGGGAATTTGGGCGGCAAAAGAGCTAACTGCCCTTTTAAGGGCAATGTCCATCCAAATGCCCTTTTCAGGGCAATGGGGAGCTTAGGTTTTTTTAGATAGGTTTTTATTTGGGGGGTTGGTTGTGTGGGTGGTGGGTTTTACTGTTGGGGGGTTGTTTGTATTTTTATTTACAGGTAAAAGAGCTAACTACTTTGGGGCAATGCCCCCCAAAAGTCCCTTTTAAGGGCTGTTGGTAGTTTAGTTTAGGCTAGGGTTTTTTTAATTTAGGGGGCTTTTTTTAATTTAATAGGGCTATTAGATTAGGTGTAATTAGTTTAAATATCTGTAATTTGCTTATTATTTTCTGTAATTTAGTGGGTTTTTTTGTACTTTAGCTAATTTAATTTAATTTAGGTAATTGTATGTAATTTATTTAATTGTATTTAATTTAGTTAATTTATTTATTTATAGTGTAGTGTTAGGTGTAATTGTAACTTAGGTTAGGTTTTATTTTACAGGTACTTTTGTATTTATTTTAGCTAGGTAGTTATTAAATAGTTAATAACTATTTAGTAACTATTCTACCTAGTTAAAATAAAAACAAACTTGCCTGTAAAATAAAAATAAACCCTAAGCTAGCTACAATTAAACTATTAGTTATATTGTAGCTATTTTAGGGTTTATTTTATAGGTAAGTATTTAGTTATAATTAGGAATATTTAGTTAATGATAGGAATTTTTATTTAGATTTCTTTTAATTATATTTAAGTAAGGGGGGGTTAGGGTTAGACATAGATTTAGAGGTTAATAACTTTAATATAGTGGCGGCGACGTTGGGGGCAGCGGATTAGTGGTTAATAAATGTAGGTAGGTGGCGGCGATTTTAGGGATGGCAGATAAGGGGTTAATAATATTTAACTAGTGTTTGCGAGGCGGGAGTGCGGTGGTTTAGGGGTTAATATATTTATTATAGTGGTGGCGTTATCCGGTTCGGCAGATTATGGGGTTAAAATTTTTCTTTTAGTGTTTGCTATGTGGGAGGGCCTCGGTTTAGGGGTTAATAGGTAGTTTATGGGTGTTAGTGTACTTTTTAGCACTTTAGTTAAGAGTTTTATGCTACGGCGTTGTAGTGTAAAACTCTTAACTACTGACTTTTAAATGCGGTACCAGTCTTGACAGGAGAGGGTCTACCGCTCACTTTTTTGCAGACTCATAATACTGGCGCTATGCAAGTCCAATTGAAAAAGGAGGATACGCAATTTCCGTAAGTGGATTTGCGGTATTTCTAAGTCTGGCCAAAAAAGTGAGCGGTACACCTGTACCTGCAAGACTCGTAATACCAGCGGGCGTTAAAAAGCAGCGTTAGGACTGGCTTTTTAAGCCTATTGCAAAACTCGTAATCTAGCGTAAATACTTACTTACCTGTAAAAGAAAACCTAAGCTAGCTACAATATAACTAATGGTTACATTGTAGCTAGCTTAGGTTTTATTTTTATTTCACAGGTAACTTTGGATTTATTTTAACTAGAAATACCTAGTTAAAATAAATAAAAAACTTACCTGTGAAATAAAACCTAACTACCTTACTCTAAAACCTAACATTACAAAAAATAAAAAACACTAAAATCAAAAAAATAAAAAGCCTACCATTAAAAAAATAAAAAAACCTACCATTAAAAAAAAAACAAAATTATCCAAAAAAATATAGATTATTCATATTCTAATACCCTTTTTAAAAAAACACATCCCAAAATAAAAAACCTAATCTAGGATAAACTACCATGGACCCTTAAAAGGGCTTTTGGGGGCCCATTGCCCTGAGATAAACAGCTCTTTTGCTCCAAAAAAAATACAAACACCCTCTAACACTATACAAACCCCCACCCCCCAAACTACCAGGGGCCCTTAAAAGGGTCTTTTGGGGGCCCTTAAAGGGACAGTCTAGTCAAAATTAAACTTTCATTATTCAGAAAGGACATGTAATTTTAATCAACTTTCCAATTTACTTTTATCATCAAATTTGCTTTTTTCTCTTAGTATTCTTAGTTGAAACTAAACCTAGGCCGACTGATATGCTAATTTTTAAACCCTCGAGGGCTGCCTCTTATCACATGCTTTTTAAATTCCTTTTTAACGCAAAGAGAGTGAAAGTATACATGGGCCATATAGATAACACTGTGTTCAGGCACAGAAAGTTATTTAAGATTTAACCCGATACAATGCTAACTGCAAGACAATAGAAAATAAACAGTCACAGTCATGTGGTCAGGGGGCTGGAAGAAGGTTCTTAGATACAAGGTAATCAGAGATTGTAAAAAGTGTATTAATATAACAGTATTGGTTGTGCAAAACTGGGGAATGGGTAATAAAGGGATTTTCTATCTTTTAAAACAATAACAATTCTATTGTAGACTGCCCCTTGAACAGGACCTTTTGTAGGGTATTGCCCTTAGATAAACAGCTCTTTTGCTAAAAAAAAATACCCCCTTAAAATATACAGTACACAAAATATACAAACAAATTATCAAAAATAAAAAAAAGTCCTATTCTAATACCCATAAAAAAAACCCCAAAATAAAAACAACTAATCTAGAATAAAATACCAATGGCCCTTAAAAGGGCCTTTTGTAGGGCATTGCCCTAAATATATTAGCTTTGTTATTGAAAAAAAATTACAAAGACTCACTAACATTACAAACCCCCAGCCCCCAAATCCACAAAATAAAAAAAAACTATCTAAAAAACCTAAGCTACCCATTGCCCTGAAAAGGGCATTTGTATGGGCATTGCCCTTAAAAGGGCATTTAGCTCTCTTACTGCCCAGACCCTAAACTAAAAAATAAAACCCACCCAATAAACCCTTAAAAAAGCATAACACTAACCCCCTGATGATCCACTTACAGTTTTTGAAGTCCCGCTTGAACGATCTTCATCCCGGCAAAATCTTCATCCAGATGGCCTCTTCAGTCTTCATCCCGGCGGCGACGTCCTGATCCAAGCAGCGAGAAGTCTTCATCCAGGCGGCCTCTTCAATCTTCATCCAGGCGGCATCTTCTATCTTGATCCCGGAGGCGTGGAGCGGGTCCATCCTGAAGAGATCCAGCACAGAGCATCCTCTTAATATGGTCGCCACCGTACACTGAATCTTCAATGCAAGGGACGCAATTCAAGATGGCGTCCCTTGCATTCCTATTGGCTGAAAAATGTGAATCAGCCAATAGGAATTAAGCTGCTAAAATCCTATTGGCTGTTCAAATCAGCCAATAGGATTTAAGCAACTCTCATTCTATTGGCTAATTCAAATTAGCCATAGAATGAGAGCTGCTCCGTACCGTATGTCTTCAGGACGGACCCGCTCCGTGCCGCCTGGATGAAGTTCGAAGAGGCCGTCTGGATGAAGACTTCTTGCCGCCTGGATGATGACTTTGCCAGCTGGATGAAGATAGAGGAGGCCGCTTTGATGAAGACTCCTTGCCGCATGGATGATGACTTAGCCGGCTGGATGAAAATCCTTCAAGCGGGACTTCAACAACTATAAGTGGATCGTCGAGAATAGTGTTATGTTTTTTTAAGGGTTTTTGGGTGTTTTTTTTTTTTAGTTTAGGGTCTGGGCAGTAAAAGAGCTAAATGCCCTTTAAGGGCAATGCCCATACAAATGCCCTTTTTAGGGCAATGGTTAGCTTAGGTTATTTTATATAGTTTTTTTATTTGTGGGGTTTGGTTGGGTGCTGGGTTTTATTGTTGGGGGTGTTTGTATTTTTTTTATAGGTAAAAGAGCTGATATCTTTTGGGCAATGCCCCACAAAGGCCCTTTTAAGGGCCACTGGTAGTTTATTGTAGGCTAGGGTTTTTTTAATTTGGGGGGCTTTTTAATTTTGATAGGCTATTAGATTAGGTGTAATTCTTTTTTAGGTTTAGGGGTTAATAAGTTTAATATAGTGGCAAACGTGTCCTGGAGCGGCGGAATAGGGGTTAATACCTTTCTTTAGTGGCGGCAATGTCGGGAGCGGCAGATTAGGGGTTAATACATTTATTATAGTGTTTGCAATGCGGGAGGGCCTCGGTTTAGGGGTTAATAGGTAGTTTATGGGTGTTAGTGTACTTTGTAGCAGTTTAGTTATGAGTTTTATATTACAGCTTTGTAGCATAACACTCATAACTACTGACTTTAGATGGCGGTACGGATCTTGTTGTTTTAGGCTGTAATGCTCACTTTTTAGCCAGAACGCAAAACTCGCAATACCAGCGCTATGGGAATTCCTTTAAAAATGTTATTTTTATATGTGCAGGACTAATATTGCGTTACAGGCCTAAAGGTTTGCAGTACACCTATACTGACAATACTTGTAACAGCTGCTGTTTTAACGCTGAAAATGCCATACTTTCAGCGTTACAAGTCGTAACGCAAAACTTATAATCTAGGTGATTGTCAGTATTTGCGTAGATGATTTTTCTTTATAGATATTATATTTCATCCTATTTATTTAAATTTAGACAGCAGTGTATTTAAGCTTAGATAACATTTTCAATAGTTTCTGATAATGTGAAGAAACTTAGTTAATTTTCTTGAATTATATAAAAATCCCTTTCTCTTTTCTTTACGGCCATGTGAGCATGTTTAGAATAGGCTTCATACACACTGCGACTGTTGTACCAAATTTGATAACATTTGTCATGGAGATAAATCCCATGTGTAAGTTTCCACATCTTTTGATATAAAGCCTCATGAGATCATGGAATATAAAACCTCATCAGATTATAATGATGTTGTAAAAAAATAACATAAAATGATTTAATTCCAACATATGGAGAGGTGTTTTCTTCAAGATAATAAAAATAATTGAATTAGGAAGTGTATGTATTGGGTACTTGTAAAGCGCGGCTAATCACCCGTAAAGGTCTCAAGGCGCTGCTCATTTTATCAACCTTGGAAGGATGAAAGTCTGAGTGGACCTCGCCGGGGATTGAACCTGCAACCCTTGGGTTGCTACAGAGCTCAATCACGGTGACTTAGCATGCTGAGCTATCCTTCCGGCCTGCACAACATCATGGGATGCAGGACACAGCATATAAGGTACAACGCTATTTTATTGCAGAGCATAGTAGTAAACAGACTGCACAACACATCAGACTTACTCACTGCGACATAGATTATAATGGCTTTAGGCCACACCCCCATCCGGTGACTCCCACTCTCATCACATCTTCCCCTTTTTTAAAGGATAAAGAATACATTTTTTTAGCGTACAACAAATAACAAGTTATAAGAGAATATATATAAAAAACAAGAAATACAATCCTGTCTTGGACATCGGGTTAGACTACCCTAGTCCACAGTGACCAGGGTATTATTCTGCCCATTCTTCGGGTCACTGCTCTAACTGCAGTGCTAAGCGGGCTGGAAGTTTCACCACTCTTCCACTTGACGTAATTTTACATGAACTATCCTCTGATACAGAAGAAGGTGATTGAGAGTCTGCTGGACACAAAGAAGTGTCCCCGCTGTGGTCTTGCTGAGGAGAGGTCACCCCTCTTAAAATATGGGATCCCACCGACTGTGGCTCTGAGGCATCTAGTCCCAAACTCTCAAGTACTGGCTGAAAATGTCTTCTTTTTCGATGTGTAACTGTCCCTCCTTCAGTAAGGACTACATAAGACCTTGGTTCTGGAGAGCATCCTATTACGGAAGGCGTCTTCCATTTCTTCTCATCATCCAGTTTAACTCTGACATTTTGGCCAGTGGAGGCTCCTCCATTTGTGTACAGCCGCACGTGATCCCCTTGGAAAAAAAGAAAGAGAATACATTTTTTGGCTGAATAAATATAATTTCTCCAATAGCCCCCCTATTGGAAAAAATATATATTTATTCAGCCAAAAAAATGTTCCTGTCTATTGCATAATTTAATATATATATATATTTTATTTTTAACCGCACGTGCAGTAGAGAGGTATAGCCTGCCATATCCCTTTGCATATTTTTTCTATGTGCCTGCTGCTCTGCCCATAACAGAGCCTATACCTTTCTTAATCGTACAATTTTCAGTGTGCGATTTGGGCTATTTCTATGGGCGGGCAGCAGGGGGAGCACTTTTTTTTTTTAGTTTCCTTTTTTTAAGCTGCGTTACTGATGCTCAGATTTACCGGTCTGGGACTGTCTGTGGCGGACTGACAAGAGGCAGCTGCATCATGCAGCACTAGAATTTTTATTTTTTTATTTTATTATTTTATTTATTTATTTAATTTTTTTTTTTACTTGGGTGCAGGGGGCGGGGTTTGCGTCAGGCATTTGGCGGGAGCCAGAGGAACCTCAGAGTCAGCTCTTACGGCAGCCATTGCATCTGTCTTAACAGGTAAATCGAAGCCTGTTTACACAGACAGTTTACAAGTCAACACTGAAACAATTAAGTATCTTCTTTAAAGAAGCGTTATTGATGCATTTAAAAACGATTCAGAAAGTGCATCACAGAAAATAGCTCAGACAGTGAAGTACAAGACTTTGTAGTTCACTGAGCTATTTTCCATGATGTATTTTCAGAACTGTTTTTAAATGCATCAATAAAGAATTTCTTTTTGAAAATATATATATTTGTTTCTGTTTATAGGAATTGTGGGTTCCCTTTTCCTTTAAGTGTCCATGTGCTATTGGGGGAGTATTGACGGAGCTAAATCGATCTACTTAACTGTTACTGCACTGCTCTCCTTAAGCCTGTTCCTACCAGCACATTGGTGTGCTTTTGGAGTATGTGAGTACCCATTTTTCTACTAAGTAAACATTGTTGGTTTTACTTTTAATGGTCTGCACATGTAGTGCTCCTTTTCTGTGTTTCCACTCCACCCCCAGCACCACAGCATTGAGAGTGGGACTGAACGGGTGAGCTGTCACACCTTTACAAATCTGCAGCCTGTCCCTACCAACACATAAGTGTGTTCCTGGAGTGTGTGAGTACTCATTTGGCTATTTTGAGATTTTTTGTGTCTCCACCTGACGATACTTCACATGAGGTGCCCCTCTGTTCTTCTTCATTTTCTATAGCTTCACCTGGACCTGCCAGTGAGGAGGAGGCAGCCACCACTTGAAAACAGTTCCCACCACCTAAAGGACATTTTTCATATCTCTTTTTATATTATTATCGTTTAAAGAACTATATATATATATATATATATATATATATATATATATATACATAAATTAAGACCCAATTTATACGTTTGAATTTTACATCTATTGTTCAGTACACAGACAATCATTATTTTCTATTGTCTAGCGCCCCCCCCCCCTTGTGTGATCAGGTCACACCTTGTATATTTTTAAAGTTTCAAAATATGATATCCACAATACACAGTCATAATAATGGTCTCATTTCGTCATAAGTAACTAACAAACCATCTGTTGAATATTAAGATAAGTCTCCATAATTAGATGTAAGTAATACAATATTCAGGTACAAGTTATTGCTCCTACAAAAATGTTAGAAGAATTTTAAATTATTAAATGTATCCAGCAGGGGCAAAAGAAGGAAGAAAAAAAAAAAAAGGAAGGAAGGAAGGGAAGGCCCCACAACAACCATTCTCCCCTTAAATTAGCTTCCAATAAGTAAGTTGAATTTTTAAAAGGAGAGATAGCTAATCTCTGAGTTTCAATATCTAGTGCTTTGATATATTTTCCCCATTTTATGAAGAAGTTATTAATATTTGATTCTTTTTCCACCTGAACTTGAATCTGTTCTAAGAACATTTGATGTAATATACTATTTTTAATTTCTGAAAAAAAAGTGCCAGCTGATGGGGATCCCCTGCCAGGTTGATACTTGGAAAGCCTGACGCAGCTTTGCCACCAGCGGTTCCAGTGCCATATTGAATAGCAACGGTGACAAAGGGCAGCCTTGTCTAGTGCCTCGCCCAAGAGTCACATTAGCAGAGAACGTGTTGTTTACGCAAATGTTAGCGATGGGAGAGGAGTATAAATTTTTAAGAAAAGATACAAAGGGACCCGAGATGTTGAATTTAGTCATAGTATGAAACAGATGGCTCCACTGCACCCTATCGAAGGCCTTTTCCGCGTCCAAGGACAGCAGAAAGGCCTCCGGAAGCGGTTTATCCGGTCCACCTCGACTCTCACTCCAAAATTATTGAGTCAGTTGCAGCACTCTGCGAATATTGACCACAGAAGACCTCGCAAACATGAAGCCGGTCTGGTCTTCATGAATCAGCTCAGGTCAAATGAATTTAAGGCGCTCTGCCAGTAACTTCGTAAGAATCTTATAGTCCGCATTAAGCAGCGATATCGGCCTATAAGATTCAGGGAGAAGAGTATCCTTTCCCGCTTTAGGGATGAGAGTAATAAATGCTGTTGAGAACGAACTGGACGGTATATCTGCCGCCGAAAAGTATTTCGCAAACAGGTCAGTTAACACTGGGACAACTTGTGGTTTTAACATTCTATAGAACTCAATGGGCAACCCATCGGGGCCGGCTGCTTTACCCAAAGCTAGAGATGTAATCGTCTTGTCCACTTCTTCTCTAGAGATAGGTGCATTCAATTTGTCCAATTGATCTTCTGAGATCTGGGGTAGTTTAATAGAATAGGGGGAGGGGGTAAGGTGTATGCACTGTTATAAACGAAATATATATATATAAGTAGTCCTGAAAACAATTCCTTGTAAGGCCACTGCACAAGTTAGACTGTTTATAAAGAAAAAATGTAGCGGTGTTCCCCAAAACAACAGGCGATCTAGGATGTATTTAAAGAAATTAAAGGAATTGAGAGCTGCTATGTATATATAAAGTCTGGTTATATACTAACACACAGTACTAGAGTCAACATATATCACTTTACACAAGCGGTCTAGCTCCAAGACAGTTTCCTCTCATAGTGATACAAAAATGCACAGTAAATAGACAGTTAACAGTTTCCTTCATGTTGTTTTTTATATTAATGTTAAACAGGGGATTAGGAATGTAAGCCTTTGCAATATTGAGTAAATAGATCAATGCAGCTATGCTAAAGAGGAGGTTAATTGATTCAAGCTGAAGGGAGTTTCAAATGAGGGGTGTGGATTTTTGGACCAATAGGATTACAGATGAGGGTTTTTAAACTGAGAACTGACAGTCAGTTTTAAGCAGGCTAGGAGTAAGGCAACAGCCGAAACCGGTCAGCCTTTTTGTTCATCTGTTTGACTATTCATGTATGTTCTTACCCAAGGGTAAAGACACCCTTTATGTTCTAAATAAAGTTTGATTTTTTATCCATAAACTTGGTGCTCCTGTTAAACACTTTTTCTGATGCTTAGTTTAATAGAACCCCAGAAATCCTTTAGGATCTGTTCAGAACAATTTTGATCACTGGCGTAAAGTCGAGAGTAATATGAGGCAAATGCCTTTGCTATTCTCTTGGGTTCTCTGACCACCCTGTCTCCATCTTTAAGGGCAGGTATAAAGCGTTTTGAGGTTTTAAGATTGACCAGGAAGGCCAATAGCCTACCCGACTTATCTCCATATCTATAATATTTGCCTCTATTTCTTAAAAGAGTCTGGGAGGCTTGGTAGGCCAGAAGTGCGTCATATTCTTTCTTGACAGAAAGGTATCTTTGGTGATGCGACCTTGTGGGCCCATTACGCCATTACAATACATTAGATAGGAGGACGCCAGTTCCTCTCTGAGCTTTTCCAGTCTCTCCGCATTAAGTTTTTTTTTACGGGAGAAAAAGGCTAGAATATCCCCCGCAAGCACCGCTTTCGCAGTTTGCCAGAAGAGCTCGAGCGTTGTGAGATGTTGTGCATTAGTAGAGTGGAAGTCATCCCAGCTTTTGATCATATATTGCTGGAACTCCTGGGATGTGATTAGATACTGCGGGAACCTGAGAGTTCGCCGATCTCTTGGTGGATCTAGAACCTCAAGAAAGAGCCCCACCGGGGCATGATCAGACACCATTACCTCTCCTATCTTGGTATCTATGATCCGTGGGATCAAGGAGTTGGAAGTTAGAAACATGTCAATGCGGGACATCGTGGGCAAAGCCTGGGAAACACAGGTATAATCTCTACCATCTGGATTTAACTTGCGCCAAATATCAACATCTAATGATGATGCTAGAGCTTGAAACATCTCAGATTCAAATTTACCCTCAGATTTAACATGTATTCCAGGAATGGCCCTGGAGGTATCCCTAAGTCTGTCACATTTCGGATTGGGAGCCAAATTAAAGTCTCCTCCAATGATGAGAGGAGAGCCCAAAAAGGGGGTCAGGACTCTAATCAAATTTTCCCAGTATGCCCTATCCTTCTGATTGGGGGCATAAATGTTACATAAAATATACTTTGTGTTAGCTATCGTGGTCTGCATAATAATGTACCGTCCATCTGGGACTTTAGTCACTGTAGTGTCTGTGAGTTCTAGTTTTTTCCCAAATAGAATTGCCACTCCTCGACTAGCACTCTTGTATGAGGCAAATTCCACTCTACCCACCCAGTCTCTCTCTAACTTAGCATGTTCAGTGTCAGTCAGGTGCGTCTCCTGTAAGAACGCAATGTCAGCTCCTTTTTTCCTCAATTGAGTAAGTATGGTCTTCCTTTTGATAGGGGAGTGAATACCCCCCACATTCCAGGTATATATACTAAATTATAGTATTAGATAGGATACCTTGTGAGAGCCCTCTCCCCCCCTAGCATATCTAGGGCTCCTGGGACCATCCTCCGCATCTAGAAACTCCTGGGCTGCCTGTGGGGAATCAAAAATTTAGGACCTCTAGGAGTGGCTATCTTTAATTTAGCTGGGTATAGCAAATAAGCCTGCCTGCCTTCTCTATGTAGTCTAGAACAGATGGTTGAGAACTCCCTGCACTGTTTCATTAGGTCTGCAGAGTAATCCTGAAATAACAAGATCCTAGAGTTCTCGAAGGATACCTCTCCCATTTTTCTATATGCTCTAAGAACTGCCATCTTAGTCTGAAAATGGAGAAATTTTATCATCACAGGTCTTGCTTGTGCGTTACGATCTATGGTTTTTCTGGGCCTACCCTATGTGCTCTTTCTACACTATGCTCCAGAGTATCGGCAGGTATCCCTAGCAGAGAGGGAAGAGTGTTTTCGACAAATTTCAAGATATCAATTGCTTTAATAGATTCAGGGAGACCTAGCAGACGGAGCTTATTCCGCCGCAATCTATTTTCTAGATCATCAATTTTTTGTTGAAGTGCTAATGTGTGTTTTTCTAATGCTACTATTTTATTAAAATTAGTATTTTGCATGTCCTCCAAGTCAGACACTCTCCTTTCTACCTCTGACACTCTTGTCGAGAAATGCTTTACTTCCTCTGCAAGCGTGTCAACCCCTTTCTGAAGGTTTTCTATCTTGGGCAAAAAGAGCGTGGATATTTGTTTGACTATGGGGTGTGGGTCTAAGGCATGACCTTCTTGTAAAGAGTCAAAAGAGGAGGCTTGGGTTCCAACATCAGAGCCCACTTTAGCTCTACGGTCTGTGTTTTTATTCCTACTCGCCATTGTGTTTGGTACTAAAAATTTCTCCATACACCATCAAATCTCTGAATTCTAGTGCAAGATTTGAAAAAATATCACCCGGCTCAATAGCTTCTCCCCAAGCCGACACCACCGCTCCTGTAGGTTGAAACACTTATAGAGATATATCTAGAGTTACATAAAATGAGCAGTCAGCATAGAGACATAGAGACATGGCAAGATACATTAGTAAAACATGTAAACCCTAAAAGGTGACAATCTGTTTGCAATTAACTGTTGACCAGCCTGTAAAACAAAAGATTGGTTAGGTCACAATTCAAAGCCACACATCTTTATTTTACACTGTGTGTGCACAAGAAATATTTGCTGCGTGGATTCACTCCACTGTTCCTTGAAATAATAACAAGTGCTGTTTCAAACCCCCTGATTTTTTCTTCTTCCCCTTTTCTCTCCCCTTTCTCCTTTAAAGGTTAGTCCAATTTTAAGGGGATCCCTAGGGGTTCTTTTTCTGATGCGGGGTCAAGTCAGTGAGAAAGTTCCAAGGAGCTGAGTGAGACCTGAGGAAAAGCTAGATACAGGGAACATTTGCTGCGTAGGTCCCTTCCACAGCCCCCTGAGACAGTAACGAATGCTGCTCCCAGACCTCAGTGCAGTCCACTTTCAAACAGAGGTATAAATAAACTTTTTAAACTTAGGCCGATTTCAGAGGAGCCCCTAGGGGTTCTTGTTCTAAAGCGGGCTCCGGTTAATGAGGGAGTTCTAAGAGGGGGGCCTGCAGATATATCAGAAATAGAAATGGCCCTGCTAATCCCCTCTGTATCCTGTGTCCTTATTTTACGGGACTAAGTGAGGGGGAATTCCAAGCCCCAAAGCCCTGTCACAGTCACTGGATTGTCAAATATTATGTAGCTGTGTTGCAGCACAGCCCTAGCTTACCAAACAACGGCCGCCTCCAAGCAGGCTCAACATTGAAGGCCCGGGTCTCCTATTGTTCTGGGAAGTGCACTGCCATCTCTTTAAGCGGTTCCCAAGCGTAAGGAGCTTGTTGCAGCAGCTCCGTTGATTCCGCTACCTGTGATGCGGTGGTAGAATGATCCGGTGCTCCTGCAAGATGTCGCCGTCACTGTGGGCCTCTAGCGAGACTCTTTACTGAGTCACGGATCTCCTGCACCACATGTCTCCTCTCCACCAGCTCTCCGACTCCTGTGGGAAGCAGCGGGGAGCAAGTCACATCCCCCGATCACAGCGGTGGACCACCGGCACCTCTCTCGGTCAGCACTGGAGGTTAGATAAGTGCTGCACAGGTTAGCCTCGTTTGATCTCTTCACCCGCGTTGGGCCAAGTTGGCCGCCACTATCCTCGCACCGGCAGATTTTCTCCTTTAGGCAGTTACAGTGTAGACTTCCGTGGGGGGGAGATGTGTCTCACCTGCCTCTCTAGAGCCCAGACACGCACCCTGTCAATGGCAATAGGCTCGGGCTATAGGTTGCTAAGGATAAAATCTCTCGTTCAGCTTGTAGCTTGATCGGAGCTCTGCACCAGAGCTGCTACCTCAAAGCCCGCCCACCGGAAGTCCCTCAGAGCATGTAATTTTAAACAATTTTCCATTTTACTTTTATCACCAATTTTACTTTGTTCTCTTGGTATTCTTAGTTGAAAGCTTAACCTAGGAGGTTCATATGCTAATTTCTTAGACCTTGAAGCCCACCTCTTTCAGATTGCATTTTAACCACTAGAGGGTGTTAGTTCACGTATTTCATATAGATAACACTGTGCTCGTGCACGAGAAGTTATCTGGGAGCAGGCACTAATTGGCTAGACTGCAAGTCTGTCAAAAGAGCTGAAAAAAGGGGCAGTTTGCAGAGGCTTAGATACAAGATAATTGCAGAGGTTAAAAGTATATTATTATAACTGTGTTGGTTATGAAAAACTGGGAAATGGGTAATAAAGGGATTATCTATCTTTTAAAACAATAAAAATTCTGGTGTAGACTATCCCTTTAAAGTAAAAAACATGTGATCCAGTAAAGAGTCGAAGGCTTTTTGTGTGTCTAGGGAGATGACAGTTGCATCCTCTCCTACAAATGTTCCTGCCTTCGCCATTACCTCACAATAGTTTATTGCTATCTCCAATTTCCTTATATTATTCACCAATGTCCTTCCCTTGACAAACCCAGTTTGATCTGGATGAACAAGTGAGCTGATAATTAATTGAAGTCTACTAGCCAAAATATTTGTAAGAATTTTATAATCCACGTTAAGGAGAGAAATAGGCCTATATGAGTCCATTAAGTTCAAGTCTTTCCCTGGTTTAGGAATCAAAATAATTCTAGATTCTGTGAAGTATTTAGATGGTGATTTACCTTCTAAAAGAAAAGAGTTATATAATTGTTTTAAAACAGGAATAATAGGGTTGTCAATAATTTTATGTAGTTCTCCTGGTAAATCATCAGGACCTGAGGTTTTATTAAGCTTCAAATTCTTTATAGCTTTTTTAATCTCTTCGTCCGTATTTGACGAATTGAGCATTTTAGGTCCTCCTTAGCTATTTGGGGAAGTTTAATATTAGCCCAAAACATCTCCTTCTTTTGTTGATCTACTACTTTCACCCCATATAAATTTTGAAAATAATGGAGGAATTCACCAGAAATTTCCTGAGATTGATTAATTATTTTGTCCCTAACTCTAATAGATGTTATTACTTTAGTTGACTTTTGGGACTTCACTATCTTCGCTAGATATTTTCCTATTTTATTACTAGTCTATGAGCCATAAATTGACTGTTACTCCTAAGCTCATTCTGAGATTCTTTCAAAACACACCAGTTATCTCTTTGATTTTTTGCTTCCAAATAATCTTCCCAGTTTTTTTTACTATTATTTCTTAAATAGTTTTGATATTTGTTAACAATTTGATTTGTAAGTTGAAGCCAATATTTATTATTTTTCCTCTTGATTCTAACTACATAAGCCTATATTTCTCCTCGAATAACTGCTTTAAAAGCTTGCCAAATATTTTCAACATTTTGAACAGATTCCTTATTCCTCCTATAATAATCAGTCCATTGATTAACTAAAAACTCCCTACAGTTTACATTGTTATACAAGTAAGTAGGGAAAAACAATCTATTATTTGATGATTTGCCAAGTTTCATCACTAAGGACAATGATATTGGGGCATGGTCAGAAATGGTGATTGGGTGAATTTCTGTTTCCTGAACCAAAGAAAATACATTTTTGCTAATTAGAAAAATATCTATACGGGATAACGATTTATATACCTTAGACAGGCACGTATACTCTTTAGAATCTGGATGGGCATTCCTCCATATATCCAACAATTCTAGATTATGACAAAAAGTTCTGAATATTTTACTATCCCCATTACCAAGTCGGCCATTCTTCCCAATTTTTTTCCTATCCATACATTCTAATGGGGCCAAATTGAGGTCACCTCCTAACATGAAATTTCCTTAATTCTCTTGGTATCCTTTATTGAAGGAGCAACAATAAACTACTGGGAGCTACCTATATGCATTGCATGAGCCAATCACATACATATATTGGCTGCCACCAATAAGCAGTTAACCCCTAGTAGTGTGTTTCAGGTGGTGTAATAATGACAGTACAAGGCAAAACATAACACCAATAACAGTGAAATAAAAGTGACACAAAAGGGAGAATATACAGTGTGTGTGTGTGTCTGTGTGTATGTATGTATATATATTTATATAATCTATTTTACATAACTGGTCCGTGAACCCCCATTTGAAAAACCCACGAGCCGCCACTGATTTTGGCCCACATTCAGCTCCTGCAAGGGCCCCACAGAGTGCTTTCTGTCATAGAAGAATCGGTAGCCCCTTTTTGCCTCTTCATCCCTCCTAAAGACCTCATCCCGAGGAATAGAGGGGGCTGGCTGTAAGACACTCACAGAGGGTAGTGCGGATAGAGTGGTGCGGATCTGGCACCCTAACATCAGCTGTGCTGGGCTAAAACCCGTAGCTTGGATGGGAGTCGCCCTATAAGCCAAGAGAACTAGGTACGGACCAGATTGCTTCAGAATAAACTTGACTGTTTGATCTGCCCTTTCGGCCATTCCATTGGCCTGCGGGTAATGCAGACTTTATGTAGAATGGATGAAATCAAATTAACTGCTGAAAGATCTGAACTCCACAGAAGCAGACTGCATCCCGTTATCACTCACTAGCTCCATCAGAATGTCCCATCGGGCGAACAAGCTTTTGAGATGAGTGATAACAGCCAGACAGGGGTGCAATCTCCAAATACCTGGAATAGTAGTCTATCACAACCAAGTACTTCTTCCTATGGAGTTTGCACAAATCTGCGGCTATCTTCTGCCACGGACCTGTAGGGAGCAAGGTAGAAATGAAGGGCTCTCTTCTCTGAGTAGGCCAGCGTTTCCTGGCAAAAGGCACATTTTGACACGTGGCTTGCAATGTTGGTGCTGATTCCCGGCCACCATACCGCTGTAGCTGCCCTTCCTCTGCACTTTGTAATGCCCAAGTGGCCATTGTGAATCCTGCTTAACATCTCCTGCCGCATGCTAACAGGAATAACAATGCGATCTTGGAAAAGCACTAAACCATCCAGCTCCATGAGCTGTGACCTCCCTGACTGGTAAGAGCTCCAGGCTGCCCAGCTCTTGGGCCAACCTTTCTTTATGTATTTAATAACCTCTTAAAGCTCTGTATCTAAACGTGCCTCCTTTCTTATTTGCTCTAGCTTCCTTGCCGAGATGGATTTAGATGCCAGAACTGAATCCACATACACTTTCACATCTGATTTCGTTAAAGATCCTTCAGCAGCAGTCAGCGGGAGTGTGTCTGCCACTACCAGTTGATTTCCCCGGCACATGCACTGCCTGAACGTTGAACCTGAGCAGCATCATCAGAAGTCTCTGGCATCTTTGGGGTGTCTTGTCAATATCATAGGAATTGATTAGAGGAACTAGTGATTTATGCTCAGTTTTAAATCTAAATTTCTCTAAACCCACTAGGTAATGCTGGAAGCGCTCAGAGGCCCAAACTGCAATCAGGCACTCTTTCTCAATTTGGGCGTATTTCGATTCTGCAGTCATCAGTGTACGGGAACAGTAAGCGATGGGCTGTAGATTGTTCTAATTCAGCCGCAAAAGGGCAGCCCCTAGCCCATAACTGCTCACATCAGCACTAACTAACTGTGGAGGTCCCCAGGCTGAAGTACTGTGGATAAATCTGGTAGGAACCTGCCCACATAATTCACAAGGCCCAATATTTGTCCCAGCTCGTATACATCAGAAGGACTTTTCATCTGTTCAATAACAAGAATTTTATCAGGGTCCAGCTTAATGCCATCTCCATTGATGATATGCCCAAAATAACATAACTCAGATTTTCCAAAGTGGCATTTCTCTTTATTTAATTACAGCCCAGACTCTCTAATGGTCTGCAGCACACAGCTCAATCGCTGATCATGTTCTTCCTGTGTAGATCCATACACTAAAATGTCATCCATGACGACCGTCGTGCCCTTGTGGTCCCTTAAGAGGGAACTCATCTCTCTTTGAAAGATTTCAGGAGCAGAGGATATCCCGAAGGGAAGTCTGCAGAAGCAAAACCAACCTTCCGGTGTAATGAAGGTAGTCAGTTTTCGGCACTTTGGCTCTAGAGGTATCTGCCAGAAGCCACTGGAAGCATCCAGTGTAGAGAAGAACTTCGCCCCAGCCAGTTTCGGAGCTATGTCTTCAAGCGTTGGCAGCACATATCTCTCTCTTTTCACCGCCACATTCAACCATTTCAAGTTTACATAGATGTGTACCTTCCGTTCTTCTTCGCACTGAGTTTGTTCATGATATTTTCAAAGTCAAACGCTTCCCCTTTTTGGAATGCAAAGGCATTAAACACCAGCTCCACATCTTTCCCCATAGAGTATAAAAGATAATTAACTTGTACTTTACCACTCTCCTTGTCCGATTTACCAATGTCTGGCGGCCATGATACGCTGTAGCGTATCATGTTCTCCAGACATCACTGAATGCCGACAGCATACCCTGTCGGGATTTAACATTGCACAAGCAGTTCTGGTGTACTGCTTGTGCAATGCCGCCCCCTGCAGATTTGGGACCAATCGGCCAATAGCAGGAGGTGTCAATCAACACGATAGTACACGATTGGGTGGATTGATGTCCGCAGCCTCAGAGGTGGCGGAGGAGTTAAGGAGCTGCGGTCTTAAGACCGCTGCTTCTTAACTCCTAATTTCCGGTGAGGCTTAAAGGGACGGTACACTGTAAAATTGTTTTTCCATAAATGTATTTTAAATGACTTGTTATACCAACTGCAGAGTATAAAATATTTGAGAAATTGCATTTTCGGGTTTATTTGTGTATCTGAAGTAGCTGGTTTTCTGCTTTGAAACCACAGCCTATTACAATGGGTTGAGCTTCAGGTGATATCAGATCTCATTATGTTATCACTTTTATGTACACAGACTTGCTTCCTTATCTTATATTTGTCTGGAACACCAAAGCTTAATACATAGAGAGAACAATGGCAAATTATCATTTTATTACTTAACTATCATGCCCCCCACTGAGGGTGTAATCTCTTCTGCTGGCTGTGTTTACTTAGGCTTGTCAATAGCGTGTACGCGAGTATCAAAACTTTCAGTATAGGTTGGGAAATCACAAGCTAAATCAGCTATTTCAAATGCTGAAATAGGAGTAAAGGAGACACTTGCAACCAACTTAATACACTCTAACAGGTAAAAGGGATCATTGGGAATAATTTAAAGGGGAGAAAGTTTTTGGGTGAACTGTCCCTTTAAGGCTCGTGCGGAAACAGCTGCATTAGGCAGCATTCGGCCAATAATAAATCGGCCCCTTAGAGTTCATATTAAAATGTTTTACACCTAAGACTTTCTCAGAAGTTTAAGCTTTTGTGTACATGGGTTACATAGAACATTTAGACTGAGTACCCCCAAAGAGGCACAGTAAATGCTTAAAAGAAAAAAGGAACTTACTTTTCATTTTTTTTATATATATACCTACATGCAAAAGATCTACGTAATAATAATGATAATGTTTTAAAAACCATTATATGAATATTTTTGTATTATCTCGTATTTGGTAAATTACTCCAACTTTAAATGAGTTTGCTCATTGCTTTAAGCAATGCTGTGTTGGCTGTTCACAGAAATATAATATGCTAAAATGTAATACACTTTTATGTATTTCTATTATTTTCCTTTTTTTTGGCGTTTAATAAAATGAATGTCTTTATTCAGACTACTAACTCATAAATGAAAATAAGAGAAGCATATTGTTTTATTTATTACATCCATACATTTTGCAGAGGGTCAGACCATACTCCCTGCCTGGGACACATACACACACAGCATAGAGGAGGGGTCACAACCTCATTCAAAACGTTCTGCCTTCCAGAATGTTTAACCCCTTAACGACCACAACGTACTCTGTATGTTGCTGGTGGTTAAGGGTTTTTCAGGCCATAATAATACGGGTCTCACCACGTGCGACAAGACAACGCTATTATGCCCTCCCCTCCTCCTGAAGGCATCCTGGAATAGCTATCAAAAAAGCAATCCCATTGAAAGGTGTTATTTGCCACCACTGTACAATGCATGCTGGAGAATTTGAGTCTATAACTGCAGTAGCACAATACTGAGAACTGCAAATTCTATAATTATATGACTCCCAGAATTCTGTGTTTGTTCCTCTAAAATGGAACTACATTCAGTAGTAGTAAAAGAAAAGAAAACAATCACATTCAATTCATGTCTTTTTCTTGTTTGTACTCCAGGTGTAGATTAAAATCCAGGGGTGGGGTAGAAATCTCACCCGTGGATGTCCATGAATACTGTGTAGTATGTTGCTGGTTCAGGCAGTTGCCAGCATTTTGCAGCATACTTAGGCTACAGAATATCATTTTTGGCCTCTCAAAGAATTATGGGACAAGAACATTTTTTCTCACAAAAACAAGTAATTTTACAATAAAAGTGTGCAAATCAAATAATGAATATATATGGCAATGTAATTTCAATTTCATTAATAAATTGCATTTTTATTGGGAATTAAATGCTAAATTCAATATCATTTTAAACCACCAAACTCTCTATATCACTACTAAATGGTGTAATTAGAGCTGAAGGAAATTCTGTGTTTTAACATCTTAAACACACCTGTGATTGTCCATTTTCTTCAACTCACATAATCTAAGTATGCTGCACTCTAATTGCTGCAGTAAATTATATATGTGTGCGTATATATTTCTTTGATGTTAATGCCAAAGTTACATTTTTGGCAGATCCGTAAAGCTACTAATTTGAGGGTCAGAGATTGACATGACAGCTCAATCTGGGAAGTATGCCAGTGTTAATTTATAGATTATATACAAACAATTTGTTACGGTTTCTGTGACTTAAAGAAAGAGATTATTTTTTAATACATCTTTGTAATTTGTTAAAAAGCCATAATCGTTTCAGATTACAAACTGCAGAATCTTTGATAAATTGATTTCTTGACATGGAATGTAACATTTAATTTACCTTTACAAGGCCATATTACAAGGGGATCGGTATTTTGCGCTTCTTCTGCTCGAGCCTTAATAGCGCTATCGCAAGCTCATTTGCGCACCTCGCACAAAATATAGCGATCCACTCATAATCTGGCCTACAATATTTAATTGCATGTTGTACTAAATTGCAGTATGAATTGTCAAGTGTTTTCAAATCATGGGCGCGATCCGATATAGATCGCAGTTTGCGGCGCAAGCGAGGGAACCGGCGTCGCCCGCAGTTTCAGCTCGCAACTCGAGCTATCCCATATAAGTCGCCGTCAGATGCTAACGTGCCGTAAGTCTGACAAACCAGCGATGTCCAGAAATCTGCGTAAGTACAAATTTCTGGCGTCGCCAGTGACTTGCGGCACGTTAGAAACTGCCGGCGCCTATAAAACCTGACTAAAGTCTAAAACACCCGCACTGTCTAACACGCCTCCCTAACATAGCCCGACAAGTCTAACACGCCTCCCTAACATAGCCCGCACTGTCTAACCCTCTATCCGCTATCCCCCCTCACTATCCTAACAATAAAAAAAGCTATTAACCCCTAAACCGCCGCTCCCGTACCCCGCCGCAACCTAATAAAGTTGTTAACCCCTAAACCGCCGCTCCCGTACCCCGCCGCCAGCTATATTATATATATAACCCCCTAAAGTGAGCCCCTAACATCGCCGCCATCTATATTAAAATTATTAATCCCCAATGTAAGCCCCTTACACCGCCGCCATCTCTATTAAAATGATTAACCCCTAATTTAATCTACCTACCCCGCCGCCAGCTATATTATCTATCTTAACCCTAAGTATATTATAGTTAATATAGGTATTACATTATATATATTAACTATATTAACCCTAATTATATTAGGGTTAATATAGTTACTATAGTATTTATATTAACTATATTAACTCTATCTAACCCTAACACCCCTAACTAAATTTATATTAAATTAATCTAATTCATTTATAAACTAAAATATTCCTATTTAAATCTAAATACTTACCTATAAAATAAACCCTAAGATAGCTACAATATAATTAATAATTACATTGTAGCTATGTTAGGGTTAATATTTATTTTACAGGTAAATTGTTAATTATTTTAAGTAGGTATAATAGCTATTAAATAGTTATTAACTATTTAATATCTACCTAGTTAAAATAATTACCCAATTACCTGTAAAATAAATCCTAACCTAAGTTACAAATACACCTACACTATCAATAAATTAAATCAACTACAAACATCTATCTAAAAATACAATTAAATTAACTAAACTAAATTACAAAAAAAACAAACACTAAATTACAAAAAATAAAAAAAGATTACAAGATTTTTAAGCTAATTACACCTATTCTAAGCCCCCTAATAAAATAATAAACCCCCAAAATAAAAAAAATTCCCTGCCCTATTCTAAATTAAACAAATTTCAAAGCTCTTTACCTTACCAGCCCTTAAAAGGGCCTTTTGTGGGGCATGCCCCAAAGAATTCAGCTCTTTTGCATACAAATACAATACCCCCCCCCATTACAACCCACCACCCACATACCCCTATTCTAAAACCACCCAAACCCCCCTTAAAAAAGCCTAACACTACCCCCCTGAAGATCTCCCTACCTTGTCTTCACCACACCGGGCCGAACTCCTGATCCGATCCGGGCGATGTCTTCCTCCAAGCGGCAAAGAAGAATTCTTCCTCCGGCGATGTCTTCCTCCAAGCGGCAAAGAAGAATTCTTCCTCCGGCGACGTCTTCCTCCAAGCGGCAGCAAAGTCTTCATTCTTCCGGCGGCATCTTCAATCTTCTTTCTTCGCTCCGCCGCTGCGGAGCATCCATCCCGGCCGACTACTGAACTTGGAATGAGGTACCTTTAAATGACGTCATCCAAGATGGCGTCCGCCGAATTCCGATTGGCTGATAGGATTCTATCAGCCAATCGGAATTAATTTAAAAAAATCTGATTGGCTGATTGAATCAGCCAATCAGATTCAAATTCAATCCGATTGGCTGATCCAATCAGCCAATCAGATTGAGCTCGCATTCTATTGGCTGATCGGAACAGCCAATAGAATGCGAGCTCAAGGATAGATAAGGATAGATAAGGTAGATGGCGGCGGTTTTAGGGGCTCACAGTAGGGGGTTAGTTTATGTAGATGGCGGCGGGGTCCGGGAGCGGCGGTTTAGGGGTTAATAACTTTATTAGGGATTTCGGGGGGGGGGATCGCGGTTGACAGGTAGATAGACATTGCGCATGCGTTAGGTGTTAGGTATATTTTAGCAGATCGCGGTTGACATGGAGATAGACATTGCGCATGCGTTAGGTGTTAGGTTTATTTTAGCTGCCAGTTTAGGGAGTTACGGGGCTCCAATAGTCAGCGTAAGGCTTCTTACGGCTGCTTTTTGTGGCGAGGTGAAAATGGAGTAAGTTTTCTCCATTTTCGCCACGTAAGTCCTTACGCTGCATATTGGATACCAAACTGCGCGGGTTTGGTATACCTGCCTATAGCCCAAAAAACTACGGGCGACGGCAGAAATATACGCGCGTAACTTCTAGGTTACGCCGTATATAGGATACCAAACCCGCGCAAATATTGGCGTCGCTGGCTTTTGCGGGCGACGATTTTTATCGGATGGACCCCCATATGTAGTCCAAAGGGGACACAAAAGAAAAAGTATTAAAACAGAGAACTTTAAATATTATTATATATCATTATTTCATTGACATTTGCCAAAAAATAAATAAAAATTATTTATATATATATATATTTTTTTTTGCATTTTTATACACCTCAAGTCAGAAGTCAGTTGCATCTTTTCACTTCTGCTTCCTTAAAGGGACACTGAACCCACATTCTTTATTTCATGATTCAGATAGAGCATGAAATTTTAAGCAACTTTCTAATTTACTCCTATTATAAATTTGTCTTCGTTCTCTTACTATCTTTATTTTAAAAGCAGGAATGAAAATCTTAGCAGCCAGCCAATTTTAGGTTCAGCACCATGGATAGTGCTTGCTTATTGGAGGCTTACATTTACCCACCAATAAGCAAGCATAGCCCAGGTTCTCAACCAAAAATGGGCCGGTGTTCTAAAACCTAACCTCCTCAAATCAGCTGTTGAAGCCTACGCAACAGGTCGAGGAATTCTATGGCCAGTGTACTTCATTGTGCAGGCGCGCAGAATACCGCGCATGCACACACGACCCGACTCCTCACGCTCAATATAGTTTAATAAACTGCATCAGAGGGTCCATAATTTCTGCAGGCGATATGCCTTCAGTGCCGTAAACTGGGGGTAAAAAACAAACACAACTATTACAAATAAAATAAATATGATAAGCTAAAATTTTCAACTTTAACTGTATACGGTGGATTATATATTAAACAATTTCATGTACTGTGTCATGTGGGCCCACAAAATGTAATGCTTGTCTAGGCCACATGACACAGTACATGAAATTGTTTAATATATAATCCACCGTATACAGTAAAAGTTTATGGTTTACGGCAGTTTACGGCAGTGCACGCATGCGCACTGAAGACAAATCGTCTGCAAAAATTATGGACCCTCTGATGCAATTTATTAAACTGAGCATGAGGAGTCGGCTGTGTGCACATGTACGATATTCTGCGGGCCTGCGCAATGAAGTATACTGGCCATAGAATTCCTCGACCCTTTGCGTAGGCTTTAGCAGCTGATTTGAGGAGGTTGGGCCTCTTGCGCATGCGCAGTGAGCGCCACACACCTTCAACAGCTGATGTTACGTCACCGGAAGTGACACTAGTCCCAGATTCTTATAAGTCGAGACTTATTTTAGAACACCGGCTCCTATGCATCACATTCCTGCTTTTTAAATAAAGATAGCAATAGGACAAAGACAAATTGATAATAGGAGTAAATTAGAAAGTTGCTTAAAATGTAACCTTTCACGATTCAGGTAGAACATGCAGTTTTAAGAGAGATTCCAATTTACTTCCATTATCAAATTTTTGTATAGTCTTTTTATATGCACACTTTCTGAGGCACCAACTCCTACTAGATTAGGCACAAGAGTTTAGTGTATACATATGAGTATTTTATTTACTGACAGTTGTCATGTGATACATGGGGCAAGCAAATTAAAGTCATTTAGTCATAGTAATTGTTATTGCATTATCTTTTTATTATGCACTTGGTAATTATACAATTCTACTTTATAAGCAAGCCACTGCAGGAAGCTTAAATAGATTTTGAAAATTCAAATATAATTAACCTGTGTGAGCCCTTGCTGATACCTGTGTTTGTGTTGCTGACCTTTTTTTGTTGGTCACTGTGTTTGTCATGACCCCAGGTGTACGTGTGTACTGGACCATGTGTTTATATGGATCTTTGTTTGTTATTTTTTATCATGTTTATTTTTTTAAAGCACAGCCTTATGATGATGCATTGACAGAGGTATTGGTTGTGGTATTCTGTTTTATGAATTTCTCCCAAGACTCAAATCATTGTATTATTTTCTGAAATGTTCATGCTAATAAAAAAATAATAGGCTTTTGTTATACTTCAATAGTACACTAAAGATCACAAGTTAATACAGGGAATAATTTTGTGAGTACATGTATGCCTACTTGGGATGTATGTACATTTGAGCTCTTGCAAGGTTATGTCTACTTAAAGGGGCCTAAACCATCTAAGATTATTACTTTTCAGCTCATTTCTGACTGTCCTTAATTGGAATAATGGGAGGGTGTACTCCCTATGATAGTCTATGTGTTCAGTTTGTTTGCTTTTCTTGCTGTTTCTATTTAACTTGGGAGATCCTTCCTTCCCTGGTGGGTCTGTGGTGATTGGCTTGTGTTCTGATACGTGCAACTTGGGATACTCGTCTATGCTGTGATTGTTTCTGGTTGGGTACTTACCTCTGGGGTTATTCGCCTACACAGGGTGACATTGGTTTTGCTTTTTTTCTACTATAAGTGATGGATACTATCCCTGAGTGACATACACTGTCACTCTTTCTGAGTGTTATATGTGTTGATGGTTTTTTACGAATGCTGCACACTGTGAGAGTGTGTGGTCATAGCTTGTTTATTTTGATTTTTTATGTCTTTTTTATGCCTATTCTTGATATTTACTACTATGATACAAGTTTTGAGGGTTGTTTCCCTCTTTCTATTATGTGATTTTCTTTGCTTCACTTTGCACTGTCCATCACATGAACTTAACGGCTAGAGCAGGGATTTGCATCTTTATTATGGAGATTATCTGGATGGTCTGGCAATATTTTTCACGCCCTTTTCTTATATTGTTGAGGTCGGGTTACACTTAGGAGGCAGGTTTTCCGCTCTACTTACATCTATCGGTGAGTTTCAGCATGTGTGTCTACGGCTCTAGATGATGTACATCTGGGCTGGTCACACTGCTCTATACATTATACTACGATTAAGACTGGTGGCTATTATTGTTTTGATACGTTGGCATAAGCTGTTGACACGCCTATTCTAAGTTGATTGGTAAGGCCAGTGATGCATATACATTATAAATAATTCTTATTTCTAGCCCCCTCACGCTAATCCGCTTTACACTGTTGCGGCTGGGCCGCACTCTGGAGGTGAGTCTCCTGTTTGACCAATGAGGAACTTTGTTGTTTTTCAGCATGTGGGTTTTTGGCTACCTATGGGGAGCTCCTGAGCTGTCCACATCATTTCGGTGACTATACTTTCTGTTCACGCCCATTTTACGGTAATTGGTCAAATTAGCCTAGTGGGTGTTTCTTCGAACCAATAGTGGCTTTTGTGTACGATGTCTGAGGGCAGTGCTGCGTCTTTTCATTGCGGTTAGTATGTTTTTGATTTTAGCTGATCGTTAGATACATGGAGAGAGATAGACACCAATCTGCCCTGTTTCACAGATTATACTTTGTCACTTTATATGTTAACATATTTTCATGTTTTATACACTGTCGATTCTTATACATATGGTCTAATTGATAGTTATATTTCTCTTATTGGTCAGCCTTGATTGGTTGCCAGTAGGGGAAGGGTGTTATAGCCTTTAAATGTTTGTTTTTTTCACTTGTTGTTTGTCAGAGGAAGGGACAGTATTTGGTCCTGAAACGCCACAAAATAAAACTTATTGTCACAGATGTCTGAAAACCAGCGAGTGCTTTAATCTATGATATATATATATATATATATAAAAATATATATTTACTAATAAAAAGTACATTATATATATATATATATATATATATATATATATATATATATATATATATATATATATATATATATATATATATATATATATATGTTAGCTATGTATATGAAGGGCACTCACAGGACTTGTAGAATAGGTAAAAGTATATAATCTTTATTTTCCAAAAATAGTAGTACATCAAGCAATGTCAATGTTTCGGCCCATTCAAAGGCCTTCTTCAAGACAAATTTGTATCATCTTCAGTGCACGTAACACATTGAAATTCCAAATGCTCCCAGTGCCAAGATGAAGAGGTTGTCTGCTAAAAATACATCCTTTCAAAATGAAATGAGAAAAGAAAGCCTTCTCTGGGCTTTTCACCCTGAAGGTAGTGAGCATGAACCTAAGGTCTAATACAATATCTAGCTACTACCTGTCATTAGTACTATTGCCTAAATAAACATCTAGTGCCTCTGAACAGAGCAATGGTTATATAACATGTATCAGGTCTAACTACCTAATGAGTATGTCTTTGTGCTAACTGTACTTCCTCTTATTTTTAGGGAATATAACAAACCTTTTATGGATTTCAACGTAACATAAAGGAAAGGAGCAGAGCATAACAAATAAAAAGAAAAAAAAAACAACTATCTCTGAACAGTCTATGTTTTAAACAAATCTAATATGCCAGATACCTGCTACAATTTAAACAGTTACTTCGACCTCTAGCAGCAGGTCTTAACTGATATCTAATTAGCTAACCCACTCCTGCCCTCACACAATATGCTGCCAGTTGTTAATGAAGATCTTGTTAAGGACAGTTTCTCTGAAGTGCCCATTCAGCTTTACGCTCCTGCATTTATATTCCTTATCAGAATTAGAGTCCAGCAATACACGTAGCAATCCAATTCCATGTCTAGCTGTAGCAGAAACATTAAGCCGGGTTTGAGAATCCTTTACTGGAAAAAGTTTGTAAACTTGCCAGAGGTCCCTAAAAACATGGCTGTTAGAATGTTCTTTAGTCTCGTATGGTTCAGTAGCGTCAGAATCTCTTGTAGTTTGATGAGCTACATATTGTTGATGTAGGATGTCTGAGCTGTCTGCTATCTCCAGCTCTACGGAATTTGGCGGCGCTATACAAATAAATGATAATAATATCCTGAACTTTGTCATATAGAACAGTCTGTATTAGATTAAAGGCCAATCTTATCTCTTGAGTGAGGATATATTGAGGCCGGTCTAGTGCAGAAATCAAACTGCATAGTATGTTAGCAATGCTTATCTCCTGTTTGGATAGTGACGTAATTCCTTATACGAAATGTGCCTGTATGTTTAAAGAAACAATGCAAAATACCCACTTATTACCCCGGATACCCGGTGGGGGGAGGTAGGTGGTAGAACCTGGGAGCCATAGTGTCTACAGAAGTTCAATAGCAATCGAAGAATGACTCACACTGATCAGCTATATAGAGCCGTTGCATTCCAAGAAGCCGCCCGTGCCGTTTCAGTTAGCTGCACCACCCATACTATCTTGCTCTTTAATCTTTCGCCTTCAGCTTTATTCTGGTCCGCTAGTGCAGGTATTGTCTTGTGCAGAGGTGAGCAGACTGGAGGTAGAGCATCCTGTGTTCAACACTTCAGAAGGAAACAGGGGTTATCTCTGTTCGGCGGCACCACAGGCCATATCAGAAGCAAGACTGGTCAGGGATAGTATGCCCTTCGGTTGAGGACTTAATCCAGCATGTATTAGCATAAAGTTGATTATTTCTGCAATGATAGTATAAAGTTATTCAGATAAGGAACAGGGAGCTCAAGAGGTGTACATCTTGTTGCTTCGGCTGCTGGCTCCGCCCCCCTTAAAACTTTTTACTGCAATTTTCAAAAATAATGTTATCATTGTTATCAGTGCAATTGTACTTTTAAACATATATTTGATGTGCTTTGTGTAACTTTTTTGTCTTGAGTAAGAGTTATCCAGAGCTCTAAAATCACGCTAACCCAACACAAGTGAAATTCAACAGCGCTCGATTACTTTCAATTCGTAATATGCTCTATATATCCGACACGTGCAACTATCCGCAAAATACCCCTTTTCGCTCATGTGCTACACTTAGCGTGCCACTTGTAATCTAGCCCTAAATAGGTTATGGGAAGAACACTGCTACTACAATACAATTTTTGCAGCCTTATCCAAATTGGCTCCCCAAAATAAGTATAATGGTGGGTGTGGTTTGGCTATTGAAAAATAACTGCATCAAAGTGTTCTTTTGTATTTAACCTCTTAATGACATATGACGGAATTTTTCCGTCATAAAACAATTGAGCAAACTGAAAGCTGTGTCCTTAAAGGGTTAAAATGTTTAAACTTGACTGAAATGTTACTCTATCTCAAGACAACAGAAATGGGTTGTAACCCAAAGGGCTAGATTACAAGTGGAGCGCACAATATCGATTTAGCAAGGGCGACATTTGCGCTCCACTTAGTAATACCAGCGCACCCATGGTATTATAAGTTAGGTGCAATGTGAACGCAACCTCACGTTCGCATTGCACAGAAGCATAGTGCTCACGAGTGTAGGCACTGCATGAGAACCTAGCGCATTGCAGGGGGTAAGTCGACAAGTGATGGGCAGAAAAATGAAATGTACAAATTTAGATTTTTTGTTTTAGCAAACTTTTAATGACCATTCATATTTATGTTTCAGTCTCTTTATTAAGATACAAACAGAAAATACAGGAGATATGTACACAAAATATAAAAAAAAGAAATATTTCAGAACAAAATGGCTTCTTCAGGCAAAAGTCAGTATTTAGTTTGATCTCCTTTGGCACTAAGCACATCTTGAACTCTTTTGGGGAGACTGTCCTGAAGTTTTCTGAAGTAATCTTCTGTTATATTATACCAGGCTTCTTTCAGCACTTCCCAGAGTTCTTCTTTAGATTTAGGTTGTCTTTTTCTGTCCAGTTGATCCCATACTATAATATTAAGGTCTGGACTCTTTGAAGGCCAGTCAATGGCTGTCAGTGCTTCATCAGCTGTTTTTTTTCTCAAATATGATTTTACTGCATTAGCAGTGTGCTTGGGATCGTTATCATGCTGGAAAAAAAAAAAAAACATTACCAATCAGGCGCTTACCAGAAGGAATAGCATGATGAATTAAAACCTGTCTGTACTTTTCAGCATTCATGATCCCATCAATTTGGACAATATCACCAACACCACTGGCTGTAATGCAGCCACAAATCAGGACAGACCCTCCACCATGTTTCACTGAAGACTGCAAGCACTCATTCTTCCATCTCTCTCCAACTCTTCTTCTCACATATTGTCGATGATTGGAGCCAAAAATGTCAAACTTTGATTTGTCACTCCATAATACTATTTCCACTGATTTTCATTCCAATCTTTGTGAGCTTTAGCATATCTTAGTAGGACAAATACAGGTGTTAGCAATGACATTAATTAGGGTTCCATTCGATTTAGTTTTACAGAAGCCAGGTTCAAAATAATATTATTATTATTATCAGGTATTTATGAAGCGCCAGCAGATTATGCAGCGCTATACAAGTAATACAAGTAAAAAACTATTGCTCAAGTGTAAGGGAAGGTCACACTAAATACTTGCCCCTTTAGCCTATAGAAGCGTTTTTTTTTTTTCTTCGATTTTGTTTCTGTTTTTTTAATACTGCGTACAAATATCCTGCATTTTCTGGTTGTATTCTAATAAAGAAACTGATAAATAATTATATATGGTCATTATACCATTGCTAAAACAACAAACCAAATGATGGTGTACGACTTTTGCACAGTAATGTATATGTATACAGACATCCTAACCTGCAAAAACTCATTTCAAGGAGGTGGCTTCACCCGCTACTGCACCACCGCCACCCCCCCCCCCCAGATATATATTGGACACCTTGAAACCCTAAATAAGATAGAGTCTTATCATTAAAGTAGCTTCCCACTAAAGTCACATTAAAAAAAGTAGCTTTATTGCACAAACACATACAACAAACCTAATTTCCAGTGATCGTACGCTTGTTGAATGCTTGAATATTTTAGAATACAAAGTTTAATTACGTGCAGTAAATAAGGTAGTATTTGTGTTTTATTTTATTAAAATCAGTAGGGGTTTTTTTGGTTACTGATGCATGCTTTGAGGGTTCTATAACATCCCAGCAACTAAAGGCATTCCTTAAAGAAACACTTTTCCGGATTTGAGCCACATTGGATCATAGTACTTGGAGTTTCAGCGAGATTGCACTCCATTTGCTGGCATCAGGGAGCCGCTATTACAATCAGGGAGACTCCCTGAACTTCAGGGAGACTTGGGATGTCTGTGTATATGAATAGATACATATATATTTATGTGTTAATATGTGTATTTACACATATTAACACATAAATATATATGTATATAAGCATATACATATATATTTATAGAGAACACACAGTCACCATAGACTGCAATGTAAAGGCACTTTTAAGTGCTGTTTATTTTTCTAACAATCCACACCCACACACTTTAAAACATTAAAAAACGCTTAATGCTTTTTTTTTAGTAAAATATAAAAATGCCTATATTTCTTTTATTTTAAAATGGTACCTTACACTTTATTTTGGGGGCAATTGGAGGATATTTTTAAAATTAACCAGAAGTATGACCTTTGGTTAATTTTCAGAGCGCTAATTGCTACCCTGAGCTCGCGGTAGCTCAATAACCAGCCACTTGTAATAGCTGGTTATTTATTGCATGCTTGTAATCAGGCAAATGTGCACGTTTACGGGAGCGCGATAAATTAGCGCTGCACTTGTAATCTATCCCAAAGTGTTTTGTGTAATTGTAAAAAAGCTTCAATGCCCAAATTTGTAAAAACATACAAATACAATCTGGTTGGTTAAACAAATTAACACAGACTTAAAGGTACAGGAGCAAATGTTAGTAAAATAAAATGCATATTATAATGGATTAGAAATATTTCCTTATTACAGGAAGACTTGCTCCTATAACTAACCAAGCATGCTGTACCATCATTGCATCAGAGATTACTGATAAGGGCTGATGCTGTATCTGGTAGTTCCAACCCCTTACAAAAACATCTTAACATAACTACTTAACTTATAAATAAAGACACGACACAGATAGCTGGGATTTAAAGACCATAACGATGGTCATATTTATTAACAAATATTAACTTGACTTCAACGGAAGTCATTCAAATATTTAACCTGTGGCGGCATTCGAGGCCTAGTAAAATAATACTATTAGCTCCATATGACAAGAGGTCGCAGCCAGATGTTGTGGAATTGCAAATGCCAAGGGTGGGCCGCAAATGTGGCCCCACCCCCTTCCGTCTAATAGGCGCGGACGTCCTAAAGGATCTTCAGCCAGCAGACCTGCGGGGCGGGGCCCCCCAGGTCACGACCTGAGGACATCACCCCCGCCCATTAGCCCGACTGTCACCTCTGCAGACTCCGCCCTCAATTGTTGATGGCTATGACCTCCCGCCATTAGGAGATACATGGATGTTATGATGCGCTTCAGCCTCTAAGGCACTGGTATGCCAAGCCCTGCAGCAAAGCTCATCCAGGAAGCAAATAAATTACGGCTACGGTCTTACCAAGACTAGGTCAACTAACCCCATCCCTGCCTTTCGCATCTAAAGGACCAGCAACCCGTCCGGGAAGCCATCTGCCTGAATGACGCCAAGAATGTTGCATTAGCAACTACTTAATTAACCATTAACAATAGGGTTGGGAGGGAGGGAAACTTTCTCCTTGCAAAATCCCAGGTGGAAGAGGCCAGATTGTTCCAGAACTTCCTTTATATTAGGTGAGCCTAAGACCTCCCCTCACCTTGCAACATTGTTGCTACTACACTGCACTGGGATTTTCCACTAGCCTGTCAGCTCATCCCTTAACTCCATTACAGGAGACTCTGCTACCTTTCATTCCCCTAAGGGCTGATGCTGTATCTGGTAGTTCCAACCCCTTACAAAAACATCTTAACATAACTACTTAACTTATAAATAAAGACACAACACAGATAGCTGGGATTTAAAGACCATAACGATGGTCATATTTATTAACAAATATTAACTTGACTTCAACGGAAGTCATTCAAATATTTAACCTGTGGCGGCATTCGAGGCCTAGTAAAATAATACTATTAGCTCCATATGACAAGAGGTCGCAGCCAGATGTTGTGGAATTGCAAATGCCAAGGGTGGGCCGCAAATGTGGCCCCACCCCCTTCCGTCTAATAGGCGCGGACGTCCTAAAGGATCTTCAGCCAGCAGACCTGCGGGGCGGGGCCCCCCAGGTCACGACCTGAGGACATCACCCCCGCCCATTAGCCCGACTGTCACCTCTGCAGACTCCGCCCTCAATTGTTGATGGCTAGGACCTCCCGCCACAAGAGACAGGCACTCCCACATAAACCGGGCTCTTGCCGCCACCCTCTAAATATTACTAACCAGAGCCGTTTTGAGGTCCGCCAGGAAGATCGCCAGCCCTTCATCGGACAGGTGCACCCCGTCCGGGCGATACAGCCCTTTTTTGTCCGCTGAGATCAGTTCATGGCGGACCACAAAACCCCCTACCTCTAGTACTGCTCTACCCAGCTCCCTGTTAACTTTTTTTCTAACCCTATATGCTATCCTAGGTGTGGGAAAATATCTCCAACGCAGCCGGGGGATTATGTTGGACCAAGCCAGCCTAACCCCCGGGAACGTGGTACAGATCCACTTGACATCCGACCTCATCGCATTGATGAGGTCCAGAGCCGGTGCACTCCCTATATCATTTCCCCCCATGTGAAGGAGGATGATGTGGGGCTGTCCCCATCTATGTCTGGCATTCTGGAGGAGGGCAGGCAAACCATCCCACTGTAAGCCTCTACGGCCCAACCACCGTATTGATGCCTTAGACGTCGGAATCCCCAACTGCTGCCCCTCAGGAAGAGAATGGGCCTTCAGTGCCGCCCAGTGCACGTAGGAGTGCCCTATTATCCAGACACGAGAAGGACCTGTAGCCACACCTGAAAAACGGATTACATAGTCAATCACCTAAGACTAAAATTAAACAACACAACCAGAACAACTGTAAAACGCCTGTTTCCTTACTCCTACACCGAATACCCCCTACGCCTCAGCTGGGGGGCGCACGTAAGACTTGTAACATTGGGACCTCCATCTGCCCAACTTCTGTATGCGTTCTCCCTTCCAACCCAGCGCCGCCGCGCTGGTAGCAGCCCCTATTCGGAAGGAATGGGGGGTGATTCTACAGTTCCCCAAACCTGCTGCAAGCGCTACCTTTCTGAGCACAGCTGCGAACTGGTACCGGGAGAGATTCGATCCGTCGGAATGCACTAAGAACTGGGCGGGGCCCCGCGGTCGCTGCGCCATGTAGGCCCTTGTACTCACAACCGGGCAGACGCCCGATGCTGAGGGAGTCAGAGTGATCCACACCCCTTTCCCCTCCTGGTCAGTCTTCGAGTGCGGGATAAACCATAACAAATTATCGGCCGCCAGTTTGACATGAGCCAACTGCATACCCGCGTTAACCGCATCCTTTGAGGTTGCGACCAGCTCGCCCGGCCTAAGGGCCGCAAAGAACACCAAGGAGAATGCGCACTGAAACAGTTCTCTTTCGCCTGGTTCGACGCAAATGCCCTCGATTGCGTCTAACAGCTTGGCTAGCCTACAAAATGTGACAGGTTCGCGCGCATCTTTCGCTCTACCCTCAAGCCTTCCCCAGCCCTTAATCACTTGCCTCACCAGGAAACCTTTCGTGATGTTGGGCCACTCTAGCATATTGCAAAAGAAGGAGATTGCAGCTATTCTATTGGATATAGCGCCCTTCGAAGTCCCTTGCCCGTGTTTCTCTGCCAGCCACTCCAAGAACAGATCCCTCGAGACCCTTTCCGGCGCTGCGCCCTGTTCGTGACAGTAACTTACCCACTCGCCCCAGTGCTGTGAATAAGCTCTCCACGTATTCGGCGCCAGGGACGCCCTCACTAGGTGCCCTATGGACCTCCCTGCCCCGCCAACTGCCAAATAGAGTGGGGACAAGGTAAGCCAACTGCTGCTGCGTTAGGGGCCAGTCTGCGAAACTGCTCCCATTGAAACCTCGAGAGTGCGTCCGCCAGGGTGTTGTTGACCCCGGGAACGTGCCTCGCGGAAAACTGAATATTGTATTGCAAGCACCTCAGCACTAGCTGTCGCAAGTACCTAACAACTACCGGTGACGACGCAGACAACCTATTTATGGCGAACACAATGCTAGCGTTGTCTGTCCAAAACACGATGTATCTATCCTTTAACGCCGGCCCCCAGAGCTCCATAGCCACAACTATGGGAAAGAGCTCCAAAAGTGTCAAGTTCCTTGTCAGACCGACTTGGACCCATGACAGGGGCCATGGCTCGGCGCTCCATTGCCCATCCAAATAGGCGTCATAACCCGCCGCTCCAGCTGCATCCGTCAGCAGGTGCACTGTCTGACTGGAAACCCTAGGAGCGCGCCAAAGCAGTGTTCCATTGAAACCCTGCAGGAAGTGCTCCCATACCTTCAAGTCTTCCCGCATGTCTTCCGAAACCACCACTTTACGTGCCCTGTGCGGAGTGGAGAGCAAAGCTTCCATCCTCCTGTTGAACACGCGACCCATGGGTATAATTTTGCACGCAAAATTGAGTAAGCCTAGCACTGACTGCAGCTCCCTCAGGGGCATGCTCTTTGCTGCCCCGGCTTTGCGCACTGTTGAGAGCATTGCTTCCACCTTATCAGCTGGAAGACGACATAGCCTTGCAGCAGTGTCAATTTCGATCCCCAGGTACGTGAGTCTTGTACAGGGGCCCTGTGTTTTTTCCTCAGCTAGTGGCACTCCAAATTTCGACATTAGCCCTCGCATTACTGCGATCAGCCGATCGCATTCGCGTGTGTTCGCGGCGCCAACCAGCAGGAAGTCGTCCAGGTAATGAGCGACTATTCCCCCACCGGCCGCCGTGATGATAGCCCAGTGCAAGAATGAGCTAAACTCTTCAAAATAAGCACACGATAGCGAGCAACCCATGGGCAAGCATTTGTCGATAAAATAATTCCCCTCAAATTTACACCCCATCAGTCTGAAAGATGCTGGGTGTATGGGGAGTAACCGAAAGGCAGACTCGATGTCCATTTTGGCTAGCAGCGCGCCCGGACCCGCCGTCACTACCAACTCCAACGCCTGGTCAAACGATTGGTAAGACACCGAGCTTATCAGGGGGTCTATTGCGTCGTTGACGGAACCCCCTTTCGGATAGGACAAATGCTGAATCAGGCGAAACTTCCCTGGTTCCTTTTTGGGGACCACCCCTAGAGGGGAAATAACCAGGTCAGGGATGGGAGGTTGCTCAAATGGACCAGCAAATCTTCCCAGAGCAATTTCTTTGCTCAGTTTCGCCCTAACTTCGCCCGGCATTTCATAAGCCGACTTTAAATTCTTATGCGACGAGGACCCCGTTACCAACCCCAATGTTGGTATCTTGAAACCTTCCGCAATCCCCGCCAGTAGGTTGGCAGCCGACACCCTGTCCGGGTAGGCCGCCAGCCAAGGTCTAATGGCGTCCAGCTTCAGGGGTGTTGGAGCTCTTTTGTCCAGCCCCCCCCCGATTTTGCCCCACGGAAGGCTCCTCCGTCCCTCCGCTTCGGGCATTCAACACCTGGGTGTTGACCGCTGCAGTACATGCAGGCGTGCCGAAAGGAACAAGAAGCGCCCTTGTCGCATTGCTTCTCGTTGTACTTCCAACACTCCCTGCCCCGACGCTTAATGATGCTCGGAGGCCTCGGGGGCCCTGTCCGCAGCATCAATCCCCCTGCCCCCCCTTTTTCCGGTATGAGCAGGGACCACAAGTCCAAGTCTTTCACCCCAAAGTTCAAAACTGGATTCCCAACCATTTTCCTCCTAAACTCACTATCATAAGCACGCCACATGCCTTCCCCATACCTATTATAGATACATTCTATTATCTCAGCGTACTTAATCACGTCTACCGCGGCCTCCGGCCTCTGTTCGATGTAGCAGGAGGAGAATACCCTAAAGCACCGCCTCCACTCATCAAATGTATCTGGGCGCTGGATCTTCTTCGGTCCAGTCCCATCCTCGCTACGCTCTTTGTCGCGCTGCGCCTCTAGCGACAGCTCGAACATATTGACGTATTTGTGATCGCGAATTTTCTGTATCGTTTTGGGTTTGAGATGCGCATGCAGGCAGTGTATCTTGCAGGGATAAGAGTCCCCCTGCAAAGCCACCCTTCTGTCACTAACTGATATGTCCCGCGGCTACGCCGTGCTCTCGCCTCCCTGCGCACTGCCGGCGGAGGCGGACACAGAGCTTCGACCCGCCAGCAGTGCAGGTTGTTCCATGCTACCTACGCCCTTAGCCTGATTTCGCTCAGCAACCAGCACCTTCAACATTTTAAACATGCGGCGCTGTCCCTTGCTATTTAGCCCTAATTTCTTCCCCCCATCTGAGTCTGAATCAGTGCTATAATCGGTGTCAAAGGTGCGTGACAGGTTATATAAATTTCTCTCACCAACAGCCGATGTGGAAGGTGTAGATGTCCCTGGTGTTGCCACCGCTGATCCTCCTGACGGCTGTACCGACAGTCCAGCTCCTGCTGGACCGGAGACCTCTGTCCTCTGCTGTGCAACCTGCGTGTCCTGTGGGGGAGAAACAAACAAGAGGGGAGTATCCAGGCCAGCCATGCGGCCCTCCTGCCTGCTACCCCCAACTGGGGTGGACGTACTAACCCCTGCCCCAGTCGAGATCCCTCTGGCCCTCTCCTCACCCCTGTCACCACTCCATTCATTCACTGACCCTGCAACAGCGGGTGATGCACTGACCAAGTG